>NC_057399.1:16444875-16759520 GCF_019320065.1 Cervus canadensis
ATGATGGTTTAAGATTGACCATCATAAACATATCAGAGCATTTCACTTTTCAAGAAGGATACACATGATCTTGCTGTGTCTACCCAGTCCACATTTGAAACTGTGCTCTCTTACATTCACTCTAACTCCTTTGACCTTCTTATTGTCCACTACACGGTTCAAAATTATTTCTGCTTTAGAGCCAGTTAGTAGCTATTCTCCTAGCCTGTGATGTTTTTCTGTCAAATCTGCTTGTCTTACTACTTCTTGTCATTCATATCTCATCTTAAAAATCTTAACTTTTCAAAAAGGTTACCAATTGAAGTGTCATGCACCCAAACCAAAAGGCATTATCACACACTGTGTTTTAATTTTTTTCATTGTATTTATCATTATGTAAAACTTTCTTACACCTTGGTTTACCTGATCACTCTCTGTTTCCGCTTTCCAAAATGAAAATTCCATGAGAGCATGGACTCTGCTATGTGTGTGTCATAGCTTCTTCTCCATAAAAATTGAGGTATGAATATAGAATAGTCTCTATAATAGCAATGTATATGCATGTAAGTGCGTGTGTATATCTTCGCTGATGAAATAGAGGAATATGCTATGTTTGTACATACAAAGATTACTATTTTATTTTAAAACAATATATTAGTTTTTTGCTAAATAACCTATAAATTCGAAGTTATAACCATCAAAACTGTAATGGCATTTTTAAAAGTGAATTTGGATAAGCTAAGAAGTAGAAAATTGTAGAATAGATGATATATAAGAGAGATGTCCTACCAACTAAAACTACAGTAATTGAAATATAACAAAGTGTAGTAGTTGATAAATATGCAATATTCATATTGAAATTTAGTATATTTTATGGTGTATTTGATATTAATGGGAAAAGATGAGTAACCATACTAGAAAAAAATGGCTAAATATTTAGGAAAATAGTACCATATTAATTCATAACACATGAATATATATATATTCTCCTAAAATAAATTCTAGATTTTTTAAAGATCTAATGGTTAAAGCACAGTCTAATGTCAGGCTGTCCGCCCCAGGTTCATGTCCCTCTTCTTTCTGTGCATATGTGGGACCATGTGGTTGAACTTCAACCAGTGGAATATGATGTGTGCTCCTTCTCAGGCACAGAACCTACCAATGAAAAACCTTTTAATCTTCATTTTTGGATATTGACATGCAAGATAACCATGAAACCTGCAAATAGCAGAACTTCTGTCAACCTAGGTCTATACATCTTCCACTCCATCTCTCAACTAGAATTTGTATAAGTGAAAAATAAGCTTCTGCTTGTTAAACCACTGAGATTTGAGATTTATCTGTTAGAACAGGGATTGATAAACACACCTGGGGAAGTTTATGGGAACACATTCATCTTTGTATTGTCTATGACTTGCTGTCCCACGGCAATAGTAGTTGTGATGGGACAGTGTGGCCTGCAAAGCCTAAATATATTTAGTTTCTACCCCTTTACAGAAAAAGTTTGCTGACTACTATGCTAAAGCAAATAGTATTATTTTACATAAAGGAAAACTGTAAGCAGATTAGGTAGGGGATCACTGTATAAAGAGAACCAGGCATGGCTTTCTTGATATAGGAAGCAGGCATTTTTCACCTAAAACTTTTTGTGGTCTAAGTCGGGCCATATTGCTAGCCCTTGAGCAGGTCTCAGTAATTAATGATCTTAAGGGAGCAAAAGAATACAGAAAAGGCAAGAAAAACAAGAAATCCTTCCTTCTCTTGACTTTGCCTTAGCTGTGTCTTTTGACTTGATACCCACCAAAAGGTGAATCCAGATTTGGGGTATCAAAACTAGAACTAGAATTGGAAGATGACATAGAATATTTTTGTTATATTAAGGGTGAGAAAAGCCTCTCTTAGTAAAAAGAAAAGGACTCTAGCCTTTTACCACCACCCCCCATCACACCTTTATCTGGTTGACTCTTATATCCTTCAGTTTTCAACTTAAAAGTTGCCTCCTCACAAATTGATTCTGTATGATTTCCAAAAGTCTATAATTATGCCATTCAATTATTCTGCTGTAATAATCTTTGCCAAGGTCAGTAGTGACCAAATTGACAAATTCAATAGGCTTTTATCAGTAATACATAAAACTCTGAGTCATTTGAGAAACCTTTCCTGGACGGTCACTCTTCTCACCACATCTGACCCTCCATCTGTTTCTCTGATTCTTGCTGCCTCAGACTTGATTGGCTATACTTCCACCTTGAAATGTTGGTAACGGCAAGGTTCTGTCTTGGATTCTTTCCCACTATCTTTCTTGAACATCACATCTCATCCACAATTGCACTTCAGATTTGCCTTGGGATATTGTCACAAAACATCTGTATTGCCTCCATCTTTGCCACCCTGTGGTCTATAATAGGACCAAGAATTTGCATTTTAATATAACTCCTTCAAGATTGCAATGCATAAGCTTGGTTTTCTGATTAAAACCTTTGGCACATATCCTGAGATATGTCAAATTTCACTTGCAAATATATACAGTAAACTTGAAGATCGATTTCTCTAGCCCATATCTCTCTTTTAAACTCTAGCTTTATCCATTCATTCGAAAACAATGTTTCTTGAGCAATAACAATGGCTAGGTACTTTACTATAAATGATAATGTAGAAATCAACAAAGCAGTCACAGTTTTTACTGCCGTGGAATTTGCAGCCTAACGGATGACTCAGATGTTAAGCAAATAATTACACAATTGGCTTCTACAAAAGCCATTCCATTACCTAAAATTCAGTGTACAATTTTTAGTGTGCTTAAGAATCACTTGGGACTCATTACAAATGGAGAATCCTAAGATCAACTTCCCTACTCCATCGTGTATTGAGCAATATTTTCAAAAAACAACCTAGGAATCATTTTAAGTCATAATATATAAAACTATGGTCTGCATTATAAATGTCTCACCAAGGCATAAAGTAGTGCCACAGTTCTCATTTTCTTAACTTCATCCTCATTATCTATTACTGTCTTATAAATTATCCATATTCAACATTTTCAGAATTACATGCTGGGCAAATTCTTCAGTACAAAAAAGAGTATTTTTCAGTCTAGATTCTGTCTTACTTTCATCTGTATAGCTCATTATTTTCTTAACATATACATACTCTTAGAAAAATTCTGCCATTTGCTGTTCATTAAATATTCTCCCTTTAAAATTTCAGATATTGTTAAGATGAGAATTTTAAGCTATGCTGGAAATATAACACCATCAAGACTTTACTTTTTTTACATCTATAGCCTGATCTTCCAGAAATATACCTGAAATATATGATGTATTCAAAATATATTTGATGAATGCATGCAAGTGCATGCATTTTCAATGAAGAAAATGAATCCATTTGCCAGAAATACATTCTTGTATTTGTGATAGTTTTTGTTTGCTTCTTTGTTTTTTTGATGTCCAGTTGTCTACTTGTTTTGATTTCTTTATTAGCTTGTATGGGCTTGCAGAGTAGTGACTGTTTATTCATCAACTTTTCATTTCCTTCCTTCCTTTCTTTCTATATTTTTCTCCCTTCTTTTCCTTTCTATATTACTTTCCTGTGTCTACCAAGGTCCCTTGCTTTGATTAGGCAATATGCTGAACTTATTTGAGAAGACATGTGGGAAAATAGGAGAAGAAAAAAGAAATGTAGGAATGGAATGAAAATGGGGAAATTTTATAATAAAGTCACTTCTCTCCACATCCCTAAAACTGTCATCAAAATCAGAGATTCCCACATTCAAAAAAACTATTTTGCAGTCACCCTCCTGAGAGCCCCTTTGACATCCTTGTTCCTCAGACTATAAATGATGGGGTTCAGCATGGGTGTGACTGCTGAGTAGAAAACAGAAATCACTTTATCTCTTTCATTCATTATCTTGGAGTTCGGTCTCATGTAGGCAAATATTGCTGAGCCATAGAAGAGGACAACAACAGTGAGATGGGAGCCACAGGTAGAGAAAGCCTTGAGCCGTCCCTCCCCAGATTGCATCTGGATCACAGTGGAGATGATATTCCAGTAGGAGACCAGGATCAGGGAGACAGGAGCTAGGAGGATGGCCACACCCATTGCAAAGATGGCCATTTCTGTCCTGTAGGTGTCTGCAGAAGCCAGCTTCAGGAAGGCAGGAGGTTCACAAAAAAAATGGTTAATGATATTGTTCCCTCGGTAGGGCAGACACAACGTGAATGTGGTGTCCACCAGAGACACAAATGCTCCACTGGCCCAGGATCCTATGGCCAGCTGGGCACATACCCAATGTGTCATGATGGTGGTATAGCGCAGGGGCTTGCAGACAGCTACATACCGGTCATAGGACATCACTGCCAGCAGAGCACACTCAGTACACCCAACCAGAAGTAGAACAACTATCTGTGTTGAGCATCCAGCAAAGGAAATGGTTTTCCTTTTGACCAGGAAGTGGACTAGCACCTGGGGAACTGTAGTAGTAGAGAAACAGAGATCAGCAAAGGACAAGTTTCTAAGGAAAAAGTACATGGGTGTGTGGAGCCTGGAATCTATGTGAATGAGCACAACAATAAGCAGATTTCCCAGAACAGTCAGCAGGTAGATGATCAGAAAAAGGAAGAAGAGCAGGACTTGTGTGTGTGGGTCCTGTGAAAGGCCCAGGAAGACAAATTCAGTCACATATGTTTGGTTTGCTTCTCCCATGAATATTTAATACTCTTTATAGGTCAGCACCAAGAAAAAAAAAGCACACACATATTGATCAGTTAAAAACTATATGAGTAACAAGCATTTTATCAATCAATATACAAAACTGGGCCATTGACTTCCAACTCTTATCTGCTTCCATATGTTAGAAGAGTTTTCTTTTTGCTTGGTAGTTCTGACAATTGAAATCTATTTCTGATTTTTCTCTGCCCTTGAATCTTTCAGTAGAACCAGAGAGCCAGCAATCATCTTGAATTTATGAGATGACCGAGCCTTGGCTGGACTACACATAGTTCTGAGAGGATTATAAGAGCTGCTCACAGTACATCCTTCCTTTTATATAAGCTTGGGAAACAAATATACTGCAGTTGCTTTAAACCTGTTAGATTTTTATATTGCAAACTGATAACATTTGTGAAGGCAGATTTTTGTCTTTATATTTACAAAGTAATCCTAAACAAGTGCTCTGAAGCCTGGAAAAGGAAGTTACAGGAAGGTATTGTTGTTTGTAATCCCGGCCCTTAAATTCGCCTGTCATTGAGAAGAGGACGCTGAGGTGCATCAGTAAAAATAGCTGCCTCTCTGTGGTGTCCTCTCAATATGCCCTATTCTGTCCTCAACACTCTTTTCTCTCTCTTTGCACAAAGCCCTTTGGCAAGAATAATACTAATTATTGTGTGTCAGGCAATTTCCTGGGGCCAGTCATTATTGTTTCTTTATCCTTTTAATTTTAAATCTTAATTCCATGAATTAATTATTATTATCTCCCAAATACAGAAGATGAAACAGACTCAGAGAAATTTTCAAACTGGTTCCTCTACGCCTTTGTCACCCTTTCTATATCCTGCGATTATGTTCCTTTCTTACTAAAAAACTGGTTGTAGAGAAGGTTAAGGTTCAGCCCAGTTCTCTCCACTCCTTGAAGATAAATCCACAGACTTTCTCCGTTTTAAGGGTTTTAGAGCTCATCCACTATGGCAGAGCTATTTATCAGTTCAATTCAGTCGCTCAGTCGTGTCTGACTATTTTCAACCCCATGAACTGCAGCACACCAGGCCTCCCTGTCTATCACCAACTCCCAGAGTTAACTCAAACTCATATTTATAGGCCCACAAATAACAGGCATATTTGAACATATTTTAAAGCATTTTGAGGTGTCCTGCCTAAAGGACAATAGAGAGAATTCACAGAAAAATATTGAGAAAACTGACAAAGATTATTTGCAGATCTCTAATTGTACATCTTTAAAAAGCTCAAAGGGATCTAAAGCAAGCTTAGTAAGATGAGTAAGTGAAAAATAAGTAGAAATTTTAGTAAAAAAAAGAATTCCTTCACAGTCACTAAACTTAACAGTATACAGTTAAAAAACATTCAAAGACCTATGTGAAGAAAACCAGGAAACATTATATTTGAATAAATGAATAGGCAGATTAATTTTATGCATCAATTCAGTCAGTTGCTAAGTTGTGTCTGACTTACATAGAACATAATCTTGTAAAGATGTTCATTTCATCCAAATTAATCCATAAATTGATTGAAATTCCAACCAAATTCACAGAAGATTTTTGTAATGGAATTTAATAAGCTTATTTTTAAGTTCTTCTAGATTAGTAATTTTATAGGAGAAAATGAGGTGTGGAAAAGAAAAATGACGGAGTAGAGGAAACATACCCAACCAGATATAAAATATGTAATAAAATTTTCCATCCTTACTAATATTGTATATACTGAACCAGTATAAAGCATTTGACCAATAAATATATTATAGAACAGAAATATTTCCTAGTATGTATGAAAATTTTATATTTGACAAATGTGGCATCTGAAGTGTATCACTCAGTAAAAGATATAGAACAATTGGATATTCACTTTAGAATATTACATGTATATGTTTATATAAGCATATTTATACATACATATAAGTATAAGCAATAATTAATCCCAATTGAATTATCTAATTTTTAAAAACACTTTAATTTTCTATGTAACTAGATAGTCTGTCTATCTATTTTTTGATTTATCTATCTAGTGGTCTATTCAATCTTTGGGTAGTAAAAACTTCCCTAAACAAGCACACACATACATACACACAAAGAGAAAGAAATCATAAAGAAAAATGCCCACAAAACTGGCAATTTAAGAATATCAGGATGCTACGAGTGGATGCCACTCGAAACAAAATTTAAAATAAATAAATCTGAGAAAATATTTGCAAACACTTTAACAGAATTTTAAAATTATTCTTAACATATAAAGGACTTACAAAATCAACTGTATATAACTGTATAGCATAAATACATATATAGGCAAATTGTCAGACTTTTATGTGATACCTCATTTTAATCTTTTAAATGGAGTGTGAATGGGTGTGTGTATCTGTGTATACATGTATATTTGTGGCATATGTGTGTTTCCACAGTCATTTCTCCTTTAGTGAGAGTCAACTGTTCATGGGCTGCTGCCATTTGTCAGGAGACGGCATAACTCATTGATGGGCAGTTGGGGCTCGGTAGCTAAACTACAGGGTTTAAATCCTAGTTTTTCTGGTTGATATGTGACTAATAGCAAATTACTTGGCTTTTCTGTGCCTTCCTTTCCTCATCTGCAAAATGATGAGATTAATAATACATATCTTATAGTGTTTATGTAAACATTAAATAACATACAAAGCATTTAAAGAAATTAGGAGAGTAAACAAAGCTAGCCCATAATATTATGTATAATATCCCATCACAGTAATGGGATTGTAATCTAGAAGTAACTGAAAGGTTAGGAAAATTAAGGACAAACCATAGTAACACATGGCTGCTATGCCTGAATGAGGAAAATGCTGCTTCTCCCTGTTTTTACACTTTTCCTTCTTTTGCCCTTTGTTCATCCTTTGGAACTGGATCTGTGTTGCTAGCTAAATTCAATGTTAAGGCCAAATATGATAGGGGATGGAGAGGCTTCTAAGTATGTGGAATGAAGGGGCAAAGACAAACTTAATAGTTTGATTTAGTCATGTTTTTCTCTCTTTTTGAAAGTCTTACAATGGAAATTTCCAAACGTATATGAAAGTGAAGAGAATAGTAAATAAAATGTCAAATACTTAATAATAAGATTCAAATGCATTAACCAGTTTTGATAATTTGATCATCTAATTTATTAGAGTTTGACATAATAAAATATACAAATAGCTATTTAAAAGCTCCTTTATTGCTGAAAGTCTAAAAGAGAAATTATTGTCATATAAGTCTGACATTAGAACCTAGCTTTATTTCAAAATTCAAACATAAAAAATAAAAATAACCATATTTAAAGATTCTTACAAAGTCTATTGTGCTATAGAAGAATAGTTTGTATACATGATTTGTAGATCAATAGAAATTAATGTTAACAGTGATTATCCCCAGAAAGTAGAATTCTCGAGGGAGCAGGGCAAGTGACTGAGATCACAATTTTTTTCTTTTTTTTTTTCACAATTTTACTTTTTAACCTTATCTATACTGTTTGACTTCTACAATGCAGCCTGCATTTTCTAAGTAAAGAAGAAAATTTAAATTATTTAAAATGAAAAACCTGAAGGAATTACAATGATAATACAGTACAAACAATATAAATTGTAACAATGAAGATAATATTAGAATAATGTAAAAGCTGAAAGATATATCACCAGATCAGAATAAAAATTAGAACCTTCAAAAGCTGTGCAAGAATTGCGTAAATGCTTCTGATAAGTCAGTAAAGCACATATTATTCAGCAAATCATGCTGAAATGATTGACCACAGGCATACCTTTTTTTATTGCACTTCACCTTACTATGCTTTGCAGATACTGCATTTTTTTTTTAATAAATTGAAGATTTGTGGCAATTCTGAGTTGAGCAAGTCCACTTGCACTATTTTTTTCTGAAAGCATTTTTGCATTTAGTGTATCTGTATCGTGTTTTGGTAATTCTTGCAATATTTTAAACCTTCCACTAGCAAAAAGATTATAACTTGCTGAAGACTCAGATAATAGTTAGCATTTTTAGTAATAAAGTATTTTTTAATTAAGGCATGTACATTTTTTTTTAGACATAATGTCATGGCACCCCTAATAGTCTTTAGTATATTTAGTGTAAATATAACTTTTATTATATGTGCTGGGAAGCCAAAAAACTCACGACTCACGTTATTGCAATACTCACTTTATTGCAGTGGTCTGCAACTGAACCCATAGTATCTCTGAGGTATGCCTAGAGTTGACAAACAACTGAAATGTGTCCACTTCACTCACTACAAAGAAAACACTACAGAAGGGTGAAGGATATGTGTCTGCTCATTACACGTGGACACACACATATAAATAACCTTAAACATTTAAAAATAAGGTAACTATCCATTGATCTCATGTAGCAGAATACCTTTCTGAGCATTACAACAAAAGTGCAAACTATAAAAAAACCTAACTTATTTTACTTCAATTTTAACCTTTACACATTCATTCAAACAGGACAATAGCAAGAAAATACATAACCTGATTTTAAAGTGAAAGAACTGAATAGATATTTCTCAAAAGAAAGCATACAAATGGCCAACAGGGATATGAAAAGAGGCTCAATGTCACTAATCATCAGGGAAATATAAATAAAACCACAATGACAAATAATCTCACACCTATTAGGAGAACTACTATTAAAAAGACAAAAGATAATGCATTTTGACGGAATGTGGAGAAAAGGGGACACTTACATTGTTGGTGGGAAGCGATTTGAAAAACAGTATGGAATTTCCCCTCAAAATTAAAAACAGAACTACCAAATGATCCAGTGGTCCCACTTCTGGATATATGATCAAAAGAAGTGAAATTTGTATCTCAGAGAGACATCTGCACTCCCAAGTTCATTACAGCATTATTCACAATAGCCAAGATTATGGAAAGAGCCTAAGAATCTGTTCATGGGTGATTGGATAAAGAAATTGTGATACAGACCCCCACACACATATGCAATGGAATATTATTCAGTCTTAAAGAGGAAGGAAATTTTGCCATCTGTGACAATTTGGATGAACCTGATGGACATTATGCTAATTGAAATAAACCAGAGACAGAGAGACAAGTACTTTATGTCCTAATTTGTACATGGCATCTGAAAAATTGATCTCATAGAAGCAAAGAGTAGAATAGTGGTTACCAGGGATTGGCAAGTAGGGAAAATAAGAAAATGTTGACAAAAGGGTAAAAAGTTTCAATCAGACAGGATGAATAAGTTATGAAGCTCTGATATATAGCACAGTGACTGTGGTTAATAATATTGTACTGTACACTTATTTGCTGAGAATAGATTTTAATTTTTCTCCCCCCCCAAAAGTAACTGTGAGGAGACATATATTAATTAACTTGATTTTGGTAATCATTTCACAATGTATACATACATCAAAACCTCACATTGTGTACCTTAAATATATGCAATATATATGCAATTTTTGTCAGTTATACCTCAGTAAAGCTGGGGAAAAAGTTTTTAATGCATTCACATTCACAAAACAAAATTTGAAAGTAAACAACAACATGGAAAAATTAACTTTAGCAAATGTAGGAGATCAAGGATTAATATTCTTGATATTAATTTTATAATTAGTATAAAAAGTCTAATGATTATCAGAAAATAAATTACAAATATTATAGGAAAAAGGTGTATACATGAGTTGACAATTCATAATTAGTAAATTTCAATCTCAATACAAGAAAAAGCACATTAAAATTAGATGTCTTTTTGACCATCACATTGGCATGAATTTTTAAAATTTGTAGTATTCAATGATAATGAAGTTCTTGTTTCTTTGGAAACAAAAATATTAAAACCTGCATAATGGGTAATTTGTCAACATAGAGAAAATGCATTAAAATGAGCAGTATACTTTGATAAAGTAAATTCAGACTTACTATTTTATCATGAATAAATATAATACTATTTCATCAAAAAACAATATGGATAAAATAAATCTGTGAGGATTTTGTTACAGTATTATAAGTACAACTCTTTGAAAGAAGAAATATTCTCAAAAAATCAAATATAGAACATCCAAATGATGGAATACTATGCAGTCCCTGAAAAACTGTAAAATTATTTAATATCAAAATTTTGCAAAATATTTAAGATGAAATGTGAATTATAAAAATATTTTATATTTAAAAATTTGCCTGGCCAAGGTGTTCATATGTGTGTCTTTCTGGGTGATGGGATTATAGAAAATTTTTCTTTCCATTTTTATGTGATTTTATATCTCTAATAAAAACAAATTGTTTTGTATGCAGAAAATAAGTAATCTTTCACTCAATCTTTTGTTCTGTATTTTCTGCCTACCTCTTCACTCTCATCTCTTGCCTCTGAGGCAGTGGGTATCCACAGCCTTGCAGTCACTCTAGTATCCCTGGTTAATAGCTTAATCCTCCTCCTTGGAGTTGCAGAAAAGAATTCATGAGGCCGTTATTCAGGAGAAGCTGCAAAAGATGAGCAAGTATTCTCTCTAGAAACCAGGGTGAAAAGAGAGAGGAACAGGAGAGTGAAAGGCAAAGCCCAATTCCAAAGAACAGACTCGAGATTTCAGACTCCCTAAGAGAATCAATGCTCCATAGTTATCCTCCCCACTCTCACCTGGGTGATGGGTGGTGAGGCAAACACAGGACAGTGGGATCGGTGATGAAGAGATAAGTTAATGAATGAAGAAAGCTGTGGTTTCTGCAGTCTGCTAATCCATATCCTAATAGTCAACCTCCACTGCAGTTTATAAAATATTCTGAAGGCTTGGACATCACCTGGGCTGTAAGTCTTATTCTATACCAAGCTAAGATGTGCCTTTTCATTAAGAGTTCAAACTTCTCTGGAGGATTTTCCTTGAAGGAAGTCTTTAAACCTGACATCCTAAGAGCTATTGTAAACAGGGCATTCCCTGGAGCAATCTGCACTTTTACCTCTTTTTTTTTTTTAACCTTTCCACAATGACAGATACCCTGGGGCATTTTTTATGGTAATCACAAACTGAAATACCTGAATCCTACCTGATGTCAATTTCTTCACTACTGTTTTCCAGATCAGTCTGAGGAATTCTGAGGTGTCAGAATTTTTTAAATAGTTTTCAATCATGACGGTATGAATCACGTAAAATACAGCTGACATACATATATGCTGCATTATTTTGATGATACCTCCTAATCTAAAAAGTGCCAGGAGATTTCAGAATCTCTGTCTGCAGCTATACTAAGAATGCTTTAATTATTTTCAGCTAATGGGACAAAAAACTAGAGGTACAAGATGCAATTTAAGATGTCATGACTGTTTAAATGAAAGCTATATTATAACTATTCAAATACAGAAGACTTTGAGAACTAAACATATAATACAGGACTATACAAATAATTCCAAAGGAGAATTCTTAATTTTCCAACCAAACTCCCCCCGTTTTGAGTCTTCTTCATTATACACAGAATTGCTCAAAGCCTTGGCAGAGACATTTCATTCCTCTCTTTTTCCATCTCTATTTCTTATCTACTCCTAAGTCTTACCATCTCCTCTACCTCTCCATTGCTATAAGTCTAGTTAAGACCATCATTTCTCTCCTGGGTTACCAGAGCAAAGCTCAGTCTTACTGATTGCTTTTCTTGCTTCCATCCTTGTCCGCTTACAATCCATTCTCCATATAATGCTCAAAGGGAATTTTTAAAAGCACATTGGGATGATGACTTTCTATTGAACATAAAATCAAACACTTTTTTTCAGGACTTCCAAGGTTGTAATGAATTGAATTGTGTCACCCTAAAAGATGTTTAGTTGGAATCTCAGAATGTGACTTTTTTGGAACAAAGTTCTTTGCAGAAGTAATTATGGGAAATCTCAAGATGAGATCATCCTGAGCTAGTAGACCCTAAACCCAGTGAAGGATTCCTTTTTCAGAAAAGAGGAAGACAAAGAGAATGAAGGAACAAGGCATTTTGAAGACAAAGGCAGAGATTGGAGTTATGGTTCCACAAACCAAGGAAGTGTCCTCCACTAGAGCCTTCTGAGAGAGCATAATCTGCAGATATCTTTAACTTCAGACTTCTCACTTCTAGAACTATGAATTTCTATTGTTCTAAGTCACAGAGTTTGTGGAAATTTGTTATGGCAGCCCTAGGAAGCTAATACCAAGACCCTACCAATCTGCCCTCTGCTTCTGTCTATGACCTCCTTCATTGCACTCCCCCTGTCACTCATCAGCCTCCAAACATTCTGATCTGTTTCTCTCCTTATTGCAAAAAAACTCATTCCAATCCAAGCCTTTAGACTCTGTGTTTTCTGTGCCCAAACACTCCTCTCTAAATCTCTTCTTGGTTGGTTCTTTCTTCTCAACCTTCTGGTCACAGCACAAATGTTGATTTCTACAAGATATAAGATGTCCTTTAATGAAATATCACCATCTCAGAAAGGTCTTTCTTGACCACCTGCTTAAAACAGCAGCCGGCCTTTCCTTGCTTTTATTTTCTCAAAGCACTTATCCCATCAGACACGTTATGTGTTTCATTGTTTATTCATTTTTATCACCCTCTTCTAAAATGTAAATTCAGTGGGGATAGGAATTTTAAGCTTTCCAGTTCTATATATCCAGCACCTAGAAGAGATCTCAATAAATATTTAGTTAATAAGTCAATTAGATATTCATTGCATAAATAAACTCAAACTGTGCTATTGAAAGCAATATTATATGGGTTGATTTAACACAAAAATAACAGTCATACATCCTGTAGAATAATGAAAGGAAATTTATTTCTTTTAAGGCTTGGGAAACTATTTTCTCTAGAAAACATGAGTAGTTCCCAGATTGTGGTGACTTCAGGAGCTTGTTAGTTTCTCACATGCTTTAATTCATCTATCTTCTGTGGCTCAGACAGTAAAGAATCTTCCTGCAATGTGGGAGACCCGGGTTCGATCCTCGGGTTGGGAAGAGCCCCTGGAGAAGGAAATGGCAACCTACTCCAGTACTCTTGCCTAGAAAACTCTATGGATGGAGGAGCCTGGTGGGCTACAGTCCATGGGGTCGCAAAGAGTCGGACACGACTGAGCAACTTCACTTTCTGCTGCACAGTCATCAATAGTCTGGCATCCAGTCAGAGGTGGGTGTTTTCTTTTAAAAATGTATTTAAGTATCTGTATTTTCTTATCCTGTTTGAGTTTTCTATAACTCAAAGTGAACCATGGTCACTTTGGCAGCAATCATTCCAATTATGTGCTACAACTTCCCTTATACTAAATGGAAAGGAAAGAGCAAGTAATGGACTGAGCTTTTGAATGGTCGTGAGGCAGCAGCATGTGTAAGTAGTTGCTGTTGTTTATAACATAGTTTCTCAAATAATCTCTGGAGCAGGATTTTGTTTCCTTGTATAGGTGCATGCTGGTTCACATAATCTGAAAACAATATACATCTATGTACATGGTGGATCTAGTATTGCACAGATTTATTCTCCCATGCAGGATCATTCTACACGATGTATTCAATTCAGCAAGGGCCTTGTCACATATAATGAACAGCACTGGGTACTCACAAAAGGTCATGGACATAGAAGCTGGAATTGTCAGAAGTCAGTGTGGCAAATTTGACTTTCATGAGGGCAGTGTACCAGGCTGGGAGTTGATTAGAAGCCACAGGTCTGTCGGTGATGCTGCTTCTGCTCTTACAGAGGATTATAGCAGAGCTAGCAAAGACTAAAAGCATCCTTTCACCCTACAGAGCAATCTTCACCTTCTAGGATTGCTTCTCATAGTCAGTGATTCTCTTCCACTTTCCAAAAGAGAGGACTGATGGGTGTTGGCAAGTCAAATCTGCAGAAGAGGGGAGAGCATATCTGAGGGGGAGCAGCTGTGGCATATTGGTGTCACAGGCAAAGGCCCTGAGAGTTCTGATGTGGGCAGTGTTCCTCTCCATTCCAGTTCCCTTACCGGCAATGACCCTTGGAGAGAAACTGCGTGATATACAGAAGATGTACCATATTTACTGGAATCTGAGGTCCCACACATTATTGTCTGAGCCAACAGTGTCCCCATGTGCTATTGGCTATAGGAGTATTTTGAGACTGCAGGAAATGAAACAAAAAGCCAAGGGTCCAGTATCAGAGTTTCAGGGCAAAAAAAGTCATTGATATCTTCTCACTAGAACTTTTAGAGTCTAGCGTAGGACTCCAAGACCTGTAGAAGACTGTATTTGATGTTAGCATGGGATGAGACTGACAACTAGCTGTGAAGTTTAGAATCAAAAGGTAATATCACTGGGTGAATATGGATTAGTGAATGAATAGTGCAGTGTAAATAAAGATCCTATTCAATATTTTTAAGTATTCATATAATGTAATGCATAAATATAATCAATATAATATAATATTATACTACACAATATAACAGCAAAGTTCTATTTTACTTGTCTCATCATAATAATAATCTATTATTAGATTAATAATAGATTAATAATATAATATTAATAATTATATTTATTACCTCAATAATTATATTAATAATTATAATAGATTGGTAATAGATTATTATTATTATGAGGCAAGTAATCAATAAACACAAAGGGTAATCTTGATCAAGATGCAGTAGACAAACTTGAAACATTAGATTGGTAATAGATTATTATTATTATGAGGCAAGTAATCAATAAACACAAAGGATAATCTTGATCAAGATGCAGTAGACAAACTTGAAACATTCTAGATGTACAAGGGCACCTGTATGTGCCTTACTGATGTATCAGCCTAGAGACACTTCAGAGAGAAAGCTGTTACAGATGTTGAATCACTTTAAAATGTCTTCATCCCCATAATGGTATGTCAATACAGAGATCATTGGCTCTAAGGGACTCTATCTTCCAAATACTTTTCTAAATGCCTGCTTAACATCTTTGTTCCTTAGGCTATAAATGAATGGGTTCATCATAGATGTTATGACTGAATAGAACACTGAGATCACCTTATCCCCCTCTTTCATTTTCTTGGAATTTGGATGCATATAGGTAAATATTGTTGATCCATAGAAGAAGACAACAACAATGAGATGAGAACCACATGTAGAAAAGACCTTGAGTCTCCTCTCCCCTGCCCGTATCTGAATCACAGTGGAGATAATATTCCAGTAAGAGAAAAGGATAAGGGAGAGAGGACCGAGGAGAATTATCACACCCATGGCAAAGATGGCCATCTCAGCTTTGTAAGGTTCTTCTGAAGCCAACTTCAAGAGTGCAGGAGGTTCACAAAAATAATGATTAATTATGTTCTGGCCATGGTATGAAAGATATAAAGTAAATGTTGTATCTACTAGAGACACAAGTGCTCCACTAGTCCAAGATCCTATGGACAGCTGAACACAAATCCTCTGGGTCATGAGAGTGGAGTAGAGAAGGGGCTTGCAGACAGCTACATAGCGGTCATAGGACATCACTGCTAGCAGGGAGCTTTCTGTACACCCAGCTACTAGAAAAAAAATCATCTGAATTGAGCACCCTGGCTTGGAAATGGTCTTTCTTGTTACCAGCAAATGGAATAGCATCTGTGGGACAATTGTTGTAGAGAAAAGGAGATCACTGAATGACAGGTTTTTAAGGAAGAAATACATTGGTGTATGCAATCGAGAGTCAATATGAATTAATAGTATGATGAGCAGATTCCCAAATACAGTCAGCAGGTAGATGATGAGAAATATCACAAATAGCATGATCTGGGTCTGCTGATCTGAAGAAAGGCCCAGCAAGATGAATTCAGTCAGATAGGTTTGGTTTTTTGTGCCCATGGATGTTTATTCCTAGCTACACAATAAGCATCAACAGAGCCATAAAAATCTGACTACATTTGAGCATCAGATCCTGAAAGTAAAGATCTCACTGGAATAAAAAAATGTATTTGATTTTTAAAAATTCTTATAAATATTTGACACGAATTTCTAAAAATTTCCACCACCATATTTCTACAGAAGCTGTCTAAAAAGAACACTAACATATTATGTGGATTTGAAAAATTATAAAGTTTTCTGCATTTAGTAGAGAACCCAGGTTTTTATTTTTTGTAGTTTACTTCTTAGTCAGCAGACTTTCACTTTTATTTCATCAAGAAGCAGAACAAATAATTAATTTTCCCTTTGTGATTCCAAGAGATGCCGTACCATCCTTCCAAGTAGAAAGTAAATTTTGAGACCATTTTATATGATTTTATAATCCACTGTCCTGATTATGTCCTAAATTCTTCACTGGATCAGAGAATCAAGGTTTGATGGAAGTGTTCAAGAGTAAGGCATGATCAGACTTCTGCGTGAGAGAGGCAGGACAGTGGAGACCAGTCCAGACTTAGACAGCACCACACACTTGGGAAATAGGGAGGGCCTTTTGTGGTGACCCAGTGCAGCCACAACAGCTGCCTGCAGAGTGGCAGGGTCTTATCTGGCATAACCATGTTCGAGCTCCCTCATGCTGCAGATGTATCAGAAGTCCAATCAGTCAGAGAGGTGCATGAGGCACTGGTTCAATACTCTCCAACCAGGCAGGAAACACCAGTCAAAGTCTATAGCTTTACCTCAGGAACAAGCAAGGAATAACCTGCTGAATCCAGGCTCCTGGGGAAAGAGTTTAGAAAGACTTAGGGAAGGTAGCAGGGTCATGGGCAAATGGCTAGGAATCAGGGCTGGATTCTGATATTCCAGGGAAAGGCTGAAGTCCTAGAACTGCCCTTTACAACGAAGGAGATGTCAGAGCAGAAAGTCAGCTACCTGGCAGGGACATCTTGGGATGGGGGTGGGGGGAGTCAAAGACTGCCAACATACAAGGGTTTGTTTTCACAGATAAAACCACACATCTAACTGGCAATATAGGACAAATGTGGCCTGATCAGTTGTGACTGGACCACCTGCTCATGAACTGCTAAGTAGGACTCAAAGACCACATGGTTACAGTGAGGTTTCTATTCATAAATATCTATCCAGATGGAAATGCAATGGATCCACCCTGAATCAACTGTATAATATATTGGCCTTGAGGAACCAGGAAGGCAGAGTCAGGAAATAACTTGAGGAACTGGTAAAACAAAATGAGAAATATCTTTTCCACTGATACAATGTAAAGGGAATACACAAGAGAATCATTGATAAACTGCCACCTCAGTAGCCAAAATAATCCACTACTGATTTCATTTCCCAATGATTTCTGACAAGCCCATTTTTTTTCACTGCTTCATCATTGTAAATTTACTTGTAATGAACTGTGCATATTTCATGTGTACAATTTGATGAGTTTTGATATATGTATATAATTACATGCTTTTTTAAAGTTCTCATTAATTTATACATAATTATTTGTTCACAAGCTTGTCTCCCAGGCTAGGTTTTATGTTTCTTCAGTGTAAAAATCCTATCTCAATCCATATGATGGCATCACCCAGTATAGAGTAAATTTTTAGGAAATATTCACTGACTGAATTAGTATATGAATGACTGAATACGTGCAGAAATGAATAGATTCCTCTCATACTCATAGGCACTGTCACAAACCTGCACTCAAACACTCCTAAGCTAATAGTGCTTTTAAAAGCATAGTATGAAGTTTGGAAGACAGAGGTGATGCAGGTCCAGCTTCATGTTATCTTTGGGATGAGGGGATCCTGTGACCACGAAGAGGGAGTAACACTAGGTGTGACCACCTGGAACACCGATATAAGAGAGAGGCGTCAGTGGTAGTTGTTCCTCTTCCAGTAGAAATAGGAACAGACCCTCCATATGCATCCTGTTCTCTTTTTCATTCTTATGCACAAGTGCAGACATGCAATGTGGCAGCAGCCTGAATACTAGGTGCTGGAGCAGGAAGTGTCCGCACACCTAACACTAGCACTCCTGTGCTTGGACTCTTCCCACCTCCCAGATAATGCCTAGTACGTTTCAAGAAGCTCTGTCTTGTGTCCTAGGTATTTTCCTGTGAGTTCAGTGGGAATCACCCAGAGAGTGTGGAAAAAGTGAAACAGGAAGAGAACACCTATGTAGCAGGGATGGAAGGTAAGAACACAGGAAGATTCTTATAGCTGAAAAGGGGTAGCAAGTTTGAGAGACAATGGATCTTTTGATTTCTTGTGCCTTTTAGCATACAAACTGACCACCTCGGTAAGTGCCCAGTAGCAAGATTTCTAAGAGTGAGAATTCATGAGAAGAGAGATAAAGAAAAATCTCTTCTCCCAAATAGACTGTGGATTGTAAAAATAAAGACACAGCCCTTCTCCCAGGATAAACTCTGGTTCTGCAGAGACTTGATGCCTTCAGCATCTTCCTCCTTCTTACCTGGAGACCAAGGATGAGTTTGTTCTAGAGACGGGGAGCTGTAGGTAAGCGGACCTGCCAGTGAGTCCAGCAGAGTGAGATCCAGAGATCCAAGCTGCACATCCAGAGTTTGGTTTTGGATGACAGTGATTCTCAGTCCTCTTTCCTAACAGCTGGGTATGAAATGGACTTTTCCGTGGATTCTATTTCAATTTCTGACTGTTTTCTTGGGTGAATTTTACACTACTTTGTAAGCACCAACACTGAATTGAGTCTTTCTCTGAGACGATCATAAAAGATGAGGTCCTGAGAGATGATGCCAGCAGGAGGTCCCCAGGGTATCGCTGAGCACACCTCCCTCTATTATCTCTACACAATGAGATACCATGGGATCTTTTGTAGATTTTTCTTTTTTCTGTTTATAATCATAGATTGAGTTCTGTGAATATCTTCTAATTCCCAGACTTTTTCTAACCAAAGAAAAAATTCTATAGGCTCTGCGTATGAGAAAGAATCAAGTCTCCCTTCTTGGGAGCGGAAGCAATATGTAAAATATATGCCAACAGGCATTTGTCCATCCTTTCATTTAAATCCTTAGAAAAGTGGAAGTATGC
This sequence comes from Cervus canadensis, assembly GCF_019320065.1. Classification (NCBI taxonomy): domain Eukaryota; kingdom Metazoa; phylum Chordata; class Mammalia; order Artiodactyla; family Cervidae; genus Cervus; species Cervus canadensis. The sequence goes on from NC_057399.1 coordinate 16,464,455, forward strand.
ATCCTTTCTCGTATTTCTCACTTTAATTGCTTTTAAAATTATTGTTAATTTGAGGATATTATGGCTACCTTTTACAAAAGCTTAACTGATCTTAGAAAAGAACAGGTTTGAGATACTCTGTGTAAAAATCAAATGTTTGAACTATATGCTAAAGACAGATCCATACTTTTTCTTTCTTTCTTTTTTTTTTTTTAATTTTTTTATTAGTTGGAGGCTAATTACTTCACAACATTTCAGTGGGTTTTGTCATACATTGATATGAATCAGCCATAGATTTACACATATTCCCCATCCCGATCCCCCCTCCCACCTCCCTCTCCACCCGATTCCTCTGGGTCTTCCCAGTGCACCAGGCCCGAGCACTTATCTCATGCATCCAACCTGGGCTGGTGATCTGTTTCACCATAGATAGTATACATGCTGTTCTTTTGAAACATCCCACCCTCACCTTCTCCCACAGAGTTCAAAAGTCTGTTCTGTACTTCTGTGTCTCTTTTTCTGTTTTTGCATATAGGGTTATCGTTACCATCTTTCTAAATTCCATATATATGTGTTAGTATGCTGTAATGGTCTTTATCTTTCTGGCTTACTTCACTCTGTATAATGGGCTCCAGTTTCATCCATCTCATTAGAACTGATTCAAATGAATTCTTTTTAACGGCTGAGTAATATTCCATGGTGTATATGTACCACAGCTTCCTTATCCAGTCATCTGCTGATGGGCATCTAGGTTGCTTCCATGTCCTGGCTATTATAAACAGTGCTGCGATGAACATTGGGGTGCACGTGTCTCTTTCAGATCTGGTTTCCTCGGTGTGTATGCCCAGGAGTGGGATTGCTGGGTCATATGGCAGTTCTATTTCCAGTTTTTTAAGGAATCTCCACACTGTTCTCCATAGCGGCTGTACTAGTTTGCATTCCCACCAACAGTGTAAGAGGGTTCCCTTTTCTCCACACCCTCTCCAGCATTTATTGCTTGTAGACTTTTGGATAGCAGCCATCCTGACTGGCGTGTAATGGTACCTCATTGTGGTTTTGATTTGCATTTCTCTAATAATGAGTAATGTTGAGCATCTTTTCATGTGTTTGTTAGCCATCTGTATGTCTTCTTTGGAGAAATGTCTGTTTAGTTCTTGGCCCATTTTTTGATTGGGTCATTTATTTTTCTGGAATTGAGCTGCAGGAGTTGCTTGTATATTTTTGAGATTAATCCTTTGTCTGTTTCTTCATTTGCTATTATTTTCTCCCAATCTGAGGGCTGTCTTTTCACCTTACTTATAGTTTCCTTTGTAGTGCAAAAGCTTTTAAGTTTCATTAGGTCCCATTTGTTTAGTTTTGCTTTTATTTCCAATATTCTGGGAGGTGGGTCATAGAGGATCTTGCTGTGATTTATGTCGGAGAGTGTTTTGCCTATGTTCTCCTCTAGGAGTTTTATAGTTTCTGGTCTTACATTTAGATCTTTAATCCATTTTGAGTTTATTTTTGTGTATGGTGTTAGAAAGTGTTCTAGTTTCATTCTTTTACAAGTGGTTGACCAGTTTTCCCAGCACCACTTGTTAAAGAGGTTGTCTTTTTTCCATTGTATATTCTTGCCTCCTTTGTCAAAGATAAGGTGTCCATAGGTCGTGGATTTATCTCTGGGCTTTCTATTCTGTTCCATTGATCTATATTTCTGTCTTTGTGCCAGTACCATACTGTCTTGATGACTGTGGCTTTGTAGTAGAGTCTGAAGTCAGGCAGGTTGATTCCTCCAGTTCCATTCTTCTTTCTCAAGATTACTTTGGCTATTCGAGGTTTTTTGTATTTCCATACAAATTGTGAAATTATTTGTTCTAGTTCTGTGAAAAATACCGTTGGTAGCTTGATAGGGATTGCATTGAATCTATAGATTGCTTTGGGTAGAATCGCCATTTTGACAATATTGATTCTTCCAATCCATGAACACGGTATGTTTCTCCATCTGTTTGTGTCCTCTTTGATTTCTTTCATCAGTGTTTTATAGTTTTCGATGTATAGGTCTTTTGTTTCTTTAGGTAGATATACTCCTAAGTATTTTATTCTTTTTGTTGCAATGGTGAATGGTATTGTTTCCTTAATTTCTCTTTCTGTTTTCTCATTGTTAGTATATAGGAATGCAAGGGATTTCTGTGTGTTAATTTTATATCCTGCAACTTTACTATATTCATTGATTAGCTCTAGTAATTTTCTGGTAGAGTCTTTAGGGTTTTCTATGTAGAGGATCATGTCATCTGCAAACAGTGAGAGTTTCACTTCTTCTTTTCCTATCTGGATTCCTTTTACTTCTTTTTCTGCTCTGATTGCTGTGGCCAAAACTTCCAACACTATGTTGAATAGTAGTGGTGAGAGTGGGCACCCTTGTCTTGTTCCTGATTTCAGGGGAAATGCTTTCAATTTTTCACCATTGAGGGTGATGCTTGCTGTGGGTTTGTCATATATAGCTTTTATTATGTTCAGGTATGTTCCTTCTATTCCTGCTTTTTGGAGAGTTTTAATCATAAATGAGTGTTGAATTTTGTCAAAGGCTTTCTCTGCATCTATTGAGATAATCATATGGTTTTTATCTTTCAATTTGTTAATGTGGTGTATTACATTGATTGATTTGCGGATATTAAAGAATCCTTGCATTCCTGGGATAAAGCCCACTTGGTCATGGTGTATGATTTTTTTAATATGTTGTTGGATTCTGTTTGCTAGAATTTTGTTAAGGATTTTTGCATCTATGTTCATCAGTGATATTGGCCTGTAGTTTTCTTTTTTTGTGGCATCTTTGTCTGGTTTTGGAATTAGGGTGATGGTGGCCTCATAGAATGAGTTTGGAAGCTTACCTTCATCTGCAATTTTCTGGAAGAGTTTGAGTAAGATAGGTGTTAGCTCTTCTCTAAATTTTTGGTAGAATTCAGCTGTGAAGCCATCTGGTCCTGGGCTTTTGTTTGCTGGAAGATTTTTGATTACAGTTTCGATTTCCTTGCTTGTGATGGGTCTGTTAAGATCTATTTCTTCCTGGTTCAGTTTTGGAAAGTTATACTTTTCCAAGAATTTGTCCATTTCATCCAAGTTGTCCATTTTATTGGCATAGAGCTGCTGGTAGTAGTCTCTTATGATCCTTTGTATTTCAGTGTTGTGTGTTGTGATCTCTCCATTTTCATTTCTAATTTTGTTAATTTGGTTCTTCTCTCTTTGTTTCTTAATGAGTCTTGCTAATGATTTGTCAATTTTGTTTATTTTTTCAAAAAACCAGCTTTTAGCTTTGTTGATTTTTGCTATGGAATGGTGGAAATAAATGAAGCAGAGAGGAAAAAAGAAAAAAGGATCAAAAGAAATGAGGACAACCTCAGGGACCTCTGGGACGATGTGAAACGCCCCAACATTCAAATCATAGGAGTCCCAGAAGAAGAAGACAAAAAGAAAGGCCATGAGAAAATACTCGAGGAGATAATAGCTGAAAACTTCCCTAAAATGGGGAAGGAAATAGCCACCCAAGTCCAAGAAACCCAGAGAGTCCCAAACAGGATAAACCCAAGGCGAAACACCCCAAGACACATATTAATCAAATTAACAAAGATCAAACACAAAGAACAAATATTAAAAGCAGCAAGGGAAAAACAACAAATAACACACAAAGGGATTCCCATAAGGATAACAGCTGATCTATCAATAGAAACCCTCCAGGCCAGAAGGGAATGGCAGGACGTACTGAAAGTAATGAAAGAGAATAACCTACAACCTAGATTACTGTATCCAGCAAGGATCTCATTCAGATATGAAGGAGAATTCAAAAGCTTTACAGATAAGCAAAAGCTGAGAGAATTCAGCACCACCAAACCAGCTCTTCAACAAATGCTAAAGGATCTTCTCTAGACAGGAAATGTAGAAAGGTTGTATAAACGTGAACCCAAAACAACAAAGTAAATGGCAACGGGACCACACCTATCAATAATTACCCTAAATGTAAATGGGTTGAATGCCCCAACCAAAAGACAAAGATTGGCTGAATGGATACAAAAACAAGACCCCTATATATGCTGTCTACAAGAGACCCACCTCAAAACAAGAGACACATACAGACTAAAAGTGAAGGGCTGAAAAAAAATATTTCATGCAAACGGAGAGCAAAAGAAAGCAGGAGTCGCAATACTCATATCAGATAAAATAGACTTTCAAATAAAGGATGTGAAAAGAGACAAAGAAGGACACTACATAATGATCAAAGGATCAATCCAAGAAGAAGATATAACAATTATAAATATATATGCACCCAACATAGGAGCACCACAATATGTATGGCAAACGCTAACGAGTATGAAAGAGGAAATTAATAGTAACACAATAATAGTGGGAGACTTTAATACCCCACTCACAACTATGGATAGATCAACTAAACAGAAAATTAACAAGGAAACACAAACCTTAAATGACACAATGGACCAGCTTAGACCTAATTGGTACCTATAGGACATTTCACCCCAAAACAATCAACTTCACCTTTTTCTCAAGTGCACACGGAACCTTCGCCAGAATAGATCACATCCTGGGCCACAAATCTGGTCTTGGAAAATTCAAAAAAATTGAAATCATTCCAGTCATCTTTTCTGACCACAGTGCAGTAAGATTAGATCTCAATTACAGAAAAAAAATTGTTAAAAATTCAAACACCTGGAGGCTAAATAACACGCTTCTGAATAACCAACAAATCATAGAAGAAATCAAAAAAGAAATCAAAATATGTATAGAAATGAATGAAAATGAAAACACAAAAACCCAAAACCTATGGGACACTGTAAAAGCAGTGCTAAGGGGAAGGTTCATAGCATTACAGGCTTACATCAAGAAACAAGAAAAAAACCAAATAAATAACCTAACTCTACACCTAAAGCAATTAGAGAAGGAAGAAATGAAGAACCCCAGAGTTAGCAGAAGGAAAGAAATCTTAAAAATCAGGGCAGAAATAAATACAATTCTTAATCTTCACTTCTTTCACTCTCAAGCCCTTCTAATACCAAGCTCAAATCCTCACCAAATAGTCTTGTTTGCCCAAACTATGTCTATATTTTTCTCAGTTATTAAATGTGATTTCCATTCACTCATTCATTTGAGTGTATATAACCTTTAGATTTTGAATTTTTTTTTAATAAAGAATTCATGGGGATGAGATCAAGATGGTAGAGGAATAGCATATGGAGCTCACATCTACAAAATCATTATAATACATCTATAAGTGGAACTGTTCACACAGAACATCCGCTAAATGCCAGAAGAAGACCTCAGACTTCCAGAAGGGTGAGAAAAACGCCACAAAATCAGGCAGGACAAAAAGAAGAAAGGAATTGGGACGGGACTTGTGCCCCAGAGAGGAAACTGTGGAGGAGGAAAGGTTTCCACACCCTGGGAAGCCCCTTCACGGGCAGAGAGGCTGACCTGGGTGGAGGAGTGAGTGGGGCTTCAGAGCCTGGGAGGGAAGCATGGCAGTGGGTTTGCAGGAGTTAAGACAGAGAAAGTCAGCACTGTTGCCCTTCTCTCCCCGGGGTGAAGAAGTTGGACTGTGGTAACAGAGGATGTACTCAGAGAAAGCCTGGGCCCACGAGAAAGGCAGGGTGCCATTACTGAGGGGGTGGGGGGGTGCTGCACCAGGAGAGGGGCAGCACCACCATAAAAGCTTCCCTGTGGGCACTTCTGGGTAAAAACAACACCACTTACAGGGCTTCCCTGGTGGCTACACAGTAAGGAATCTGCCTACCAATTCAGGAGATGTGGGTTCTATCCCTGGGTCAGGAAGATCCCCTGGAGAAGGATATGGCAACCCACTCCAGGATCCTTGCCAAGGAAATCCCATGCACACAAGAGCATGACAGGCTCCAATGGGGTCACAAAGGAGTGGGACCTACTGAGGGACTAGACAACAGGCGCTCTGGGGGTGGCAGGGAGTGAGTCACCAGTGCCGCTAAAAAACCCAAGTGCCAAACGCTGCCCCCGCCATCCCAGGAGCACTCAAGGGTCTCTGCACGACACCCTGAGCAAAGAGGCAGTAAGCACCCAAACTCCAATCAGCCCCTTGATTCTGGACAAGATCGCAGAGTAAGACAAGCTTACTTCCTCTCACAAAAGCACCAAGATCACAAGTAATTGCTGAGCAACCACACGACTCTTTGCGACCCCACGGACTATAGCCTACCATGCTCCTCCGACTGTGGGATTTTCCAGGCAAGAGTACTGTAGTGGGTTGCCATTTCCTTCTCTAAATAGAGAAAATTAGAAGCTATCAAAACAGATATTCTACATCCAAAGACAAAGGAGACGTCACAAGGAAATGATAAGAGGGGATCATATGCGATATACTCAAATCTCATACCCACCAGGTGGGTGACCCACAAACTGGAAAATAATTATGGTGCAGAGGTTCTCACACAAGAGTGAAAGCTCTGAGCCCCAGGTCAGACTGCCCAGCCTGATAGTCTGGTATTTGGAGAAGGAGTCCCTCAGAGCAGTTGGGCTTTAGTGCAGAACTCCACAGAACTGGGGGAAACAGAGATTCTATTCTTCAGCATACACAAAGCATTTCCCAGGGGGGAAAGCAGAGACTTCAAAATATACAAACAGCTCATGAGTTCTATGTAAAAAACACAAACCACCCTATCAAAAAATGGGCAGAAGACCTAAACAGACATCTCCAAAGAAGATATACAGGTGGCCACAAAGCACATGGAATGATATTCAACATTGCTATGTATTAGAGAAATGCAAATCAAAGCTATAATGTAGTATCATCTCACACAAGTCAGAATAGCCATCATCAAAAAAGTCTACAGAAAATAAATGCCAGAGAGGATGTGGAGAAAGGGGAACCCTCACGCACTATTGGTGGGCACGTAAGCTGGTGCAGCCACTATGGAAAATAATATGGAGGTTCCCAAGAGTGGGATTGCTTGGTATATGGCTATTGTAAATAGTGCTGAAGTGAGCACTGGAGGGCTTGTAATCTTTTTCCCAGAGAAACCATCATTCAAAAACATTACAAGCACCCCAGTGTTCACTTCAGCACTATTTACAATCGCCAGGACAGGGAAGCAACCTAAATATCCACCTACATAAGATAAAGAATATGTGGCATATATATACAATGGAATATTAACCATAAAAAGGAACACAATCAGGTCATTTATAGACATGTGCATGGACCTGGAGACTGTCATACAGAGTGAAGTATGTCAGAAAGAGAAAAACATCGTAGATTAATGCTTATATGTGGAATCTAGAAAAAGATGGTATAGATGATCTTATTTGCAAAGCAGAAAGAGACACACAGATACAGAAACAAATATATGGATACCCAGGGGTAAGCAGGGAGTGGGAGGAATTGGGAGATTGGGACTGAAACGTACACACTATAGATGAAAGTGAAAGCTCAGTCATGTCTGACTCTGCAACCCCATGAACTACAGCCTGCCAGGCTCCTCTGTCCGAAGTGCCCAACACTACTGATACTGTGTATACAACAGATAACTACTGAGAACCTACTGTATAGCACAGGGAACTCTACCTAAAGCACCACAGTGACGTAAAGGGGAAGGAAGTCCAAAACGGAGGGCATATATTGTATATGAGTGGCTGATGCATTTTGTTACATCGTATACACTAACAGTGTAAAGTGACTATACTCCAATAAAAATGAATTAGAAAAAAGTCTACAAATAATAAATGCTGGAGAGGGTGTGGAGAAGAGAATCCTCCCACACTGTTGGTGGGAATGTAAATTGACACACCAACTATGGATAACAGTATGGGGGTTGCTTAAAAACATAAGAAGTACCATATGGTTCAGCAGTCCCAATCCTGGGCATTAACTGGAGAAAACCATAGTTTGAAAAGACATGTGCACCCCAATGTTCACTGCAGCCCTAATTACAGGAGCCAAGACATGGAAGAAATCTAACCATCCATCATCAGACGAATGGATGAAGAAGATATGGCACCTGTATACAATGAAATATTACTCAGGCATAAAAAACCAAAAATAATGCCATTTGCAGTAACATGGATAGACCTGAAGACTACCATACTAAGTGAAGTGAGACAGAGAAAAACAAATATCATATAATTTATACGGGAATCTAGAAAGATGATAGAAGTGAACTCACAAAAACAGATTCACAGATGTAGAGAATGAATTTATGGTTACTATGGGGGAGGGTTGGGACTGATGTACACACTACTGTGTCTAAAACAGATAAGCACCAAAGACTGTGTAGCAGAGGGAACTCTGCTCTGCATCCTGTAATAACCTGTAAATGGGAAGAGAACTTCAAAAGAGAACAGATACATGTATAATAAACAGCTGAGCAAAGAAGAGAAGCTAAAGGCAAAGGAAGAAAGGAAAGATAAACCCATTTGAATGCAGAGTTCTGAAGAACAGCAAGGAGAGATAAGAAAGTCTTGCTGAGCGATCAATGCAAAGAAATAGAGGAAAACAACAGAATGGAAAGACTAGAGATCTCTTCAAGAAAATTAGAGATACCAAAGGAACTTTTCATGCAAAGATGGGCACAATAAAGGACAGAAAGGGTAGGGATCTAACAGAAACAGAAGATATTAAGAGGTGGCAAGAATATACAGAAGAACTATACAAAAAAGATCTTCATGACCCAGATAACCACAATGGTGTGATCACTCACCTAGAGCCAGACATCCTGGAATGTGAAGTCAAATGGGCTTTAGGAAGGATCACTATGAACAAAGCTAGTGGAGGTGATGGAATTCCAGTTGAGCTATTTCAAATCCTAAAAGATGATGCTGTGAAAGTGCTGCACTCAATATGTCAGCAAATTTGGAAAACTCAGCAGTAGCCACAGGACTGGAAAAGGTCAGTTTTCATGCCAATCCCAAAGAAAGGCAATGCCAAAGAATGTTCCAACTATTGTGTAACTGCACTCATCTCACATGTTAGTAAAGTAATGCTCAAAATTCTCCAAGCCAGGCTTGAACAGTACATGAAACGCCAACTTCCAGATGTTCAAGCAGGATTTGGAAAAGGCAGAGGAACCAGAGATCAAATTGCCAACATCTGTTGGATCATCAAAAAAGCAAGAGAGTTCCAGAAAAATATCTACTTCTGCTTTATTGACTGCAACAAAGCCTTTGACTGTGTGGATCACAATAAACTGTGGAAAATTCTTAAAGAGATGAGAATACCAGACTACCTGACCTGCCTCCTGAGAAATCTGTATGCAGGTCAAGAAGCAACAGTTAGAACTGGACATGGAACAACAGACTGGTTCCAAACAGGAACAGGAGTACGTCAAGGCTGTATATTGTCACCCTGCTTATTTAACTTACATGCAGAGTACATCATGAAAAATGCCAGCCTGGATGAAGCACATGCTGGAATCAAGATTGCTGGGAGAAATATTAATAACCTCAGATACACAGATGACAACACTCCATCTTAATTCACTTAGTATAATCCCTTGAATGGCCATCCATGGTATTACTAATGTCTGCCTACTTCTCTTTCTCTCTTCGGCAACCATCTTAGTTTAAAATGTCATCAGAATTCAGTGCCCTTTTCACTGGACTCCCCAGGTCACTTCTGTTCCCATTGCATTCTAGTCTCCACATGATAAAATCAGATCATTTCATTCCATTGCTTAAAACTTTCATGACTCCTAGAAAAAGGGCCAAGACTCTCCACATGCCATCTCCATCTACACGGTCTTCCCTCTGCCTGTCAGGACCGTGTAAGTGTGGGCTGCTACCCATCTGCTGCCTGCAGGCCTGATGCAGTACCACGTGCTCTCCAGTCTCAGGGCTCTGAGAGCTCTGGCCCCTGCTATTCATGTCTCTAGCTTTGCCATGCTATGCGCGTGCATGCTAAGTCACTTCCGTCATGTCTGACTCTGTGTGACCCTATGGACTGTAACTTGCCAGGCTTCTCTGTCCATGGGATTCTGTTTCATTTCAAAAGTCTTCCCTGACTCTCCATCCTAAAATGGACACTATTTTGCAAATCTGTGGAATCCTGTATCTTTTTTTCACAGCATGCATTTTTAACACAACTAAGAGTTTGCATGCTGCAACTAAAAATACCACATGCTACAACAATGATCAAAGATCTCTCATATTGCAACTAAGACCTGGCACAGCCAAAAAAAAGAAAAAGATACATATTTGCTCGTTTAATAAATTTTTGTCTTTGATGAGACTGAGGACAGAAAGGAGGATCTGTCTTTCTACAACACTTTCTCTGTATTTCTAAGTAGAACATATTGTTTGGCATATGTAGATGCTTAATAAATATTTAATGATTGATTGAATAGATTAATGCACTTCCAGTTTTTATTAAATGTACTAAGATCCTTCAAAATATTGTTATTGAATTAAATAGGGATGTGATTGTTAAAAACTGTTGACCTTGGAAATAGTCATACAGTGATTCCTGTACCTCATTATGGCCTTAAAATAACTCTGTATTTATCTCTTTTTTGAATGTTTAGTTCTGTTTTTCACTATTTTTAAATTTTCATATAAATTCTACAAAAACATTTCCTCAAAATAAAAAGATTGATGCAAGAATACAAGATTAGCCCTCACTGTCAATTCACTATCAATACTTTGGCCACCTGATGTGAAGAGTTGACTCATTGGAAAAGACCCTGATGCTGAGGGCAAACGGAGAAGGGGGCGGCAGAGGATGAGATGGTTGGATGGCATCACTGACTCAACGGACATGAGTTTGAGCAAACTCAAGGAGATAGTCAAGGACAGAGAAGCCTGACGTCTGCAGTCCATGGGGTTGCAAAGAGTCGGACACAACTTGGCAACTGAACAGCAACAACAATCAATTCAGAATTTGACCCAATATGAACATGAACCAAGTTTTCCTGTATTTTACTAAAGGAAAATATATCTGAACCAATGAAATAGAGTATTTTAAAAAACATGCTTTCAATTTGTCTAGCTATGAAATCTTGAATAAATTAACTATTGGTCACTTCATTTGTATACAAAATGCAACTATTATTTTAGAGAATAATTGCAAAAGTCTATAAAATGATGATTATGACTGGAACATTTATAGGAAACTATAAGTACTATATAAGATTATCAAATTAATGAAGAATGCAAATACCATTGCAAGGGAACATTTCAACCTAAAAAAAAGAATGTGTTCAAATAATATGGATAAAATAAATCTCACAAATTATACATGTGGCTATTAAAGCTTGCCCTCCCTATTTCTTAAATTAAGGTTCAGTAAAATTTCGCTGAGCTAGTTTGAATTAGAGCCTATGACTGAAAGCAATAAAACAACATTCAAAATACAAAGACTTTAGCTGATAGTAATTTACAAAAATTAACATATTAAAGACTCATTCATATTTCAAAAGCCCCCAATTTGGCTGTTATGTTATTATCAGAGGTTGGCAAACAACAGCCTGCAGGCCAAATCTGGCTGGCCATCTGCTTCTGTATGGCCCACCAGCTAAGAATAGATTTTTACCTTTTTAAGTGGTTGAAAAGATCAAAAGAAGTGTATTTTATAACATGTAAGTGTTACATGAAATTAAAAATTCAATGTCCGTAAATTAGGTTTACTTGAACATAGCCATGCTGATTCATTTACATATAGTCTATGGTAGCTTTTGTGCTACAACTGCACAGTTGAACAGTTGGGATAAAGACTGTACGTCCTAAAATATTTAGTACCTGGCTCTAAACAGAAAAAGTTTGCCAACTCCTGTTTGTACCACGGTATCATATCCACCCTGTTATGTCTTTTGGTCCTTTTGGGATCTATGTGTTCCTCAATCCTGCACTTTTGTGTGCTGAGGACTTCCATGGTGACTCAGATGGTAAAGTGTCTGCCTGCAATGCAGGAAACCCAGGTTTGATACCTGGGTTGGGAAGATCCCCCAGAGAAGGGAACGGCTAACTACTCCAGTATTCTGGCCTGGAGAATTACATGGACAGAGGAGCCTGGTGGGCTACAGTCTGTGGGGTCGCAAAGAGTCAGATACAACTGAGCAACTAACACTTAACACTCTGTGTGCTGAGTGGTTCATACGACTGAGTGACTAACACTTAACATTTCATGTGGTGACTGGTTCTGGCATTAGAACATATCCCTGCTCTACTGATTTAAGACAAATAAACTTGCCTGAATGTTTATTGTGCTTCATTAATCACTTAAGTCTCCTGGTTCCTGGCCCCCACTACTACCTACCAAACCCTAGCCTGCTTGTCTGCCCAGGTCTTAAGTCTTACATGAAATAACCTTAGAAACTATTCACATGGATTGTCCACCGACTTCACCCAAAGGCCCAAGAGAAAATTATATTGTCAAGTATATAACCTCAGAGTCTCCCTGAGGAAACTGTTATAAATGAGCTTTGTTTTTCTGAATAGGAATCCAGCATCAAGTAAAGTAATGATCCAAAGTAAAGACAAATTTGCATGAACAGTTAAAAATGATCAAACATGTATTTCAAATTACAGACTTTTAGAACTGGCAGGGTGGTTGGAAATAATCCATTTAAATTTTCTGATTTTCAGATAATGAAATTGAGGCCCATGCATTCTTTTCCAAGATCCCACAGCTAGTGGGTATCACAGACTGCCCCAAAACTCATATCTCCTGGTTGCAGACCATACTGCTAATTTCCTTAGCAATGTGGCAGTGAGAGTATTCACTTATGATGCAAAATGTATTGTGTAAGGTTAATAACTCAGTTCACTTCAGTCGCTCAGTCATGTTTGACTCTTTGTGACCCCGTGGACTGCAGCACACCAGGCTCCCCTGTCCATCACCAACTCTAGGAGCCTACTCAAACTCAGGTCCATCGCATTGGTGATGCCATCCAATCATCTCAATCTCTGTTATCCCCTTCTCCTCCCACCTTCAATCTTTCCCAATGTCAGGTGGCCAAAGTACTGGAGTTTAAGCTTCAGCAACAGTCCTTCCAATGAACATTTAGGACTGATTTCCTTTAGGATTGACTGATTGAATCTCCTTGCAGTCCAAGGGACTATCAAGCATCTTTTCCAACACCACAGTTCAAAAGCATCAATTCTTCAGCGCTCAGGTTTCTAACAGTCCAACTCTCACATCCATACATGACTACTGGGAAAACCATAGCTTTGACTAGATGGACCTTTGTTGGTAAAGTAATGTCTCTGCTTTTTAATATGCTGGCTAGGTTGGTCATAGCTTTTCTTCTAAGAAGCAAGCGTCATTTAATTTCAGGCTGCGGTCACCATCTGCAGTGAGTTTGGAGGCCAAAAAATAGCCTGTCACTGTTTCCATTGTTGCCCCATCTATTTACCATGAAGTGATGGGACCAGATGTCATAATGTTAGTTTTCTGAATGTTGAGTTTTAAGCCAGGTTTTTCACTCTCCTTTTTCATTTTCATCAAGAGGCTCCTTACTTCTTTACTTTCTGCCATAAGGGTGGTGTCATCTGCATATCTGAGGTTATTGATATTTCTCCTGGCAATCTTGATTCCAGCATGTGCTTCATCCAGCCTGACATTTCACATGATGTACTCTGCATATAAGTTAAGTAAGCAGGGTGACAATATACAGCCTTGACATACTCCTTTCCCTATTTGGAACCAGTCTGTTGTTCCATGTCCAGTTCTAACTGTTGCTTCTTGACCTTCATTTAGATTTCTCAGGAGACAGGTCAGGTGGTCTGGTATTCTCATCTCTAAGAATTTTCCACAGAGTTTGTTGTGATCCACACAGTCAAAGGCTTTGAGGTAGTCAGTAAAGCAAAAGTAGATGCATTTCTAGAACCCTCTTGCTTTTTTGATGATCCAGCGGATGTTGGCAATTTGGTCTCTGATTCTGCTGCCTTTTCTATATCCAGTTTGAACATTTGGAAGTTCATGGATCACGTTCTCTTGAAGCCTGGCTTGGAGAATTTTGAGCATTTCTTTGCTAGCATGTAAGGTGAGTGCAATTGTGCAGTAGTTTGAACATTCTTTGGCATTGCCTCTCTTTGGGATTGGAATGAAAACACCTTTTGTAGTCTTGTGGCCATTGCTGAGTTTCCCAGTTTGCTGGCATATTGAGTGCAGCACTTTCACAGCATCATATTTTGGGTTTGAAATAGCTCAACTAGAATTCCATCACCTCCACTAGCTTTCCTCATAGTGACGCTTCCTAAGGCCCACTTAACTTCCCATTCCAGGATGTCTGGCTCTAGGTGAGTCATCACGCCATTGTGGCTATCTGGGTAATGAAAATCTTTTTGTATAGTTCTTCTGTGTATTCTTGCCACCTCTTCTTAATATCTTCTGCTTCTGTTAGGTCCATACCATTTATGTCCTTTATTGTGCTCAACTTTGCATGAAATATTCCCTTGGAATCTCTAATTTTCTTGAAGAGATCTCTAGTCTTTCCCACTCTTGTTTTCTTCTATCTCTTTTGCAATTGATCACTGAGGAAGACTTTATCATCACTCCTTGCTATTCTTTGGAACTCTGTATTCAAATGGGTTTATCTTTCCTTTTCTCCTTTGCCTTTCGCTTCTCTTCTTTTCTCAGCTATTTGTAGGGCCTTGTCAGATAACCATTTTGCCTATTTGCATTTCTTTTACTTGGGGATGGTCTTGATTACTGCTTCCCATACAATGTCATGAACCTCCGTCCATAGTTCTTCAGGCACTCTCTCTATCAGATATAATCCCTTGAATCTATTTGTCACTTCCACTGTATAATCATAAGATATTTGATTTAGGTCATACCTGAATGGTCTAGTGTTTTCCCTTTCTTCAATTTAAGTCTGAATTTGGCAATAAGGAGTTCATGATCTGAGCCACAGTCAGCTCCCAAGTCTGATTGTTTAGAGCTTCTCCATGTTTGACTGCAAAGAATATAATCAATCTGATTTCGGTGTTGACCATCTGGTGATGTCCATGTGTAGAGTCCTCTCTTGTGTTGTTGGAAAAGGGTGTTTGCTATGACCAGTGAATTCTCTTGGTAAAACTCTATTATCCTTTGACCTGCTTCATTTTGTACTCTAAGGCCAAGTTTGCCTGTTAGTTCAGGTAGCTCTTGACATCCTACTTTTGCATTCCATTCCCTGATAATGAAGAGGACACCTTTTTTGGGTGTTAGTTCTAGAAGGTCTTGTTGGTCTTCATAGAACCATTCAACTTCAGCTTCTTCAGCATTACTGGTTGGGACATAGATTTTGATTACTGTCATATTGAATGGTTTGCCTTGGAAACAAATAGAGATCATTCTGTTGTTTTTGAGATTGCTTCAAAGTACTGCATTTTGGACTCTTTAGTTGACTATGATGGCTACTCCATTTCTTCTAAGGGATTCTGGCCCACTGTAAAAGATATAATGGTCATCTGAGTTAAATTCACCCATTCCAGTCCATTTTAGTTAGCTGATTCCTAAAGTGTCGATGTTTACTCTTGCCATGTCCTGTTTGACCACTTCCAATTTGCCTTGATTCATGGACCTAACATTCCAGATTCCTATGCAACATTGCTCTTTAAAGCATCAGACTTTACCTCCATCACCTGTCACATCCACAACTCGGCACTGTTTTTTCTTCGGCTCCATCTCTTCATTCTTTCTGTAGTTATTTCTCCACTGATCTCCAGTAGCATATTGGGCACCTACCAACCTGGGGAGTCCATCTTTCAGTATCATATAGTTTTGACTTTTCATACTGTTCATAGGTTCTCAAGGCAAACCACTGAAGTGGTTTGCCATTCTCTTCTTCAGTGGACCATGTTTTGTCAGAACTCTCTGCCATGATCTGTCTGTCTTGGGTGGCCCTACAGGGTATGCCTCATAGTTTCATTGAGCTAGACAAGGCTGTGATCCATGTGATTGGTTTGTTTACTGTGATTGTGGTTTTCATTCTGTCTGCCCTCTGATGGATAAGGATAAGAGGCTTATGGAAGCTTGCCATGAGAGAGACCGACTGAGGGAGAAACTGGGTCTTGTTCTGATGGGCAGGGCCATCAGTAAATCTTTAATCCAATTTTCTGTTAATGGGCATGGCTGTGTTCCCTCCCTCCTGCTTGACCTGAGGCCAAACTATGGGGGAGGTGATGAAGATAATGGTGACCTCCTTCAAAAGCTCCCATGCACATACTGCTACACTCAGTGCCCCTGACCCTGCAGCAGGCCACCACCGACCCACACCTCCGCTGGAGTCTCCTGGACACTCATGGGCATGTCTGGGTCAGTTTCTTGTGTGATCACTGCTCCCTTCTCCTGGGTCCTGGTGCACACAAGGTTTTGTTGGTGCTCTCCAAGTGTTTGTTTCCCCAGTCCTGTGTAAGTTCTGGTGGTTTCTTGGTGGGGTTAATGGCGACCTCCTCCAAGAGGTCTTATGCCACACCCAGGTCTGCAGCATCCAGAGCCCCGGCCCCTGTGGCAGGCCACTGCTGACCCGTACCTCCACGGGAGATACTCAGACACAGTTCTGGCTTAGTCTCTGAGGGTTGGGCATGCATTTTGTGCCCTTCCCAGGTCTGAGCAGCTCAGGCAACCAGGTACATGGCCAGCGCACTGTCCCAGGGGGGCTGTGCATCTTAATCACCTCTCTGGTCCTGGCCGCTCCATTTTCTGGGGGCGCCACGTGAGCACCATCTCAGGCTTGCTGTGTGTCTCCTCTGGAGAGCTGATCTCAGGCTGTGACCCTCCTGGTGGATTTCAACCACCCAGGATCTCAGGAAGACTTGGTTAGCAGTTGGGAGCCTCCTCACAGTATGGTGTAAGATGCCGTTTCTGGGCTGAGATGGCAGCAGCCTCTTGCCTTCAGTAAGGTACGTAGAAGATACAAACATATTTTATCAAAACTGGGATTATATAAATTAACATGAATAAACACTAATTAAACTTAACCCAATTTATTTGTCTTCACTTATCTTCTTGAAATGCAGATTTCTGTTTTGTATTTGTAGGAGCATGGTGGGGAAAATTAGCCAGAGTGGGGCTGTGACACGCTGGGGCCTAAAACCTGGGACCAGCGCTGTAGTGCTTGCACCTGGACAAACTTGGCCTCGAGCAACAAAACATAAAGAAATTATAAGGGATTAAAAATACCTGTGTGCATGCACAGTTGGGGCAATCATGAACAAGATATAAAAAGACCAAAACCTCCTGCCGCTTCTGAGGAGTGGGGAGCAAAAGCAGGATGCACACACCACCGCCCAGGGGGTGGGCAAATGACCCAAGCCACTGCTCTGGCCAGATTCCTGGGCCTGGACCTATCCTTACCCTATAGAAGGAACAAGCTTGCTCCCCCTAAGGGAGTGAGTGAGCAAAGGCACCTGCTACTTGGTTTCACTCCCTGGTGTTCCAGCATGATTACCAGTAAAGCCATGCCTTAGAGACAGTCCAAGAACCCAGGTTGGTAACAGGCAGACTGCTTTAAAGAGCTGAATAGAATCATACTTCCTCTACCCAAGTTGAAATTTATGTCATTTTTTTTGCCATTCTTTCTACATTTTCCTATCAAAAACAAAGACTTTCACAGGTATAATACTTATTTTTCTTTTTCAAAAATAAAACCTGAATGACAAAAGGCTTTTACCATGCAGTTTTATGGATAAGTAGTCTCTACAATCAGTTCTTTTTGTTTTTCATTTTGCCCTTCCTCTGATAACAGAAACCCACAGCCTAACATATCAAGAGGATAATATTTCATTAAAAAAATTTTAATCTCTTTTTAAAAGTTAATTAATTTTTGGCCACAACCCCCATGCAGAATTTCCCTGACCAGGAATCAAACCCATGTCCTCTGTATTGGAAGGGTGGCGTTTCAACTACTGGGCCATCAGGGAAGTCCAGTATCACATTTTTAAGAGAAAAAGAAACACAAAGGGAAATCTCAAGAATGTAAGTCAATGAAGGAGAGATTGTGGACATGGTCAGTTGGCTAGATTTGCTATTGTGAAAACTAATTTTTGAATTTTAGACTAGAAATCAACTACAAGAAAAAAAAAATAACTGTAAGACTACTCTAAAGAGTTAACTGAATGTGTAACACAATTAAATATATATTTAAATATCCCATCATAGAAACTGGGGCTTCCTTTGTGGCTCAGCTGGTAAAGAATCTGCCTGCAATGCAGGAGACCTGGGTTCGATTCCTGGGTTGGGCAGATCCCCTGGAGAAAGGAAAGGCTACCCACTCTAGTATTCTGGCCTAGAGAATTCCATAGACTGTATAGTCCATGGGGTTGCAAAGAGTTGGATACGATTGAGCCACTTTCACTTTTCACTTTCATAGAAACTGCTACTTTTCTCCCTCTTCTCTAACCTATGGCAAGACCTCACAGTAACAAGGAATGACCTGACTAAAGTGAAGTATATTACAAATAGCTGTGAAAAGAAGAGAAGTGAAAAGCAAAGGAGTAAAGGAAAGAAATACCCATTTGAATGCAGAGTTCCAAAGAAGAGATAAGAAAGCCTTCCTCAGCAATCAGTGCAAAGAAATAGGGAAAATGAAAGACTGGGGAAGACTAGAGATTTCTTCAAGAAAATTAGAGATACCAAGGGAACATTTCATGCAAAGATGGGCTCAATAAAGGACAGAAATGGTATAGACCTAACAGAAGCAGAAGATATTAAGAAGACGGGGCAAAAATACACAGAAGAACTGTACAAAAAAGATCTTCATGACCCAGATCACTCACCTAGAGCCAAACATTCTAGAAGGCAAAGTCAAGTGGGCCTTAAGAAGCATCACTACGAACAAAGCTAGTAAAGGTGATGGAATTCCAGTTGAGCTATTTCAAATCCAAAATATGATACTGTGAAAGTGCTGCACTCAATATGCCAGAAAATTTGGAAAACTCAGCAGTGGCCACACGACTGGAAAAGGTCAGTTTTCATTCCAATCCCAAAGAAAGGCAATGCCAAAGAATGTTCAAACTACTGCACAATTGTACTCATCTCACACGCTAGTAAAGTAATGGTCAAAATTCTCCAAGCCAGGCTTCAGCAATACGTGAACCATGAACTTCCAGACGTTCAAGCTGGATTTGGAAAAGGCAGAGAAACCAGAGATCAAATTGCCAACACCTGCTGGATCATCAAAAAAAGCAAGAGAATTCCAGAAAAAATCTATTTCTACTTTATTGACTATGCCAAAGCATATGTGTATGGATCACAATAAACTGTGGAAAATTCTGAAAGAGATAGGAATACCAGACCACCTGACCTGCCTCTTGAGAAATCTGCATGCAGGTCAGGAAGCAACAGTTAGAAGTGGACATAGAACAACTGACTGGTTCCAAATAGGAAGAGGAGTATGTCAAGGCTGTATATTGTCACCCTGCTTGCTTAACTTATATGCGAGTACATCATGAAAATCCCTGGGCTGGGTGAAGCACAAGCTGGAATCAGGATTGCCGGGAGAAATATCAATAACCTCAGATATGTAGATGACACCATCCTTATGGCAGAAAGTGAAGAATAACTAAAGAGCCTCTTGATGAAAGTGAAAGAGGAGAGTGAAAAAGTTGGCTTAAAGGTCAACATTCAAAAAACTAAGATCATGGCATCTGGTCCCATCACCTCATGTCAAATAGATGGGGAAACAGTGTCAGACTTTATTTTGGGGGGCTCCAAAATCACTGTGGATGGTGATTGCAGCCATGAAATTAAAAGACACTTACTCCTTGGAAGGAAAGTTATGACCAACCTAGACAGCATATTAAAAAGCAGAGACATTACTTTTCAACAAAGGTCCATGTAGTCAAGGCTATGGTTTTTCCAGTGGTCTTGTATGGATGTGAGAGTTGTACTATAAAGACAGCTGAGCACTGAAGAATTCATGCTTTTGAGCTGTGGTGTTGGAGAAGACTCTTGAGAGTCCCTTGG
Source organism: Cervus canadensis (assembly GCF_019320065.1). Classification (NCBI taxonomy): domain Eukaryota; kingdom Metazoa; phylum Chordata; class Mammalia; order Artiodactyla; family Cervidae; genus Cervus; species Cervus canadensis. The sequence goes on from NC_057399.1 coordinate 16,484,328, forward strand.
ACTGCAAGGAGATCCAACCAGTCCATCCTAAAGGAGATCAGTCCTGAATGTTCATTGGTAGGACTGATGTTGAAGCTGAAACTCCAATGCTTTGGCCACCTGATGCAAAGATCTGACTCATTTGCAAAGACCCAGATGCTGGGAAAGATCGAAGGCACAAGGAGAAGGGGACGCCAGAGGATGAGATGGTTGGATGGCATCACTGACTCAATGGAGATGAGTTTGAGTAAACTCCAGGAGTTGGTGATGGACTGGGAGGCCTGGCATGCTCTAGTCCATGGTGTCACGAAGAGTCAGACACAACTAAGTGACTGAGCTGAACTGAAGTGCTTATAATCATCAACTAGACTGTTAAATGAAGACATTGAAAGGAACATGAGCTACTATGATGCTGACTAGCTGTATCAGAGAAAAGGTTTTCTTGACAATGAATGATTAGCCCCAAAGTGAATTCTTAACTTTCCTCCGAGCCGTACTTTTTATTTCACGGCTGACCTAGGATCTGGGACCTTCCATTCCTCTCAGAGTGATGACAGAGGTATGGCCTGGGGTTCTCTCACTGAGCTAAACTCTGGTACTGGTGAAATGTGAGAACAGTGAAGGCAGTCTCAGGAAGAAGTTACCAGATGTGGGATTAAATGAAAGTTTATTATTAGGAAGAAGATAGAAATTTTAAGTTTCAAGTGAAATCTGATGCTATTCAATTAAAAATATGTGTTCTGCATAGGGTAAAATAATTAAAATGGGATTTCAGGAAGGAGATCAAATCAATTTTACGCTTTCTACTGAACAACTATGAATACTAATACCACAGTCACAGATATCCTAAGCATTTCTTAGAATATTTTCAGAGAAACTTCCTCCATTATTTTCCATTTACTATTTAATCTGCCTCTTTAGCCAGTAAATCAATAACTGCCATTAAAATGCACATATAGAATAACAGAAGAAAATATAGTTTCAGAGAAACTGGAGATATTTCTAGAAGTTATTGAATGCAAACTGCATACTGTCTAACATATTCTATTATCAGAAGGTCTCAACATCACTATTCTATCCTCAAATATTTAAACTTAGCTAATATTTTTGTCCTATACTTTGAAATTGTGAGCTGAGTTCTATTTCTTACTAGAAATAAATCTAATATAATTAATATTTTTTTTCTGTGCTGAAAAGTAATCCTGACCTAGCAGGAGACCAGGGAGACTTCAAAACAGTCTTGATAAGGTAATTGATTCACAAAATTTCTGATTTAATTTGGTACTCCATACAGACTCTGAAAGCTCTAAACTGCCACTGCATTCTAAACCAAATAATCCTTATACATAAAATCTGCACTACTCTCCACTCTAGTTGTTTGGAAAGTTTCCAGGGGTTTTATATCTACACTTACACCTAAAAGAGAATAAAATTATAATTATGCCTGCATAGGAAAGCTTCAATATTCTAAGAAAATTTGTGTTTCTCCCATCAGTTTTTAATATCTAAGTGCTAATTTTCAGAATCAATGGTTGAAGACATTTCGCATCTATTTATAACTAGCTTATCTTCTCTTTGTTTCTCTGAGTCCACAGACAAATGTTTTTGTACATGTGTGGGTAGAAGAGGGAACAGGATAGGGAGAGAGAAACAGAAAGAGAGAGAGAGTTTTTCAGCAGAGTTTACCCTCCAAATTAACATACCTGCTCAAATTCATTACTGCCATTTGGTCTGATTCATTCAGCATTAACGTGTACAATAGTCAAAGTGCAACCTGGCCCCTGTGGCTGAGTCACATTTGTGATGATTAATTTTGAGGTTGAATGATTGCTACCTGTCTTCCATTGCACTGTAAACTTCATGAAGGAAGGAACCATGTCCATTATGCTCACCAAATACTCCCAGTCATTTTGGCACCAAGGAGGATTTTAGTCATATTTTGTAATAAAGAAAGCAGTGTATAAAATTGTGTTCAAAGAAAGATAGACATTGTTTCATTATTTAATTATTCACCACAATGTCCTTAGTGCTTCTTTTTCACTTTGGCCCAACATTTCCCCTAACCTAAGGAAGGAAAGTTATGACCAACCTAGACATCATATTAAAAAGTAGAGACATTACTTTGCCAACAATGGTCCATCTAGTCAAGGCTATGGTTTTTCCAGTGGTCATGTATGGATGTGAGAGTTGGACTGTGAAGAAAGCTGAGTGCCAAAGAATTGACGCTTTTGAACTGTGGTGTTGGAGAAGACTCTTGAGAGTCCCTTGGACTGCAAGGAGATCCAACCATCCAAGTCCATCTTAAAGGAGATCAGTCCTGGGTGTTCATTGGAAGGACTGATGCTGAAGCTGAAAGTCCAATACTTTGCTACATCATGAGAAGAGTTGACTCACTGGAAAAGATCCTGATGCTGGGAGGGACTGGGTGCAGGAGGAGAAGGGGATGACAGAGGATGAGATGGTTGGATGGCATCACCAACTCGATGGACATGAGTTTGAGTAAACTCCAGGAGTTGGTGATGGACAGGGAGGCCTGGCGTGCTGCGATTCATGAGGTCACAAAGAGTCGGACACAAATGAGTGATTGAATTGAACTGAAATGAACCATATTCAAGCCACAGTTGCCCTGCTCTGCACTCACAGCAACAAATGTACAGATGTAGGTGAGCCTCTGGGAAGGATGGTCCTGTGTTCTGCCTCCCAAGCTCCTGTGAGGAGGGTACTGGTTAGTGAAAACCCAAGTTGAGCAAATGCATACACTATTTCTGAGTTAGAGCCCCAGGAGGCCCCCAGGACAGTATGGTTGCACGGCACATCTAAGTAGAAAGCTCTCCAGCTCACGACTCTCCCACGCTGAAGTGAGACAAAGGAGCAAGAATGATAAAAGCCTGAGACAGGGAAATAGGAAGAAGCTTTATGGGAAACACGGAGTAACTCAGCAATTTCCCATTTTGATCAATAACCATGGATCAAAGGGAATCAATGAGGACAGGTATCCCTTAACCCATATCCAAATCAAGACACCTTATCCACATATCAACTTCCTAAAATGTTAACCCCAATGCCAAGACAAATGACAAGACAAAGACAAATGATAAATGACAAGATAAAACCTACCCCAGGGAAACTTATAATATGAAATAAGCTGTATCATGGGGGAAATTGAAAAGTTAGGTTTTTTGCACACTTTACATGTGTACTAAGATTCCTACCCACAATAACTCCAATCCATAAGTTGACAAACTGCTGTCCACAAGCCAATTCTGGCCTGCTGCCTGCTTTCGTTTTAGCTCATAAACTAGGATTGATTCTAGTATTTTTTAATTGTTGGGAAAAAAAAGTGTTTTTTTTTTTTTAAAAAGCAGTATTTTGTAACACCTGAAAATTATATGAAATTTAAATCCCAACTCCCATAACTAAAGTTTCATGGGAACACAACTATACTCATTTGTTTACCTAGGTTTATGGCTGCTTTTGTACTTCAATAGCAAAGCTGAGTAGTTGAGATGAAGACTGTATAACTGTTCCACATAGTCTAAATTTTTACTCTCTGGCCATTTACAGAAGTTTGCCAGCTTTTGATCTAATATAAGAAAACTTCAAAATCTGTAAACCTTTTATTTCTCTCTTCCCTTGACAACACCTGTTGCTCTGCCCTAGCAGAGCCAAATGTGAAAGTGAGAAGACAGAGAGCTAGGATTATAATTTTTAAAATATATTTTAAAAATTATGTTTAATATTTGAAAATATTCTTGGCTGGGACAAAACACTTCTGAATCTTTCATTCAAAATTTCATTCTGATAGTAAAGGTAGTACTGAAGGAAGAGGAATAATTTCCTTGGGCTTAAATTTTTCTTAGAAACTAGTGACTCAGAATGCCATCAGGTGACTGGATAAAGGATGCAATAAGTGGCGAGATTAATCAATTCATCAGTATCAAAATGTAGACTCTAAAGGTTATAGTTCATCTCATCTTTCAAAAACCAGTAAAATGATCATGTAACCCATACTGAGCTGGCTTCCATAGCTTGTTTGTGCTCTTAAAATGCCTGTTTCTGCTTGAAAAATAATCTATATCTAACATCATTAGTTCACCCTGACCTTTCCATCCTAGCAATAGGAAAGGACAATGTGCTTTGAGGTAGGTAACCTCATTATTGATGGCCTGATGAGATTTGTCACTATAAAAAATCATTTTCAGTGCCATGGCATAAGAGAAAATACAAAAAATACTTTCATGTCCTGGGGAAGGAAAATGGCCTGTGCTACTCATGAGTTCTTTAATGTTTTCAGAAGATTTTCTTTGCTTTTTCTTTGTTTTCATTGTCTAATATCTTTTTACTAAAGTAATTAAATCATTGAAAAGCAATGCATTAAGTAATGAGGAATTCAGAATCTTAATGTGTGACTAAAGTCAGGTCTACTAAGCAGCACTGACTTAGATACCTAATGCTAAATACACAAACAAGTCTGTGTTATATTATTATTTTCCTTTTCTTAGATATTAAGAGGAGAAAACTCTGGTTAATCCTGTTTGACAATTCCTCCTCCTGCTGTAATCACTCAGGGTTCAAGAACAAACATCAGATCCATGTTTTCTCCAAGAATATTCTCTCTTCAAAACATCAGACTCAAACCTATTGGCGTAAGTATGGTACTATATTTTTCTTTGCTGATTCAGAGCTGATTTTTCCACATTTCAGATGCCCAGCTGTTTATGTCACTGAAATATTTTAAACAGATCAAAACCTCAAAGCCTGTAGGATGTAAGTTCTTGATGGTCTCTCTAAGCTCATGTCTTTGTGGTCTCCCATTATATTCCCTCCACTACAGACTATGGACTCACCTCTCCCTCAAGCATGCTCTTTTAACTTCTGGATATTTGTTTCCTTTTCCTAGAACACTCATTCCAACCCCTCTGTTTCCTGTAGATTCTACTTGGCCTTTAAATCACCACTGAAGATTCTCCATTAATAAAGTCCTTGACTCCTTTGGGCAACATTAGACATTCTTGTCTCTGTTTCCATAGACCTTACCTCAACACTATTTTAGTATTTCATACAATATGTTTTAACTTGTTTATCAGTGATGCTTCTATTACTTTGACCTCATCGAGGGTACACTGTGTCTTGTTCAACTTATTATCCAGTTTTAAGGTCAGTACTTCACAAAGGTGATTCTTAATGGATGTCTATTGATCAAAAGAGAGTATGTTTGAAATCTACTATGTTCTTCCAAAATTAAACCTTCTTCTGAAAAAGTTACTTCATGGTCATTCTATTAATTTCATATTCTTTAGTTATTTGTACCACTTACATATTTTTGTAAGAGTTCTTAAACCTGTTGACTGAGTGTTGCCTTGTGCATCAACTGCTTAGCTTTTCTGAGCTGTCTGTGCAAAGACTGAGGGCCCTTCTGCCTTCTAGAGAAAGCTCTTAAGCCAAAGGCTTGAGGTGGGGTAGGAAGCACATACAGCATCAAAATCATACAATCAGAAACCACATGCAGCAGAGTGACACACGCCTCCTACGGCTTCTATTTCCAGGTTGTTTGAGGTTTTAGGAGGAAGGGATGCCAGATTTTATCACATTTTCCCCACAACTTTTTAGCTTGTTAACATGATAATTTGCATTAATTGATTTGCTAATGTTAAACAAACCACTCAAGGCTGGGATAAATCCAAGTTGGTTACGATGGATTAATGTATTTGTATACTACTGAATTCAGTGTCCTAATCCTACGTTTAGGTTTAGGATTTATATAATCTATGAAACGAAATTCCAAAGTAATAGTTTTCCTTTATAACACTTTCATTATCAGGTTATGGTATCGATATTATGCTATGCTAGCCTCATAAAATGAAATTATGGATTGTTCCATTTCCCTTTTTATTCTCTGCAAGAGATTATTTAAGAATAGAATTATCTAATTCTTTACATATTGAGTTGAACCTGCTAGTAAAACTCTTAGACCTGAAGTTTTTAGTAAGAGGATTAACAACACTGGATTTTTTAATAGATATAGGAGTAATACAGTTACTCCTTCTTGATTCAGTTTTGATAAGTTATGTTTTTATAAGAACTTATCCATTTCATTGACGTTTTTAAGTTTACAGTGTATTTGTAATACTCTCTTATTCTTCTTAATAATATTAATATTAATTAATAGCCTTATATAAATGATATAATTATATATCAATTATTAATTAAAATATTCTCATATTGATCTTATTATTATTAATATTCTTATTGATTTTATCTTTTCTATATTTATAGTTCTGTCACTTTTTTCTTCTCTTTCTCTTGATGAATCTCATCGTGGGTTTGTCTATTTTATTAGGCTTTAGGACAACCAAGGTTTGGCGTTGTTATTCCTATTATATCTTATTTTCTGTTCACTCATTTTTGCTCTTATTTTTTATTCTGTCCATCCACTTGATTTCTTTGAACTTATTGTTTGTTATTCTAACTTCTAAAATGAAAGATTTGACACCTAATTTTTTAGGCTTTCTTTCTCATAAAAGCATGTAAGGCTATGCATTTACCTCTAAATAAAGTTCAACTCGCATCCCATACTTAAAAATATGTGGTTTTTCATTCTCATTCAGTTCTAAATATTCTATCATTTAAGTTATAATTTATTCTTTGGTACAAGTACTATCTAGCTGTATTCTGGCCATTTCCAAACAGGTGGAGTTTTGGTAACTTATCTCTTGTGTTGCTTTCTAATGTAATTATACTGTGGTCCCAGAACACAATCTCTTAAATTTCTGAGATTTTTCTATATTGGTCCAATATGGATTTAATTTTTTTAGGTCTCTTGGGTCTGTGTTTATAAGGGCTATGCACTCTGCATGTTGTATACATATATCCTTTAGTTCAAGCTTATAGATCATTATGTTCATATGTTCAGTCATTTTATTAATAATTTCTCAAAGTAGGTACTCAGTTACTATATCAGAAAATTCATCTTAATGGTGATGGTTTTTTAGCTGAACTTTGAACAAAAGGTAGGATCAAGACAAGGAAAAAAGTGAGAAGTATTATAGATCTACTGGGACTATTACATATGGGAGGGGAAAAATCTGAGAAGGAGAAAGCGACGTATCGATAATATTTTTTCAAATTTTAATGATTACATTTTGGAGTATTTAGAGGAGATGGCACTTGTAGGTTTGGTAAAGAGGCTTAAATTCGAATTGTTAAGGTCCCTGAATGCCAAACCTAAGAACTCTTCCTTGTTTAGGATGCATTTTAGTTGTACTTAGAAGGGCAAAATGATCCTGAAATTTGAAGAATTAATTTAAAATGTACTTCATTCAACATGTGTGATTTTGCAGAAGTCACTTAGTTTCTCAAAAATCTCAATTTTCTCTTATAAAAAGGCATTCTAATAATCTGCATAAAATTAGAAAATGCACATGGAGCATGTCCGTGTGCAAATGTTGAAGGGCTACAGGAATGTAAACCATCACCTTCCTTAGTTAAGGCCTTTAAAGGTTTACTGTCTGGTGAAGGACACCAAGAATTGTGTCATTTAAAACAGTGTGACTAAAAAAAAATAAAAAAATAAAAAAAAAATTTAAAAAAATTTAAAAATAAATAAATAAATAAATAAAACAGTGTGACAAGTGCTGCAACAGATGTTCACCCAAATTGTACTGAGATATACAGAGGAGGAACTCTTAAAAGAGTCAGGAAAAATTAGTAAAGACTATTTCAAATATGGAACTGGCATGACTGGCTGGTGTTTTAGGAAGTGCGGTCAAGGAGCATGTGAAGGGTGACTATAGTGGAAGATCAGTAAGAAATTCAGACCATAAACAGGGAAGATTTAAGGTAGTGTCACTAGATTATGGTAATTGTGGTTATATACTAATTCATTCATTTACTCTTTGCTGCAAATAGCAATTGAGCACTTGCTATGTGACGAGCAGTCTTTTAAATATTACATATAGACAGGTAGCTACCTAGTAGGTAGGCAGAGAAAGCAATAAATAATAAAAAATAGGTAGATAAAGCAATACATAACTGTCCACTTATTGCTTATAACCTGCTTGAGAGATAGAAAACAAAGATATGCATATGAAACAATATAAGTAGTGATGAATAAAAGCAAGAGGAAAAAACTAGTAAGCAGATAGAAAGTAGGAGACTCACTTATTTCAGATAAGGAGATCAGGGAAGATCTTACTAAGAAGGTAGTAAGGAATAAAATATGGAAGAAAGCTACACTGGAGGATGTGCAATTCACCAACAGGGAACAGGTGAAACAAAAGTCCAAAAGCAGAATGAGGGACTTCCCTGGCAGTCCAGTTGTTAAGACTCTTTGCTTCCAGGGCAGGGGGTGCGGGTTTGATCTCTGGTCAGTGAGCGAAGCGATCCCACATGCTGTGTGGTGTGGCCAGAAAAGAAAGAGGAATCAGCAAGACATTTTGAAGGACCAGCAGGAAGACCAAAATGTCCCAAGAGAGAAAAGGGAAAGTGGTAGGAGTTCTAAAAGGTGACTCTGGCTGGTTCATGGAATGATGTTTGCTGCATTAGGTATGTGGATTTTAGTCTAGTTGTGGTGAGATTTGGAAAGTTTGACAAAAGGAGTGACAAGATCCTTGCTCTGCAACAGAGAAGCTACTGCAATAAGATACCTGTGCACGGCAACTAGAGTGGCCCCCGGCTTGCTCGAGAAAACCAGTGCATAACAGCAAAGACCCAGCACAGTCAAAACTAAAATAAACAAAATTATAACAAAATCACCTTTCTCAACGGATCATATTCCTCAGAAGGGTAGATAACTAGTATTCATTTTTGTACTTTTCAAGTATGATAGCATGCTTAATATTTCCTTTTCATTCACAATCACTGGCACACAGAATACATGGGAATGAGAACTTGGAGAGTACACTCTGTCTGGTAGAGGGGCCCCAAACCAACATGGTGAGACATGGAAACCCTAATTAGATTTTTAAATCAAGATTTAAACTTCAAGACATAAGCTGTGAGGTCAGGAGACCATAACTGATGGGAAAGGGCCAGGAGTCCAGGGAGAGAAGATATAGCTTCATTTATAATCTGGCAGGAAAAACTCTTCTGGCCATGAAGAGTTCCAGAGGATGAAGGGCTGCAAAGCCAGGCCATCCAGACTGAGCAATACTGGGAAGGATAAATGTTCCTGGCTGACAGCGCACCTTCGGGAAACCAGTTGGGCAAAATGCCATTGCTAGGATTCTAAGTATCTTGGAAGACTACCAAAAAAAGAAAGAAAAAAAAAGCTTCTTGTTTTCAATTTGCAGGCACCATCAAGACGGAGTACAGAAAATCTGGTAGGTTGCCACAGTCTAGATTCTTTCTAAGAAACAAGAGCATGGGAATGCCACCTGTGATGTTATTATGGTATTTAGAAGAAGAGTACCCAGAAGGACTGTGTTGTCTCCACAGTAGGGCACTCTTCAAAGTTTAGTGAGGCAATAGCCCTTAACTCCTCCTGCATCAAACTGCCTCATATCTTCTATTAAAATCCTTAATGCTATCATTTACAAAATTTTTTTTTTGAAAGCATAAAATGTAGTAATTTGGCAGAGACCCAGGTCAGTGTTCCTTGCAGAATTAATTAACAGTCACATCTTGGTGGGAAGGGGCATTATCAACTGAGAGATGAATCATTTTGCTTTTTGATCATATGAAGGTTTCTAACATTTATCCTGCAACTATAGAAGGAAAGAGGATGTTTTTAATGAAGAAACATAGCGATTGAGGATTTCCTCTTTGCTAACCAGTCCTTTATCAGTCAGAGACAGATAGCCTCATAGACCGATGTAATCAGCCTTTAAAACAGATGCTGAGGAAATTCACTAAAGGGGAGCAAAAAGATCTGGATGAGTGATTGCCCTGCCTCTAGGGTCCTATAGGGAAGTCCCTTATGCAGCTATAGCTTATTTATTATTTGAACAGCTACATAGGCGATTATTCCACATGAAACCTTTCAACAGGCAAAAGGAATAGTCTAATAAACACCAAGAGGACATTTTCTTCCTAAAAAGAAACAAGAGACTATACAGAAAGCCTTTTGGGATATACCTGTAGGTTATCCTGTGAGGCTGAGGCCAAGGTCAACATGTTGCTGCTGCTGCTAATTCAGTTGCGTCCGACTCTGTGCGACCCCATAGACGGCAGCCCACCAGGCTCCCCCGTCCCTGGGATTCTCCAGGCAAGAACACTGGAGTGGGTTGCCATTGCCTTCTCCCAACAATATGTTAACCATGCTCAAATTCTACACCTCAAAACCTGAAGTAATTGTTTCGTGGACCAAATGATTGATTAGGGGACACTTCAACTCTGTGTTCTAGAATGGTGTGTTGTTTTACAGTACTGCTTTTTGTAAATGAAATAATTTGGCTGGAAAATGTTGGTTCTGCACTGAAACAGGAAATGTACACCCACACAGGTGAACAAGCCTGTTATCAGAGTGGTTGCTTCAGTCCTTTATAAGCCGTTCAGTGCCTGATCCGTGATCTGGAAATGCGCTAACTGTTCCCTTACTAATTACTGCACCTTCTTTACTTACTCTTTTATGCTTTTTTTGTTGCTGCTTATGATTTTTATTTTTGAAGGGAGATGATCTACCATTAACATAAAAATGTCTGCAACTCTTTAAAGCACAGTTGTGCAAACTAACCTATACTGAGTATATAAATATTCTCAGGTAAAACTTTTTATGTTTTTCATGACTATTCGAAAATATTGGCCTCTCTGTGGTCAGGGGCCTCATGAGTCCAAGACTGTAATTTTTATTAATTTATATTTCCTGCCTACATTTGGAGAAACATTCACATGGCCAGCATTGGAAAAATACTGGAATCCAGTAAAACCCATTATCAGAATAACATTCTTACAATAATAAGAGTCAACATTTTTGTTTTTTAGTTTTGCTCTAGAATTTCTAATAATATGCAATCAAAAATTCCTGATAAATGTATTTCATATTTTTATAAACATGGCTTCTTACCTTGGCTTGTAAGAATTTTTAAATATTATAAATATTAATTTATTAACTCTGCTGCTAATTGTAACAATTCTTTTCTTACTATAATAAAATGATATATTTTATTTTCTCTCATTTTTACTTCCTCTGCTTTTTTCCCCATAAGCAGTTCTTTTCTCTGCATAAATTGATTAAACATTGCATATGTCTTCTTCTAGATGTCTTAATTTGCATTTAGCCCTTTACTGTAATTTATTGTAGTGTGTGTTATAAACTGAGGTTTTATCATCATATTTTCTCCATAGAAAACCTATTTATCTATAAAATGTATAGACTTTCTTATAATTCATCTCTTCCCTATTAGGCTGTAATGCTTTTTTATCATATGAATTTTTTATATATTCTATAATCTTTTTTATGCATGGATATTCAGGTCTGCTCTCCAAGTATATTTTTAAATTATTGGATTTTATAATTTTATATTAATTTATTCAGCATGCTTACATTACTATGTGCTAAGATTTTTTTTTTAAGAAATTTGAAAATTAATAACATATTTCTATTACTAACATGTTTCTATAAATTCTGTCAATTAGGTACCACTATCCTTATTTAGGATATTCAGTATTCTTGCCTGGAGAATCCCATGGATGGAGGAGCCTGGTGGACTACAGTCCACGGGGTTGCAAAGAGTCGGACACGACTGAGTGACTTAATTAACTAACTAAATCCTTATTTAACAAATGAGGAAACTTGGGTGCAGGGAAATTAAGTAAGTGCTCGGGGTCCCATTACAGGCCAGGAGCTGACTGAAAATTCATAGTCTTAATCAGTTCACTCTGCTTCTATTATAGATGTCATACTCATATCAGAATGATAGAAGACAGATAAAGAAGAATATATGGGGTCACATGACTGAGCAACTGACCATATATGCATATATGAAGCTAGTGATAGCTAAAGAAGCAACAACAAATAACAGCCCAATCACACTTGAATCTATCTAAATAGAATCTCCATAGTAGCTACGGTGCTAAGCTTAGCCTCAACCTGACTCTGCCTCTCCATCCTGCAAAGGGAAGAATCTGCTGGTTTCAGAGTTAAAGAAGGAATCAAGCAATATACCTCAGGGGTTCTTTTGTTAGGGAAATGAAGTTGCTCAGTCATGTCTGACTCTTTGCGACCCCATGGACTGTAGCCCATCAGCCTCTTCCATCCATGAAATTTTCCAGGCAAGAGTCTGGAGTGGGTTTCCATTTGCTTCTCCAGGGGATCTTCTCGACCCGGGGATAGAACCCGGGTCTCCCGCATTGCAGGCAGATGCTTTACCGTCTGAGCCACCAGAGAATCCATTGGCCAAAAATCTCTATAAGACTACCTTCCAAGTGTTATTTAATCGTTTAAGTGTTTCTTCTTCAAAAACATATCCCTCCCTTCCTCTCTCTCTCACCCCCATATGAGGTTTTGTTTCACCATAAATTTATTTCCCAGAGAGTTATGAATTACTTATATTTTAAAAAACTTAACTGCATACTTTCGTGAAAAGGGCCCTGGCTGCCTTTGCACAACATTAACCAAAACCCGAAGTTATGATCACCTTTCATAAAAAGGAAAATGCAGGGCCTTTTGCTCCGAAATTAAGGATTTGAAGATGGTGACAGCAGAGCATTAACCCAAGCCCTGGGCCCGCCCACATGCGGGTTCTGTGAGATAGCCCAGGTCTCATCCACACCTACTGTGTGTGTGCTCAGTCATGTCTAATTCTTTGCATCCCCTTGAACTGTAGCCCACCAGCCTCCTCTGTCTAGGGGATTCTCCAGTCAAGAATACTGGAGCAGATTGCCATTTCCTACTTCGGGGATCTTCCCTACCCTGGGATCAAATCTGCGTCTCTCACGTCTCCTGCATTGGCAAGTGGATCCTTGACCAGTGGGCCATCTGGGAAGCCCTGATAGCTCAGGTCACGTATCCATGAAACCACGCGGTAGACAAGTGTCCAATTAGACAATTAACTTTTAGAGTCATCAATTCACCTTAAAATATATACCTGCACAAAAATAAACTGAACTAGTTCTGTTAAATGGCGAGTGTAACTTTTAGAATCAGATAGAGTTGAAAATTATAACTTTCAGAATATGATATTTATGTATAATGAATGAATGACAGTTAAACCGCCTATATTTAGCTTTATTCAACTCTATGGTTCTTGTGTTACATAATGCTTAATTCTAGAGTTACTGTTTACTTTAAGACTAAATAATAATGATAAAAGCATTATCAGGGCTTTTCTGGTGGTCCAGTGGTTAAAAATTCACCTTGCAATATAAGGAACACCGGTCCCATCTCTCCTCTGGGAAGATCCCACATGCCTTGGGGCAATTAAGCCTGTGGGCCACAACTACTGAGCCTGTATGCTGCAACTACTGAAGCCTGGCATGCCTAGAGCCCATGTTCCACAATAAGAGAAGCCACTGCAGTAAAAAGTCTGTGCGCCACAACTAGAGAGTAGCCCCCATTCACTGCAACTAGAGAAAGCCCATGTGCGGCAACAAAGACTCAGCACAGCCAAATATTAATAAATATTTCTATTAAAAAATCATGAAATTCAGGTAGAAAGAATGCTCCATAAAAACCAACCATTCTAGTTCTGTGAAAAATGCCACTGGTATTTTTGATATGGGTTGCACTGAATCTGTAGATTACTTTGAGTAGCTCAGTTTAGTTCAGTTCAGTCACTCAGCCGTGTCTGACTCCTCATGACCCCATGGACCGCAGCATGCCAGGCCTCCCTGTCCATCACCAGCTCCCGGAGTCTACTCAAACTCATGTCCATTGAGTTGGTGATGTCATCCAATCATCTCATCCTCTGTTGTCCCCTTCTCCTCCTGCCTTCAATCTTTCCCACCATCAGGGTTTTTTTGCAAATGAGTCAGCTCTTCTCATCAGGTGGCCAAAGTATTGGAGTTTCAGCTTCAACATCACTCCTTCCAATGAACACTCAGGACTGATCTCCTTTAGGATGGACTGGCTGGATATTCTTGCGGTCCAAGGAACTCTCAAGAGTCTTCTCCAACACCACAGTTCAAAAACATCAATTCTTCTGTGCTCAGCTTTCTTTATATTCCAACTCTCACATCCATACATGACTACTGGAAAAACCATAGCCTTGACTAGACAGACCTTTGTTAGCAAAGTTGGCAAAATATTACTTTGAGTAGTATGGTCATTTTAACAGTATTAAATCTTCCAGTCTAAGAACATGGTATATCTTTCCATCCATTTGTGTCTTCTTCAGTTTCTTTCATCAGTGTCTTATAGTTTTCTGAATAGAGGTTTTTGTCTCTTCAAGCATGCTTATTGCTATTTATTTTATTCTTTTTTGATGTAGTTATAAATGGGATTGTTTCCTTAATTTCTCCTTCTGCTAGTTTGTTATTAGTGTAGAAAAATATAACAGATTTCTGTATATTAATTTTGTATCCTGCAAATTTACCAAATTCATTGATGAGCTCTAGTAGTTTCCTGCTGTTATATCTTTAGGATTTTCTACATGTCATCTGCAAACAGTGACAGTTATACTTTTCCAATCTGGATTCCTTTTATTACTTTTTCTGACTGTTGTGACTAGGACTTCCAATACTATGTTGAAGAAAAGTGGCAACAATGGGCATCCTTGTCTTGTTCTGATCTTAGAGGAAATGCTTTTGGCTTTTTCATCATGAGTTTAGCTGTGGGTTTGTCATCTATGGCCTTTATTATGTTGTGTTTCCTCTATGCCCAATTTCTGGAGTGTTTTTATCAAAAATGGGTGTTGCAGTTTTGTTGGAAGCTTATCCTCCATTTATTGAGATGATAATATGGTTTTTATTCTTCAACTAATAATTTTAAACTTTTTATCAAAATGCAAAAGACTCCAAATAGCCAAAACAATTTTGAGAATGAATCATAAACTAGAGAAATGATGCACCCTGACTTCAGACTATACTCCAAAATTATAGTAATCAAAACAGTATTGTACTGGCACATAAACAGGCACATACATCAACAGAACAGAATAGAGAGCTCAGAAATAAACTCACACTTATGGTCAATTAATTTACAACAAAGGAGGCAAGAATATACAATGGAGAATAATCCCTTCATTATCTAATATCATACAAAAAAAGAAACTCAAAATGGATTAAAGACCTAAATTTAAGATAAGATACTTTAAAACTCCTAGAGGAAAACAGGCAGTATACTCTTTGACATAAATTAGTGCAGTGTTTTTTTGGATTGCTCTGCTAAAGCAAAGGAAATAAAACAAAAGTAAACATATGGGATCTAATCAAACTTAAAAGTTTTGCACAGCAAAGCAAACCACTGACAAAAATGAAAATTAAACCTACTAAGTGGGAGGAAAAAATTTGCAAATTATATAACTGTAAGTGGTTAATATAAAGCATATATAAACAGCCCATACAACTCGGCATCATCATTAAAAAAAATTTAAATATGGGCAGAAGAACTGAACAGACATTTCTCCAAAGGGGAAATGCAGATGGCCAATAGGCACCTGGAAAGATGTTCAACACTGCTAATCATCACAGAAATGCAAATCAAAACCACAATGAGATCACCTCAAACCTGTCAGAATGTCTATCATCAAAAAGACCACAAATAACAAATGTTGGCAAGGATGTGGTGAAAAGGAAGCCTCTGTACCCTGCTGCTGGGAATATAAATTGATACAGCCACTGTAGAAAAGAGAATGCAGGTTTCTCAAAAATGCTAAGATAGAACTACCATATGAGCTAGAAAGTCTACTCCTGCATATATATATATATGTCAAAACAACAAAACAACAACACCACACACACACACATGAAATTTGAAAAGATACATGCATGGCAATGTTCATAGTAGCATTATTTACAATTGTCAAGATATGAAAGCAAACTGTCCATCAACAGATGAATGGATAAAGACACTGTGGTATTTATATACAATGGAACACTCCTAAGCCATAAAAAAGAATGAAATTTTAACATGTGAAGCAACATGGATGGACTTGGAGGCATTATGCTGAGTGAAGTAAGTCAGACACAGAAAGACAAATACAACACAGGATCACTTACATGTGGAATCAAAAAGTACAACAAAATAGTGGATATAACAAATCAGATGCCAACTCATAGAGCCAGAGATCAAACCAGTGGTTACCAGTGGGGGAGCGCTGATAGGAGGGATAATATAGGAATAGATTAAGAAGCACAAACTATTATATATAAAATAAGCTATAAGGATACATTATATAACATAAAAAATATAGCCAATCTTTATAATAATTATAAATGGAGTATGACATTTCAAAATTGTGAATCAGCATACTATACGCCTGTAACATGTAATATTGTACATGTACTATACTTCAATTAAAGAAAAGAAACTATTTAGATAAAGAGGCAGCACTTTATTTCTTGTTAGTTTATCACACAAAAGGCAGAGTTCTGTAACACACAATTTCCTAGACATATTTCTAGGAGAAGTAAAAAATCCCTAATTCAAATCTCAATACAGACTTAGCAACACTGATGCCCTGAGATACCTCACCAAAGCATTTTATCTGCAGCAGCAAATATGCAAATGTAGTAACATATTTGAAGTTAGTAATCAGATGTAAACTTTAATAGTACAAGCTAAGAACTAAAGCCTTATCCTGATTGGTAGTTCTTATCTGTAAGATGGGGAGGAAGGGTTGATATCATGTAACTCGAGGCTTTCAGTGGATGTAAATTACATGTCAAGTAACAGTCCCCAATCCTCTGATAAGGAGAGTGAGACTGCTTAGATAAGAAAGAGAGTCGGCAGATAAGGGAGAGCAAATAAGAGAAAAGAACACAAGAGACTTAAACCACCAGGCTGAGGTTTTCTGTTTAAATACCATGCCATTTGAATTCTGAGAAAAGCAAGCTATTGGAATAAAGAATCCAGGCAAGAGACACAGGTGAGTAGCCGGAGATTTGGATTTTAATTCAAGGGCTTCTATTAGGTATCCATGGGTCCTTGTGTTAGTTTTCTGTTTACCTCTGCTTCAGTATCCTCTTATGTAAAGTGAGGGATATAGAGTAGAACCATTTCCAAGACTTTGATAGTTCAAAATGTATGTATCTAGTTTGCTTAAAAATTAGATAATTTTGTAGCAAAGGTTCCTGACTTTTCTTAGCTGTCTCTGGAAAACCCACTGACATCTCTTTTGTCTAATATTCACTGATCACCTGTTTGATCTAGATACTTGGTGCTAAGTTCTAGATATACAGTGGCAATTAAAACACAGGCCTTGTGGTTCTACATCTTTGTAAGAGTAGTGAAACATGTATTTTCACATTGAAATAAGAGGGAAAAGATTATAATTTTTCCCCCTAACTACTAATAGTCTCTTTTATTTTTTTCTTTAACTTTTTGTTTTGTTTTAGGGTACAGTTGATTAACAATGTTGTGATTGGTTCAGTTCAGTCGCTCAGTCATGTCCGACTCTCTGCGACCCCATGAATCACAGC
Source organism: Cervus canadensis (assembly GCF_019320065.1). Classification (NCBI taxonomy): domain Eukaryota; kingdom Metazoa; phylum Chordata; class Mammalia; order Artiodactyla; family Cervidae; genus Cervus; species Cervus canadensis. The sequence goes on from NC_057399.1 coordinate 16,501,824, forward strand.
ATGCCAGGCCTCCCTGTCCATCACCAACTCCTGGAGTTTACTCAAACTCATGTCCATCGAGTCGGTGATGCCATCCAGCCATCTCATCCTTTGTTGTCCCCTTCTCCTCCTGCCCCCAATCTCTCCCAGCATCAGGGTCTTTTCCAATGAGTCAACTCTTCACATGAGGTGGCCAAATTATTGGAGTTTCAGCTTCAGCATCAGTCCTTCCAATGAACACCCAGGACTGATCTCCTTTAGGATGGACTGGTTGGATCTCCTTGCAGTCCAAGGGACCCTCAAGAGTTTTCTCCAATCAATTCTTCGGCGCTCAGCTTTCTTCACAGTCCAACTCTCACATCCATACATGACCACTGGAAAAACCATAGCCTTGACTAGACGGACCTTTGTTGGCAAAGTAATGTCTCTGCTTTTTAATATGCTCTCTAGGTTGGTCAAAACTTTCCTTCCAAGGAGTAAGCGTCTTTTAATGTTGTGATAGTTACAGGTAAACAGTGAGGGGACTCAGCCATACACATACATGTATCCATTCTCCCCAAGCTCCCCATCCATCCAGATTGCCACATAACATTGAGCAGAGTTCGAACTGATACTCTTGACAAAAAGTTACAGACCGTCAGTGTTATAATTCTATGTAAGGTATTGATGAAGGGTAGGACCCCTGTGGGACTCCAGGGCATGGAGGCCTTATTGTCTCCCATTTCTCATAGGCAAGGCTCCATCCTCCATGACCTTCTCTGAGTTTCAAAGGGCTGAACAGTTCCAAATCAAGGGAGAAGGAGCCAGGAAACTACCAGGCAAGATTAAAGGACCAGAGAGGCTCATCAGATGAGGATACTGGACCCCCTAAGACCCTGAACACAACCTAATCTTGTCAACAATCCCACCTTTGGAAACTTTGTAGAAGAAGAATGCAAGACTATTACTTGTTGTTCAGTAGCTCAGTTGTATCAGAATCTTTGTGAGCCCATGGACTGAAGCAAACCAGGTTTCCCTGTCCTTTATAATCTCCCAGAGTTTGCTCAAACTCATGTCCACTGACTCAGTGATGCCATTCAATCATCTCAGCTTCTGTTGCCCCCTTCTCCTCCTGCCCTCAATCTTTCCCAGCATCAGGGTCTTTTCCAATGAGTCAGCTCTTTGTATCAGGTTGTCAAAGTATTGGAGCTTCAGTTTCAGTATCAGTCCTTCCAAAGAATATTCAGGATTGATTTCATTTAGGATTGACTGGATCTTTATCACACATCCCTGCCTTACTATATAACCTCTTGCTATTCACCAGGGAGGAAGGTACAGGTCTTGAGGCACTAGCTTACTGTGTTGCCTCCTTTGCCTGGCAAAGTAATAAAGCCTCTCTTGCTTTCCCCTCCATAAGTCTGTCTCTGTATTCTTGTTCAGCACTGGTGCACAGAGAGCCAAGATTTTGGCATCAGTATCCTATCTATAAGTTTTTTTTGTTTGTTTTTGTTTTTTTTCAAAAGTATGTGGAGCTTGAAACTAAGATCTAGGATCTGATACTTGCTCCTTAAGGTCAAAGGACAGATCCACATTCTTTCACATTGGAACCTGACAAAGTGAAGGCACTATGCGCTTTAAGAAATAATGATGCAGTCTTCTAAATGAAACTGAAGAGAATGATAAGTTTAGAGAATTAAAATGCACTCTATAACTAGACAGTCAATTAAGCTGGCAAAGTAGGAAACCTAAAATGATTCAAAATTGAGTCCTTGAATTTCAGAGCAAGAAGCCCCTTCAGAGTTACTCTATTTTAACCCCCTCATTTTATGGATAAGAAAACTGATACTCAGAGAGGTTGTGTGTCTTGGGCAAAGTCACCCAACTGGTAAATGTGAGAACCAGGATTCTATAATAAGTGTCCTCTCTACATATGTAGTTTTTAAATGGGTAACTCAGTATTATGATGAAATATATATTAATGTAAGCTTGGCATCTGATGTGCTAGAAGGCATCACACAGTCTGTGTACAGGAAGTTAGATAAAAATGCTGTCCTGATTAAAATTCTTCTCTGAAACACAGAGACCACATGTAAAGCTAGAGGGATGAATTCTGGAGTTCTTCTTCTATTAACTAATGAGGCAGCGATAGCCTATTAAGATTATTTGATTCCTTGAAGGGTCCAGAAGTTTATTTTCTTAAATTTATATACCACCTCTATGAAACTTTAAGCTTCTAGACAGCTAGAAAAAAAATCTAACAATGACACAAATTTATGTTTACCAAGCAAATGAGGAGATCAAGTTTTTTAATTCCAAATTGTTCTCTGGAAAGGTCTAGAATGTAATGCTACATGCAATGCTGACATGGCCTCTGAAAAACAGGGGGATAATAAATCTATCACTATTTAAGATGTTTTTATTATACTTCTAAATAAAAATCTAACAAAATAAAAGGAAAAAATCAGGGAAAACTTGAATTTATGCTAATTATTTATTTTATTTATTTATTTTTAAGATGACCTACTCTGGGTTGAGGGCTTCCCTGGTGTCTCAGACAGTAAAGAATTTGCCTGCAATGTGGGAGACCTGGGTTTGATCCCTGGGTGGGGAAGAACTCCTGGAGAAGGACAAGGCAACCCACTCCAGTTGCCTGGAAAATCCCATGGACAAAGTGGAGCCTGGCGGGCTATAGTCCATGGGGTCACAGAGTCAGACACAACTGAGCAACTTTCACTTCACACTTCACTTTACCCTGGGTTGAACCAAAGGACCGTAGAAGTTAAAACTGTATTCTATACCCTTGGTCATAAACGTTAGCTTTAAATAACAACTTCAACCCACTTTTCTTTCTTAATTACAAATAAGGTCATGGAAACCACTTCGAATAAGCCTCACAACTTTGCAGATATTGCTGATGACCAAAGCTGTCACCAGGGTAAGATAACATAGAGAAGAGACATCATTTTCCTACTGGCTTTCTATATAAGAGGCTTTCCTGGAAGCTCAATCAGTAAAGAATCTACCAGCAGCGCAGAAGACCCAGATTCAATCCCTGGGTCGGAATCCCCTGGAGAGAGAAATGGCAACCCACTTCAGCATTCTTGCCTGGAAAATCCTATGGACAAAGGAGCCTGGCGGGCTACAGTCTATAGGGTCGCAAGAGTTGGACATGACTTAGCAAGTAAACCAAATAAGGGCAGAATTGTATAGGTATTTGAGAGGGAATGTGTATTTGCTGTGGCTCCAGTGATTGCTTCTAAGCTGGAGGGGGCCCAACTGACAAGAATAGTTTGTTCTAGAACTGTAATTTTGGGTTTGGGGAGTCATATTTTCAGTATCCTATGCTACAGGCCCTGTTGCTATATCTGTAAAGCATAAACTATGAGAGCTGAAATATAAGTTCACATTGTCCTGTCTCTTTATTTTATAGTTGAGGAAATTGAGGCCCAGTAATATAATATGTCACACTCCTGGACACATAGCTCATTTCTAGCTCTATCCAAATTAAGTCTAGATTAAACTCAGTCAGGTGCTTTGGCAGGCTGAATCACAGTCCCCTAAGAATATCCATGTCCTATTCCCCAGAACCTGGGAATATTTTACTTATGTAGTAAAATGCACATTGTAGAAGTGATTAGGTTAAAGAGCTTGAGATGGAGAGCTTTCCTGGATTTTCAAGGCAAATCTGACAAAATCACAAGAGTTCTCATGGGAGGAAGGTAGGGGGATAAGAGTTAGTAGTAGGAGACAAAGAGATGAAAGTGGGATTGGAGAGACCCAAGGCAGGGGCTCTGGGCCAGAGTGAGGCAAGTTCTACCGGGTGAAGGCAAGGAAACAGATTTTCCCCAAAAGCCTCCAGAGGGAACGCACCCCTGACGACACCTTGATTTTCAACGTCTGACCTTCAGATCTGTGCTAACAACACATCTGCACTATTTTAAGCCACTAATTTCTGGTAACAAAATGTATCCAGGGGCTGTCTCTACAGCATCCCATTCCTATCATCCTGTGTCCATGCCCTATGTTTTTAAATGTCTTACTGTCTATATTCCCAGATATCTAGATGTCCTTAAAGACAGGCATCATATGTTATTCATCTCTGTATATCTTTCTCCTTCAGAGTTGAATAGATGTTGAATAAATTATCAACTACTCCTAATGCTGACATTTACTAAAATACACCTAAACTCCACTCATGAGACGGATGTGCCAACCACTCAACAAATCTTTTGCTGAGAGCTTTCTATGTATAAGGTGCTGTGAATTATATATACATATATGTATATATACGCTATATGAAAACTTAGGCAGCCCCATCTTTTTGTGAAAATTTTAATTACTGAAATGTTGTTACAAGATGACAATCTTGATTCAAGACAACCCAAATTGATTAACTTTGAACTAGACCATGATTTTAAATTCGAAGGGGATCTGATGCAATGCAAGTAGGACTGATTCTCAAAGAAAATCCATTTTATACCTTGGCTGCCCAGATCATATGAATCCTTTTCCTTTGTATACAGTTTTAGGAATGTTTCAGCTATACTTAATACAACTATTCCAAATAAAACTGAAAATGTTTTCCTTCTCAGAAGGAAATGACCCAAATCATGTCCATTAATCCATCCAGGCGTATATTCATGATCTCTGGGAAATGTGGTTAGGCCTGAATGTGACTCTTCATGATCCCGAACCTGGACTACAGTGAAAAATATAACCGTCCCTGCAAGCATAAAATAACAACTCATTCCCAGTACTCTTTTTTTTTTTTTTTCCATTTATTTTTATTAGTTGGAGGCTAATTACTTTACAATATTGTAGTGGTTTTTGTCATACATTGACATTATCAACCACGGATTTACTCTTGTGTGGAAAATCCCATGAACAGAGGAGCTTTGGAGGCTGTAGTCCAAGGGGTCACAAAGAATTGCACATGATTTTTTTTTTCTTTTATTTATTTATTTATTTATTTTTCATTTATTTTTATTAGTTGGAGGCTGATTACTTCACAACATTTCAGTGGGTTTTGTCATACATTGACATGAATCAGCCACGGAGTTACACGTATTCCCCATCCCGATCCCCCCTCCCACCTCCCTCTCCACCCGATTCCTCTGGGTCTTCCCAGTGCACCAGGCCCGAGCACTTGTCTCATGTATCCCACCTGGGCTGGTGGTCTGTTTCCCTATAGATAATATACATGCTGTTCTCTCTAAACATCCCACCCTCGCCTTCTCCCACAGAGTCCAAAAGTCTGTTCTGTACATCTGTGTCTCTTTTTCTGTTTTGCATATAGGGTTATCATTACCATCTTTCTAAATTCCATATATATGTGTTAGTATGCTGTAATGTTCTTTATCTTTCTGGCTTACTTCACTCTGTATAATGGGCTCCAGTTTCATCCATCTCATTAGAACTGATTCAAATGAATTCTTTTTAATGGCTGAGTAATATTCCATGGTGTATATGTACCACAGCTTCCTTATCCATTCGTCTGCTGATGGGCATCTAGGTTGCTTCCATGTCCTGGCTATTATAAACAGTGCTGCGATGAACATTGGGGTGCACGTGTCTCTTTCAGATCTGGTTTCCTCGGTGTGTATGCCCAGAATGGGATTGCTGGGTCATATGGCAGTTCTATTTCCAGTTTTTTAAGAAATCTCCACACTGTTTTCCATAGTGGCTGTACTAGTTTGCATTCCCACCAACAGTGTAAGAGGGTTCCCTTTTCTCCACACCCTCTCCAGCATTTATTGCTTGTAGACTTTTGGATAGCAGCCATCCTGACTGGCGAGAAATGGTACCTCATTGTGGTTTTGATTTGCATTTCTCTGATAATGAGTGATGTTGAGCATCTTTTCATGTGTTTGTTAAGAATTGCACATGATTGAATGACTAAGCACACACACATGATACAAAGGTGAGGCAAAAAGGGGAAATTCACGATTAAACTCCTACCACTGGGTAAAGGGAAGGAGGTTAAAAAAACAAACCAACAAAAAAGCACGCTACTGGGGAAGGTTGCTTGTCATGGCATAGATTTCCCATCCAGTTTGACTATATAGGGTTCCTCTGCTTGAGAAAAATTGTCATCCTTGAGACAAGTATAGGGGAGAAATTTTGTTTCTGGGGCCTGCCCTGCTGTACTAACCTACACATTTTGGCAATTGGTGGCCTAAGGATTGTCATTCAATTTTAAAATCACAGGTCTCTGCTTGTTACTCATTTAAAAAGTAAGCTAATTTGTTTGATTTCAGGGAATTATATGCTAGAAATTTTGTTGATCCATTGTCTTTAGGTTTGATGAATACCTGTTTAATATCCTAACATCCCAAAGTTGTACCTACCTGGAATCCAATCACACTTGCTTATGCACAAAGGGAATTTGCTGGTTCAAATAATTGGGTCCCATCTGGCCCAAGCATCTCCTACGGCCACAAGGAGAAGTAGTACTCCAGAGTGGTAAAGAGCAGAGACTCTAAAGCTAAACTACCTGGGCTTAGGTTCCAGCTCCCCCATCTACCAGCATTATAACCTTAAGCAATTTGCTCAAGCCGCTTGTGACTGTAGAATGAGTGCAATAATAATATCTATATCTTAGGTTATTTGTGAGGATTGTATATAATAATAAAGCTCTGAAAAGTACCTGGTCGTGTATGCAAGTGCCACAAACAATATATAATGTAAAAAAAATCCTACTTTAAGAGCTTTTGCTCATAACTTGTAGTCAAAAAACAATATTTTAAAACATACCTAAACTCTAGGCAAAACTATCACAATGTATTCCAGGTAAATATAAATCAGGAAGTGGGTATATGAAGCAAGTTTGGATATAAGCCTCCTATACACCAAAAGTTATCTGCCCAAACCTTTGTTAAACTAATAGTTACTGCTCCTAAAATCTAACTAGATGATATAAATGAAAGTTCCTAGGACAGTACCCTGTATATGCTTAATGCTTGATGAATAAAAATACACTTGAAATAATATTCCTAACGCAATCTTACCCAGAGTAACACAAACGCAGGGGGATGTTGGCTTACAGGCCTTTTAGCCTGGGAGGGCACTTAAAAGACGCACTGAAACCTGTGGGTAGGTATTCCATCTAGATCATCTCTACTCCAGAATTTGCTTAATTGACTATGTGAAGAGATAGTCTTACATTTTTTGACTCTACCAAGTATTGCCAAAATTAGCCAAATGTTGCAATGATGATTTTTTAAAATTACATTGTTTCTAATATATATTTCTAAAGCATTCATAATAAGTAAGTGCTATTTATTAAAACTTGGATCTGATCCTTGCACATAGAAGCTTTGTAGTTTATTCATAAGATCTTAGGCAACTGAATCAGATAATTTAAATAAAACATTATAACATTATGTATTATTAATAGGCTATTAGCAACCTATTTTATTAACAAGCTTTTACTATTAAGAATAATAAAAACATGATATATTAACTAGTCACAATTGTGCTTCTTACTATAGCCCTTTAGAAAATGTATGCATGGATGTATGTGCTTGCTTAGTTTTTTTCCAAAGTAAAAACAAACACTGACAAAGTCATGTCTGACACTTTGTGACCTCATGGACTATATAGTCCATGGAATTCTCCAGGCCAGAATACTGGAGTGGGTAGCCTTTCCTTTCTCCAGGGGATCTTCCCAACCCAGGGATTGAACCCAGGTCTCCCGCACTGCAGACAGATCCTTTACCAGCTGAGCCATAACGGAAACCCAAGAATATTGGAGTGGGTAGCTTATCCCTTTTCCACCAGATCTTCCTGATCCAGGAATTGAACTGGGGTCTCCTGCATTGCAGGTGGATTCTTTACCAACTGAGCAAGACAGCCTTCCAAATTGACACTCAGTTTTTTCTTATCAGTATCTTTCCATTTCTGAAACTGTCCCTCTTCTATGTGTGTGGACAGCAAGCACAAATCTATCCCCATCTTTACCAACCTCCTACCCCCCTTCTTAGCACACCACCAAATTTTGACAGGTCAGTCACACTGGTTTAAATTAAACCTGTTCTCTGCAAGGAACAGGGCATGTGTTCCACAAGGGAAGAACATCGTTTTGCAGTGATTCATACAGATTCTGGGGGTCTCTCCATAAGACTGAAGTTTCTGAACTAAGCAAGAATGGAACTTCCAAAAGCCATCATTCTCCCCAAGGGTAGAATTCTCACAAGAGAACTGAAGTCCACAGGAAGGAAGGCAGGGTTGAGAGGGACAGGTAGATAAACAGATAGATTAGACTAGGAAGGCAGTGAGAAAGAAAGAAAAGAAGGAAGGGAAAGAGGGAGACAGAAATGAATTTGTGGCATAACTTGACCCTTTAAAGCACATCACATCAGATAGCTAGCATAGTAAATATAACAGATAGCCAAGCAGACAACTAGAATATTCAGTCATAGGAGCTAATTTTTCATATTTTGGTTTGAACTCTATCACCTGGCATTAAAGAATTCTAATACACTTTTTCACTGAAAGCTAAAGATTAGCTAATTCCTGTCTGGGAGTTACATCTCTCATAGAATAGAAGGCTGAGATTCAGTTTCTCAGTTACGTTAGATGCTACCCTCGTACCGTCCATAACTATTCATACAGCTTTAATAGACTTCATCTCCTGAGATATGAATAAAGTGACTCTCATTCTAATTCTACTCACATATTGTCACTGGGGTGATGAGAAGGGGTCAGGAATATACTATATTTCTTAATGTTAGGTTTTATTGTTCCATTAATCTCCATAAAATATAAGATACTCAAAATAATATGATTTGATCTGCTACAGTAACCACAGACCTTGCTTTAAATCAAAGGATATGATTTATGTATATATATTTATCTATATGGGGTGCTTGGAAGTAAGGTATGGGAAATAGTTATTGATTGCTTTCACATTCACAATACAACCAGAGATTACCAGATAACACAATTCTCAAGGGGAGTGCCTCTCAAATGTCAGTGTGCCCACAAATCACTTGTAAATTATTTAAGCTGTAAATTCTTATTTACTAGATTTGTGTGTGTGTGTGTGCATGAGCACACGCATGTGGGCTCAGTTGCTCAGTGGTGTCTGACCCCGTGACCCCATGGACTGTAGTCCACCAGCTTCCTGTGTCCATGGAATTCCCCAGGCAAGAATACTGGAGTGGGTCACCATTTCCTCCTCCAGGGGATCTTCTTGACCCAGGGATCAAACCTGGGTCTCTTGCAACTCCTGCAGTGGCAGGCAGATTCTTTACCACTCTACCACATGGGAAACATGAGTCTCTATATCTACCAAGTTCCCCAGTGCTGGCAATACTGCTGGTCATGGGTCCACATTTTGAATAGCAAGGTTCCAGGGTTTCCCTGATAGCTCAGTTGGTAAAGAATCCTCCTGCAATGCAGGATTTGATTTCTGGGTTGGGAAGATCCCCTGGAGAAGGGAAAGGCTACCCACTCCAGTATTCTGGCCTGGAGAACTCCATGGACTGTATAGTCTATGGGGTCGCAAAGAGTAGGACATGACTGAGCGACTTTCACTTTCACAGGAAACTTCATCCAGCCAACGTGTGTGCCGGAGATAAAGTCTCTGGTCAGGCTCTGTAAAGCTTTAGATCCAAGAGTGATAGATCTGATGGCATCAGTAAGTTGAAATATTCATACATTTTAATTAATGCTAAATGTTAAAAATAGTAATATAATTATATAGCAAAATTACATATTATAATTATTGTTGCATGCTATAGATAAAACAACATATTGTAAAATTCATTTTGTGTTGCTTCTCTGACAGAAACCATAAAACTAGTCAGTGATTTTGATGAGAAAGTAAGTCAGACAACTAAAAATCATACCCATTAATACCAGGAGAACACAGGGATGGTCAGGTTCAGTGACCTGTGATTGTCACTCTAGGAGAGATTATTTTAGGTAAGAGTTCATAGTAGCTATTCAAATTTCCATCCTCTAATGGACACTTGGAAGTGTTGAGCAGTTTCTATATTTAAGTGGCGAGGATCTACATTAATGGAAATTAACAATCCACAACTGTCAATCAGCATTGTTTGATATTAAGATGTGCACCTTCAATATTTTTGATATTGAAAATCTTTGATTAAAAACAACCCGTTTCCTTAATGGACGTTGCAAGAAATGGATACCTTACCCTTTGTTGTCTAATCAATTTATTTTCACTTTTTTTTTTTTGGTAAAGATCTCGCATGCAATTTTTTTTTTGACGGAAATGTATTTCATTACTATTTGCATAGAATATAAACAATTATATTTTAGATATTCATGAAACTGAAGTAAAGTGAATTCGACAAATATTTGTTGAAGTGAATTAGAATACACACACATTCTATCTGGGCATACACACATCCTGACTGAATGCTGCATTTTGGTTATTAATGTTTATCTTAGTCAAATCTCTAAAGGGGTTACATTAATTACTAAAAGCAAAACACTGCATCTTAGGCCAGGCAGGCTTCATTTGAAGCTGTGGTAGTAAGGCCAGCTGGTAGACCCATGGGGGTGGGACCCTTGCCTGGCAGAGCTGCAGGGCCAAGACCTCAACCTTAGCAGGTCCAGAGGGCAGAGCAGCAAACCAAAGTGGATTATTCTTGAGCCTTAAGATCTAACGATACTTGCTTTGCTAGGTTTTGGACTTGCTTGGGACCCATCAGCCCTTTCTTCATTATGATTTCTCTCTTTTGGAATTGGAAATGTCTATCCTATACCAATCCTACCACTGTATTTTGGAATCTCATAATTTATCTGGTTTCACAAGTTCACAGATGGAGAAGAAATTTGCTTCAATATCAATAATACCTGGAGTCTCACCTATATCTGATTTAGGTGACATTTAGATACTTTGGACAATAGGATTGATGCTGGAAATTTGATGCTTTGGGGGCTATGGGAATGAAATGAATATATTTTGTGTGCCATTTGAGGGGCTGGTATTTTGTTAAGCAGCCTGACCTAAAACAGACCACATTTTCTTTGCGCTATCCTGGATTTGACCTTTGCTTGAAACCCCCTGCTTAATTATAGCACTGGTTATCATCTAGGGAGATTAAAAAATTCAAAACTATCAAGTTCTGCCTACTAACTGTTTAATAATATACTTCTCTTCTCACATTTTACTACATACAGCAAGAAGAAACCAGGATGCATCTGCTCAGAAACTACCTGTGTTATATTATCCAGCTCACTAGGAATATCTTTTTCCAAATAATTGCAGATGACATTGTTGCTAAACCTTTCACCACTTCAGGACAAGGATCCTCTTTCTTCCTGTTTCTAATATCAGCATTTACCTTAGGCATATTCTCACCTCCATTTCTCAGTCCTTAATCAATGCACCATGAATTTTGAGAATTTGTTTTACTCCAGCTATTAGGACAATAAATTACCCTAAGTCTGTGTGAGTTTCACCCCCTCCCATCCTTCTCTCCCTGGCCTTGGGTAGTTTCCTCATTGGCATATGCTTGTCAGTCAGCTAAAGACTCATGGGGGACCCTCTGCCAGTCTCTAAGATTCTCTTTTTGTGCAGTTATTTCCCCTCCTGAGATTCAGCCCTGCAAACTTTATCTGTCTTGGTTTATTCAGACGCCGAGCTGCACTTCCGCATTTCAGATCTCTTGGCTGCAGTTAAGCTCTCCTTTATCATCCATGGCATTGACATTCTCCAGACAGTATACTGACTCAAAGACAGGACTCAGCTCATTTTCCCCCCGGGTCTCACCTATATCTGATTTAGATGACAGTGAGATACTTTGGACAACAGAGTTGATGTGGCTTTTTTGGTGGCTTTAGACTGAGGAGTAAATATGATCCTAATTAACTCCACCTTGCCTTGAGGCAGTCACCATACTGAATTTTTAGTGCCTAAATTATATCATGAAGTGACCTTGTCCTGATTTCTAGATTTAACTCCTGTCAACTATTCCCATATTATTTCTTAGGGTATGTTAGGTAACTTTCTCATGTACTATTAGTATGAATTATCATATTCTTTTCCTGACTAGCACTGCTGAGAAACTTTTCTAGCCTTTTAAGTAATTAGATCACTCTTCTAAAGATTGCCCTTTCATCCTAATTTCAGTCACCACAACTGACTGTACATTTCAGGAGTACCTATTAGACAGTTCCAGTATAGCAAATTAACGGCTCCCCTCATGGTCCTGAAGAATCTGCTTGCAGTGCAGGAGGTAGAGGCGACATGGGTTCGATCCCTGGATCGGAAAGATCCCCTGGAGAAGGAAATGGCCACCCACTCCACTGTTCTCGCCGGAAAAACCCCACGGACAGAGGAGCCTACAACACCCAGAGTTGCAAAGAGTTAGACACAATTGAGCAAATAAACACACCCTAGTATAACAGACCGTATCTTACAACCAAAGAGCCTAGACCCTTCCTCAGAGAGCCTTACGATTCACAGGTACAGTTACAATCTGTTCTGCCCAGCATCTGGCCTGCTGCCATGTGACAGTACAAGCCACTTACTTTTATGGTAGAGGATGATACCATCAAAAATGAAGCTCCATTTATCCTGAAATTTTAATATAGGAACGAAATTTCAGCTAGGCCAAAGATTAAGGACTTTTTTTCTTTAAGCTAGCTCTAAAACTTTTAAAAATCATTATTTGTGGCCCCTGGATTAAAGTCTCTCAGAATGACTGACAGTGGGATATCAATACTCTGTAAAGGAGTATGGTTACAACTTGTATCACAAATAAAACCATCACACAATATCTGACATGATCAGAACATTTTCCAAAATCCTGTTAGGGCTGTCTAATCATTGGTCTAGATCTTTCTCAAAAGTTCTCTTTTGTCATCAGGTCTATATGACTTTCCTAAAGCCCTTAAATTTTCAGAGCCTATCTGATCTTTAAACACCCATTAAAATAAGAACTTACATAATTCCCTAAGTTTAAATAACAAGATAGTCTAAAATTCAAAAAAGAAATTTATCCTAAAAGCAACAATCTAAGTATAAGCTTATTGATTCTTAATTTTTATTAGTGAACAAGTGACTTTAGATTTGTTCTCTTCCGTGGCCCTCCGATATACATAAATATTTTGCATGGTTTTAACTTATTTGACTATTAGAATCAACATTTTGTTTCTCAGAAGTGTCAGATTTAGGTAAAATTCTTATAGAAATCTGACTTTCTATCTGACTGAATAATAAACCTAAACATCTTTATCACTAGAAACTCATCCCAATATTTGCTGCACTATTTATTTCTCTGTTAAGAATTACTGGGACTCCTCTGGTTGTCTGTGGCTAAGACTCAGAGCTCTTGATGCAGGAGGTCTGCATTTGATCCCTGGTCAGGGAACTAGATCCCACATTGTTGCAACTGAGAGTTTGCATGCCAGAACTAAAGATCTTGTGTGCCACGATTAAGAACCAGCTGAAGCTAAATAGGCTTCCCTGGTGGCTTAGGCGGTAAAGAATCTATGTGCAATATAGCCAAGTAAATAAATATATAAGGACAAACAAACAAACAAAAAAACCCAAAGTATGAGATTATCCTCATTTAAAAAATGGAACTGTTTAAAAGTAAGTGCATCATTGCTTTTGTTGTTGTTTGTTTTTGTTTTTGGTTCATGGAAATATTATTGCAGCAACAATTCATACTAAGTGTCTATGATTTATTGTGAATATAATTACCAGTATTATATACTGCCCAAAGACTGAAAAAGTGTATTAATAATTGTACCAAAATATAAACTGAGACATAGTCATATTTTAGACCATAGAGATTAGACATATAGTCATTTTTAGTAAGTTGGTTCAAATGACTAAATACTATAAGTGATAGCTATCAGTATTTGGTTCTTATTTGGCTCTTTATCTTGCCTCTCAAATAAAAACATCATTTGAAGCTAATAAGAACCAACTGCTCTGATCTCCATGGATTTATCTGTTCTACTCTTTCTAGTTCTTAATAGTGCCTACATAAGTTTTCTCAGCTTCCCTTTGAAGAAAGAAATATATCAATATAAATGAACTATTTTAATATAGAGTTATATTTAATATACCCATTTTAACTTTAGATAACTTGGAAATGTGGAGAATTTTAAGGAAAATTCTATTGTCTCCAGAATTTTATTGACCAACAAGTCAATGATAAAATATGTCATATCTGTTCTTTAATTATCTATATAAATTATTCATTAACCAGTGTGGGTGACCCTGATTTCTCAAAATGGCCTTCCCTGAGAAGTCAGAGTAAATTCTTTATTATAAGCAGTAGAAAATGATTGAACATTGTTATCCCATTGTACTTTACCAACTTCCTTGCTCAAGTAGTTTAAACCCAAAAAAGGACCCAGATACTAACAATGGTAACTACTACTGTGTCTTCCCCAGAACATGTAGTTGAGAGAGCAAATAACCTTGGGGATGCTGTATTGAGTTTCCCTAATACCAGTTTGGCACATTAAAAGTATTATCCATGAAACACTGAATAAGACACTTCCTCATGATAGTATTTCTTTACATCCCTCATAACTTTCTATTTCCCAGAGATCTGGAAACAGCAACAACAAAAACATTGACAATTCAACTTCTATTTATTTTTTAGACTTTTCAAAATGGAATCCTTCACTAACTAGCCTTAGGGTGCAACTGAAATAAGTAAAGAATACAATAAATTAAAATGCTCAAAAAATAGCTTAAAGCAATATTAAAACAGCATGACAAGAATCATTAAAATAAGGAATATCCATTATATCTTGCTGCATCGCTGCATTTGGCAATCTGGGAAAATTCTTTTGCATGATTTTGTATGAGGTCAACATATGGAGAATTTATCAATTTCTAGTAGGCACTCAGTAAGTGCATATTTGGGTTAGTGAATAAATATGTAAATAAATGCTTAAGCATTCAGGGATAAGAATGGAAAGAAAGAAGCTTTATAGATTGATTAGATATCTTATGGAAACTGAAAACCTAGTTTTCAAAGAGACTGAAGTATTGAATTGTATCAGTGGATATTTTCCTTCCATTAAATTTTGTAAACTAGAAATACATGCTAATATTGTTACTGACTGAAACATATAAATTTTTTTAAGCATACTTGATTTACAATGTTGTGTTTATTTTAAATTTTTGGCTATACTCTGTGGCATGTGGGATCTTTGTTCCCCAACCAAGGACTGAACCCGCACCTGTGGCATTAGAAGATAAAGTCCTAATCACTGGACCACCAGTGAAGTCCCTTGATTGGAACATTTTATGAGATATGTCTTCTTTAAGGGAAAAGTGATAGCAGAAGCAATGATCTGTTTGTACCATTTTACAGTCTTAATCACTCTTGTCTTAGATATAAGTAATAAAAACCAGTATTATTTAAAAAGGCATAAAATGTTTTGATTAAATGCAGAAATAATCAGATACATCATGAAAGAATGAAAAGCAAAAAATTAATGCTGTATAGGCTAATTCTAACTAAACAACCCATTTAACATGCCCATATTTAAGATGATGTATGTGATGTATCTTTTTTTTTTTTTTTCATGCTGAATTTATTGACATAGGGTCACTAACCAGAGATTCAGGATTCAATGCTTTAGCTGAAACAGTTAGGAAGAGCTCTAAAATGCTGGTTGGATGGCCAAGTGGCTGGACCCAAAATGTGGCCCACATTAAATGGAGCTGAATTTATCATATACTAAAAGGAAAATTATTTGAAGGCTTGAGGAGACTGTAATGTTAAAGTATATTTATCCTGCTATTCCTGCTCTTCAACCCTGAAAGGCCACAACTTTCATTACAACGATGAAAAATAAATTTGTGGGGGAACCCTAGCATTCTTATGGTCTCTTTTCTTTTTCAAAAATTAAAAAATTTTAATTTTACTTAGCGTATAGTTGATTTACAATGTTGTGTTAGTTTCAGGTATATAGCAAAGTGATTCAGCTATACACATCCATATACATACATTCATTCTTTCCTATAGCCAAGACAGAGGAACAACCCAAATGTCCATCAACAGAGATGGATAAAGAAGATGTGGTATATTTAACATGGAATAATACTCAGCCATAAAAAATAAAATAATGGCATTTATAGAACATAGATGAATCTAGAGATTATCATACTAAGTGAGGTAAGTCAGACAATGAAAGACAAATACCATATAATATCACTCATAATGTGAAAGTCGTGGAGTTGTCTCTGACTCCTTGCGACCCCATGGACTATACAGTTCATGGAATTCTCTAGGCCAGAATACTGGAGAGGGTAGCCTTTCCTTTCTCCAGGAGATCATCCCAACCCAGGGATTGAGCCCAGGTCTCTTGCCTTGCAGGCGGATTCTTTACCAGCTAAGCCACAAGGAAAGCCCATATGTAGACTATAATTTTAAAAAATAATACAAATGAACTAATTTACAAAACAGAAAACAGACTTATAGATATAAAAAATAAACTTAAGGTTACCAAAGGGGAAATGTGGAAGAGGAGAGATAAATCACACACACCCTAATATATATAAGATAGATCACCAATAAGGATCTCCTACATAGTACAGGGAACTCTACTCAACATTTTATGAACCTATCAGAGAAAAGGATCTAAACAAGAAAAAAGGATGGATATATCTTAAAATTAATACATAATTACATTATATTACATTAAATTATATGTAATAGTCAAGATAATGATCTGCCATTCCCTTCAAATAATTGGAATGCTGTTTTCAAATTTGTGCTCAAATGTTTTTTCATGGTTTATATACATTATAATACTTGCACTTCCCCTTTGAAATACTCATCTATCCATCATGCTAAAATTATTTTCCATGGTCTAATTCACTAGACTATAAGCTTAATTAGCCCAGCTGTATTATTCTTTTGTTCACCATTATGTCATGCTGATTAGAAAGTCCTCAGCATATTTGGGTTCAATAGATATTGGTTGTATAAATATTTAACTGCTACAGGGATCAGAAAATCTTGGCTCCTTGAATGTCACAGTGCAATACTCTCCCTGAACACTCCCTTTTATTAGTACAAGAGGCTAGGAATGGCGATCATCACCAGAGGAGATAATCAACAAGAGGAAGAAAGACTAGAAATAAATTGCAGAGCAAAGTGCTAGGTTCAAAGGTTATGAAATCTTAGATTTAAAACCAGTTGAAAAGGAAGATACAATTGCTTCTTGCCACATCCAAGAATTAGACAACCAAAGAAGGAAAAAGAGAAGCAAACATGTGTCAAAGATGAGATTCAGAAAAATCAGGCTTATTCAAAAAACTATCTGGACAATTACGAAATGCATTACTGATCTATTTTCTCTAAAACGACCTTTAAAAAGCTGGTCTGAGTCCATCACTGGCACCACCCCCTCCAGAATGTTGTTGTTATGGCTGGCCTTGATGTCTCCCAGGTCTTCATTGACACAGAGCTAGAATAAGCACTGGCTCTATTTGAGAGGTGGGAAGTTGCTACAGAAGCACGTGAGTGATGGCATTTAGAGACTAAGATCTAATGCGGGGGTGGGGGGGTGCATGTCACAGGATAAATCCTCAGCTCACAGCACAAAAATATCATAAACCATCATACCAAATTCGAGGAAGGCACATTACTAATAGATTATCATACTGACCATCGTTGTTCCATAAACTGAGCTATTCTTTACTTGAATGTATCAGTCCTGTAAGAATAAAATGATCTGGTCTTCTCCAAAACTCTGATAAATATCAGATCTAGTCATTTCATATTTGCTTTGGTGAAACTTATGACCTCTTAATTCAATGTGGGGCCTTTTAACTCAATTTGAGGTTTTGGGCTATTGAGAAGAGGAAATATTCAAGAGCTTTGAACAGCCTATATTAAGGAGACAGGCAAAGCTCTTCTACAGGTTTATCACTGAACTCTCAATTGTATATGAGTTAACTGTGTTCTGTTTTTATATCTGAATTTAGTAAGGAAAAAGAACCCCCACATTTTGGCTTGCAATAGTTTATCATAGATAGTGCAATATTAGCACAAGAACTATTAGAATAGTTTGTACTATTTTTAAACATTTAACATTATCTTATGGATACTGAAGTGTGACCATGCCCCCACCAAAAAAAAAAAAAATGATGACTGAATAAAATAATTTGAGTAATATGGAAAGCAACTGAAATAGATTATATGTTGAAAATGTATTATAAAAATATTCAAGATAGTTCTCTGCAATTTCTATTCACCTTTGTAAAGTATACATCCATTTTCATGTATTTGTAACTAGAAGCACATATCTTGACATATCTTGGTGTTCATATTTTAGAAAAACATAGAGAAACACACTTGAGCTCTTTTTATTCTTCCATTGGTCTCATTTCCACATCCCTAAAGTACCATTCAAAATGTTACTTGTGGAATTATAAAGTGGTAAACATTCAACCATAAAAGGCTGAATTAAAAAGGCTGTTTTTGCAGATGTTAGCAGTACCCCCATCATAACTGCCCTGCCCACTATACAGTATATGTCAGATGCTTCTTCCTTCTGTCATCTTTGAGCCCCTGCCCCTGTGACTTCACCAGGCAGGCGCATGCTCCGTTCATTCATAGATTGGACTGTGAGTTCTGGGAGGCAGGATAGATAGCTAACATCCTTGAGAGCAACCCCAAACAATGAGGAACAGGAGTCCATAAATAAATATACCATCTTCCTCATCCTTTTGGTGGGATTACTTGGAGGCATGTTCCATGTTGCCTCCCACCAGTGTCCCTCAGGACTGCACCTCAGTCACCCATCTACTTGTTAACAACACCACACAGGCTTTCTTTCTCTGTCTTACTACTCCATCCCTCTACAGGTGCTTCTGGGAGCCAGTTCCCAAACAAACAATTTGCCCTCATTCATACATATCCTTATTTCAAAGTTTATCTTCTGGGAAGGAGAACCCACAGCTATTATGAGATGTGATCTTCTTCAAAGTAAAGAACTTAATCAGCCTAGAGAAGGGAACTGCAGAAAAGAAATAACCCCAAGGTCAGGAAATGGCCAAACTGAAATATGGTACAAATGAAAGAACAGAGAGAGAAAACCATATGGAAAATAATAAATATAAGAAGAGTAAACAGTTCTGGAGAAGTAAACAAAATGAAAGGCAAAGATGTTGATAAGCTAAGGGAAAAGGAAAAGCAAGAGACAGAGGAAAATCTGCTGCTGCTGCTGCTGAGTCACTTCAGTCGTGTCTGACTCTGTGTGACCCCATAGACGGCAGCCCACCAGGCTCCCCCGTCCCTGGGATTCTCCAGGCAAGAACACTGGAGGGGGTTGCCATTTCCTTCTCCAATGCATGAAAGTGAAAAGTGAAAGTGAAGTCGCTCAGTTGTGTCTGACTCAGCAACCCCATGGACTGCAGCCCACCAGGCTCCTCCGTCCAAGGGATTTTCCAGGCAAGAGTACTAAAGTGGGTTGCCATTGCCTTCTCTGAGTAAAATCTAGAGGGAAAAAAACAAGAATAATTGATCAACCAATTCCTTTCACCTGTAATTTTCTTAGCTTGTTGTGCTCAATAGAAAACTGGGTGATACAGCTACTATAGTTCCTAAGAGGCTAGGAAAGAGGGTAAGAATACCTCATGCTCATGATAGTTTTGGGGGAGTCTAAGAACAAGCATCAAGTATGAAAGAAGGTATAAACATCAAGCCAGAAATGTGTGTTTACTGTTTACGTCACAGAAAGAAGTAGTAATGAAGAGTCTGTGCACAGAGAACCAAGGAAGATGAGTCTAAGGGAAGGTCAAATTGGCTTGACGACAAGGACAGGCTAACCTAAGCAAATTTCAGAAGACCGGCTGATGAGATGCACTCAGCTTTAATTTCTGTGGAGAACTCTCTCCTGTTTCTCCAAGACATTGAACAGTTGTTTTCCTTACTCTTGTGTAAACATGTAAGAGTAGAATTGCATAGTCTAAATATGATAAGTAGACATTTACCTTTATAAAAAGCTATCAATGAACAAAGGCCCAGCACAGTCAAGAAAGAAAACAAACAAACAAAAAAAAAAACTACCAATGAGTCTTCCAAAATGGTTATATGATGTTACACTTCAACCGGTAATGTCTGTGTTCCGCTTGTTTCACCTCTGTACCAACATTCAGTATTGTCTTTTAATGTTAGCTATTGCAGTGGGTGCAAAGTGCTATTTCTCAGTATAAGAGCTACAGCTAACATTTGCATGTTATGATCACATCATGTGTTTGTAAGCTACTTACATATCTTCTTTCATGAAGTGTTTATTCAAAGTTTTTCTTCTTCACTATTGTTTTCCTCTTCCGACTAGCAAGAAGACATATCTGTGAAAACAAAGCAAAATTTTTTCACTATATACAACCCTAAATATTATTTTCATTGGTAACCACATTGTGCAAAAAGTGAGTTTTTCATTTAAGTTGATATGAAGCAACTCTCACAGTAAAATACATTTGTTACAGATGCAGTGTTTTAAAAGCTTTTAAAGATGGTGTGATGTATGTATTGGTATATCAGAGAAATAAATTCTTGAATAATTTCTAGATTTCCAGGGGCCTGACCTGATCCAAATAGTAAATTTTATTTCTTAAATCTGACAAAATAAACAAATTGTAATTGTTATTACTTACCTATTTCAAAAATTTAGCATATATTTTCATTATCCAATACCTCAGAGTCTCTTAAACATATGTTGTTTCTTATTTCCCTTAATAAAGAACAGACAAACAAGCTACCTTACTGCCATACTATCAGCATAAAAAATAATGTAGCTATTTTATTCAAATCATAGTTCCTAAACATCAGATATTGTGGAAATATTAGGATGAGAACTGTTACATAAAGTATATTCTCAACAAAGTGTGTCAGCTTTATATATAGGTTAAAGTTTGCTAACAGCCTCCCCCAAATATACAAGAATAAAAAATCTCATAAATTTCACCACATTATAACCAAAACTGAACTGATTAAAGATCAAATCTAAAATAAAGAATTTTAGAGATGAACTGGATGCAAAGTACCTACCATGTTGCTCACATCTGTATACCAAAGGATTTGGCAGAACATGAAATGATATATTTATATATATATTTAAGAGATTAATAATTCAAAAATATCTTGATATTTAAGTAATAATTTCACATCAATTAAAGGATTTACAAACTCTACTTTTTGATTCAATGAATTACTTTTGAGCCACAACCAACATAGTACAATAATAATAAAAATGTGTATTTTATAAACTTAAGCAGTAAAGTGTAAATGATGTCCAAATATGTCTTGCATGTAAGCTACAACATAAACTTGCACTGAAAACAAATTAATGTCAAAGTTCTTAAAGCAGATGCCCAACCCTTAAGGAGTTCATGATTAAGACTATGATGGAATTTCTTCATAAATCATTATGAACTTTATATTTCAAAAATTTTTCAATGCACATGAACAAAATTGTTTGCTTTTTCTTTCTTTGACACCACCAAACTTCCTGGTAGCACATAGCCTATTACATAATAGTTTAGTACATTACGGTTTTAACATTATTCAAATAAGAAACATCCCTTAAGAAGTAGAATGTGATTAAAAACCATGTTATTCAGCAAAGAGTCAATAAGTGTTGAATCTTCTCTGACTGGTATAAAAACGATGAAAAAAGAAATCAACCACTGAACAGACATGGCAAAGTGTTTCATCTTAAATATCAACTGTCATTCAGTTCAGTTCAGTTCCGTTCAGTCACTCAGTCGTGTCCGACTCTTTGCGACCCATGAATCGCAGCACGCCAGGCCTCCCTGTCCATCACTCTCCATCACCATCATCAACTCTCATTAGCTAATAGCAAATGACTGGAGTACCATATTGAGACAAATTGAAAGTTTTGTCCAGGATTGGAAACAAAGAATGACATAGCTTGTTAACATTGGATGTTATAACATGGGGAGGGGGAGTGCCACATGTGTGCTGACTCTGTTTTATAATCTCATACAATCACTTCATGGCAAATAGATGGGGAAACAATGGAGACAGTGATAGATTTTATTTTCTTGGGCTCCAGAATCACTGCAGATGGTGACTGCAGCCATGAAATTAAAAGACGCTTGCTCCTTGGAAGAAAAGTTATGACCAACCTAGACAGCATATTCAAAAGCAGAAACATTACTTTGCCAACCAAGGTCCATCTAGTCAAAGCTATGGTTTTTCCAGTAGTTGTGTACAGATGTTGGACAATAAAGAAAGCTGAGCGCCAAAGAACTAATGCTTCTGAACTGTGGTGTTGGAGAAGACTCTTGAGAGTCCCTTGGACTGCAAGGAGATCAAACCAATCAATCCTAAAGGAAATCAATTCTGAATATTAATTGGAAGGACTGATGCTGAAGCTGAAGTTCCAATACTTTGGCTACCTGATGCTAAGAACTGTCATTGGGAAAGACCCTGATGCTGGGAAAGACTGAAGGCAGGCGGAGAAGGGGATGAAAGAGGATGAGATGGTTGGATGGCATCACCAACTCAATGGACATGAATGTGAGCAAGCTCCAGGAGACGGTGAAGGACGGGGAAGCCTGGTGTGCTCCAGTCCATGGGGTCGCAGAGTCAGACAGGACTGAGGGACTGAAAACAGCCCTCATGTTCCTTGTGGCATTACTGATGATAGCCAATAATGGAAACAACCGAAGTATTCAACAATGGATAAAGAAACACATACACATGCAGGGAATTATTTAGCTATGAAAAAAATAAAATCTTGCCATTTGTGACAAAACAGATGGAACATGAAGGCCTCACACTAAGTAAAATAAGTCAGACAGATAAAGACAAATACCATATGATCTCACTTATATGTGAAACTTGAAAAAAGAGATGCCAACCCCCACCCCCCTACCTATCTCATAGAGAGAACAGATTGGAGGTTGCTAGATGTGGGGGGTGTAAGGTGATCAAAATGAGTGAAGGGACTTAAAAAGTTCAAGCTTTCAGTTAGAAAATACTAAATAAATCATGGGGATACAGCATTACTTACATTGTTAATAATATTATGATTATTGCTGATAATATTGTATTGCATATTTGAAAGCTGGTAAGACAGTAAATCTTAAAAGTCCTCATCACAACAACAAAGTTATAACTATATGATGACATTTGTTAACTAGAATGATTATGGTGATCATTTCACAATATACATAAATAGTGAGTCAGCATGTCGTATACCTGAAATTAACATAATGTTATATGTCAACTGCTTGTCGTTTCATTGCTCAGGCATATCTAACTCCTTTGCAACTCCATGGATTATAGCCCAAGAGGCTCCTTTGTCCATGAGATTTCCCAGTTAAGAATATTGGAGTGGGTTGCCATTTTATTTTCCAATATGTCAATTATACCTCAATTAAAAAAATGTATTTACAAAAAAAGGATCAGGGGTGAATAAAAACTTCTAATATGACCATAGAAATACATTTATTAACCATACTATTTAGTTGGTAAGGAACGGCAGTTACTTTTCTCTGGAGTTAAACAAGAGATTCGACTGCTACCACTTTCTTCCAACTTCAGGATGAACAACTGTTTTGTGACCTTAGCCATATTTTGTAATTAGCATCTCAAACTGCATTAGTAAACAATGTATTTCTATAGAGAGAGGTGAAATTGATCTGTAAGTGATAGATGGCATGTCTTGAGATGTTTTTACAAGCAAACTACTGTTTTATTTACTTTGTGCTTATCTGCAGTATTTGAGGGGTATTGACAAAGGCAGCTGGGGGTGACCCATGCCTTCTCATGCCACTGTATTTGGGAAATAGGAACGTGTTCTTACAACAGAATTTGTCTTTGATGTTCACATGCTTCTGCTGCTGCTGCTAAGTCGCTTCAGTCATGTCTGACTCTGTGAGACCCCATAGATGGCAGCCCACCAGGCTCTCCCATCCCTGGGATTCTCCAGGCAAGAACACTAGAGAGGGATCATACTGATCATTTAATTACTGACAGTTTGCACTGATGAAAGAGTTTCTGAAGCCCTTTTGAGTGACCTGAGAGGTTTGGGCTTGTTTGTTTTTAGGTTTGTATTTTGATAAAATCGTGTTTCCTAGAGCTTTTGTTTATTTCAAATAGCAGAATAAGGGAACTATAATATGATTCATTCCTTTTGGTCATATACATACATAAGACAAACTTTGAAAACAAAGATTTCAATAGTACCAAATTCCAACCTACAGTCTCTTACATGAATAATGAGACTTTCTTTCCACACATAGAATATTACCAACTTTCCAAACAGAATTAAATATAAGTCTCTGGGGTCATTGCTCACTCTCCAACCAATGGCTATAAGACACTTCTATATAAGATTCTTATCTAAAACAAAGAATGAGAAAAACTGTCCAACAATAACCTATGACTCAACAGTGCTTCAACCATTCATTTTTTGAGTAGGGCAATAATTTTTTAAAGCTCTGTCAAAGCTTAATACACACATAATTGAAACAGTAAAGGGGCAAAGAGAATTTAATTTTCTGATTCTGAACATGTTTTGCTGCAGTGAGGAAAAATTACAACTATTGTTCAGTTATTTAGTGTGTTATTGCAACATTATATAACACAGAACATTTATTGTTATAGAAAGTGCTTTTCACTTTAAAGTCCCAAGTCATAAAAAGTTGTGCACCGGTTATTATCATTTACCTTTTTCTTAGGTACATTACTTTTCATATGCTTTCATTAGTGCTTTGCTCCCTAGTGTGCTAGTAACTTAAAGTCTGCCTGCCAAAACTCAGCTGAGGAGGAAAAAAAAAGTTATTCTTGCTTCAATTCTTTAAGTTGGAACAAAGCATTTTGCAAGAGACGGTAGTTGTAAAAGATCCAGATGGAAGAGCCTATAAACTGTGGCCAGTGAGCATAGCATTGCTCTCCCAGATCTGTAAGACTTAACAGGCGTCAGACAATTAATAGAGGCTATTAGAGGGTTATGTGATCTTAATTTTGCATAGTGCCCTAACGATGACTACTCTAAAATGCTTGGTTAATCTTTTTTCTTCTCCCCACAAAGCTTGATATTTGCTTTTAGTACATGATGGTTTATTGTTACCATTTTTCTTGGGACAAGGAAAAACTATTTGAGGTAACTGTCTTGAGTGACTTGCCTAAAATTAGAAGACAGCAAATTCATTTATCTTTTTCTGCTGCCATTTCAGATAATCTAAAGACTGTTAATACATTACGAGAAATGAATTAAGGTCAGGAGTAAGTAGAAACAGTATGTTTTCAAAATATAAGATTTGGGGATGAAGCACTACAGTTTGGATTTTACTATCTGTATTGTTTTATTTTAATATTTAGAAAACTGTAGTATAAAAAGACAAGATGATAGAAAACCTGAATAATAACATCCAGGTAACTCAATGATTTTCTTGGGTCTTTTTTCAGAGTTTATGAAGACAGCAAATGGATAATTCTGAAAGACAAATAAAAACACTGAAAATGACTTAACATTGAAATAAATAGGAAAAAGGAGACCCAGAGAATTCCCTGGCAGTCCAGGGGTTAAGACTTTACCTTCCAGTGCAAGGGGTGTGGGTTCAATCCCTGGTTGGGAAATTAAGATTCCACAAGCCTCATGGCCAAAAAAACAAAAACATAAAACAGAAGCAATATTATAACAAATTCAATAAAGACTTTAAAAATGGCCCACACCAAAAAAATCTTTAAAAAAAAGGAAAAGGAGACCCAGACTTCCAGAAAAGATGGAGAAATAAGAGAAAAAACTTGAGCCACAGGCTCCCTTCCAGTAACTGACCTTTAGTGATGCCACAGGAGTGACAGTGATATTGATAAGCCAGTGAAATGATTACAAACTCTTATATATATGTGTGTATTCATAACATCTTTTTTATCCATTACTAACTATAGATGGATATTTAGGTTGCTTTTATGCCTTGACTATTGTAAATAGTGCTACTATCAACATTGGGGTACATGTATCCTTTTGAATTATGTTTTTTTCTGGATATATGCCTACAAGTGGGAATGCTGGTAGCTCTACTTTTAGTTTTTTGTGGAACATCCATACTGTTCTCCATAGTTGCTACACTAATTTACAGTCCCACCAACAGTGAAGAAGAGTTCCCTTTTCTCCACACCCTCTCCAGGATTTATTGTTTATAGACTTTTTGATGATGGCCATTCTGGACTGTGTCAGGCAATAGCTCATTGTAGTTTTGATTTACATTTCTCTGATAATTACATTTCTCTGATAAGCATCTTTTCACACGCTTTTTTGGATATCTTTATGTCTTCTTCGGAGAAATGTCGATTTAGATCTTCTGCCTATTTTTGATTCGGTTGTTTTTAGATATTGAGCTGCATGAGATGTTTGCATATGTTGGAGCTTAATCCCTTGATGGCTGCATTGTTTGCAAATATTTTATCCAACTCTGTGGGTTGTCTTTTCATTTTGTTTATGGTTCCATTGGCCATACAAATCTCTTAAGGTTAATTAGGTATCATTTTTTTATGGAGAAGGAAATGGCAACCCACTTCAGTACCCTTGCCTGGAAAATCCCATGGACGGAGGAGCCTGGTAGGCTGTAGTCCATGGGGTCACTAAGAGTCAGACACGACTGAGCGACTTTACTTTCACTTTTCACTTATGCATTGGAGAAGGAAATGGCAATCCACTCTAGTGTTCTTGCCTGGAGAATCCCACAGACGGAGGAGCCTGGTGGGCTGCCGTCTATGGGGTCGCACAGAATCGGACACGACTGAAGCGACGTAGCAGCAGCAGCATTTTTTTATATTTGTTTTTAATTTCATTACTCTAGGAGGTGGATCCAAAATGATATCGTTACAGCTTATGTCAAAGAGTGTTCTGCCTATGTTTTCTTCTTAGAGTTTTAGGTCTTTAGTCCATTTTGAGTTTAATTTTGTGTGTGCCGTTGGAAAATGTTCTAGTTTCATTCTTTTGTATGTAACTGTCTGGTTTTCCCAGCATCATTTACTGAAGAGACTGTCCCCTCTCTGGTGTATATTCGGGCACTCTTTGTCATAGGTTGATTGACTGGAGGTATGTGGTTTCATTTTGGGCTTTCTATACTGTTCCATTGACAGACCACAAATCCGTCCTTGTGTCCGCATCACACACCTTTGATTATTTTATTGCTTTATTGTATAGTCTGAAGTCATGGAGCCTGATTCCTCCAACTCTAAACTCATTCTCTGAGGGCACCATCATCCTGATATCAAAACCTGACAAAGATATCACAGAAAAGGAAAATTACAGGCCAATACCACTGGTGAACAAAATTCTCAACAAATCAGCAAACTGAATCCAACAATATATTAAAAGAACCATACACTTTGACCAAGTGGGATTTATCTCAGAAATCCAAGGATTTTTCATCTGCAAACCATTGAGTGTGATATATCCATTAACAAATTGAAGATAAAAACCATACCAAGTCAATAGACACAGAAAACGCTTTTGACAAATTTCAATAACCATTTATAACAAAAACTCTTCAGGGAGTGGGCATAGAAAGAACATATCTCAACATAACTAAGACCACATACCAAAAACCCACAGCTAACATCATACTCAACAGTGAAAAGCTAAAAGCATCTCCCCTAAGATCAGGAACAAGACAAGGATGTCGACACTCTTTTATTCAACATAGTTTTGGAAGTCCTAGCCATGGCAATCAGAGAAGAAGAAGAAATCAAAAGAATCCAAATTGGAAAATAAGTAAAAGTATTACTCTTTGCAGATGACATGATCTAATACCATATTATATATTTTAGAAAATACTAAAGAGGATGCCAGAAAATTACTAGAATTCATCAATGGATTTGGTAAAGTTGCATGATACAAAATTAATAAACAGAAATCTCTTGCATTTCTATACACTGACAACAAAAAATCAGAAAGAGAAATTAAGGAAACAATCCCATTTACCATCACATTAAAATGAATAATATGCCTGGGACTAAACCTACCTATGGAGGCAAAAGACCTATACTTTGCAAACTATAAGATGCTGATTAAAGAAATCATAGATGACACAAATAAATGGAAGATATACCATGTTCTTGGATTGGAAGAATCATTATTGTCAAAATGACTACACTACTCAAGTTAATCTACAGATTCAATGCAATCTTTATCAGACTGCGCTGGCTCAGACGGTAAAGCATCTGCCTACAATGTGGGAGACCCAGGTTCAATCCCTGGGTTGGGAAGATCTCCTGGAGAAGGAAATGGCAACCCACTCTAGTATTCTTGCCTGGAAAATCCCATGGACAGAGGAACCTGGCAGGCACAGGTTCATGGGGGCACAAAGAGTCGGACACGACTGAGTGACTTCACTTTCACTTTATCAGATTGTCAATGGCATTACTTTGCAGATCTAAAACAAACAAAAACTCATTAACATTTGTATGGCAACACAAAAGATCCTGAATAACCAAAGCAATCTTGAGACGTAATTTTTAAAGTCATATATATTGCACTGGGTAATAGGAATTTTATTAACAGGGCTTTGGTGTATTTAATTTTGCTAAAAGTTTAGCTGTGTTTAATATTTGCTATAGCTATAGGTGCCAGAGTCTTCAAATTCCTCTAGCATATTTCATTTTGTCTCCCTATTTGACTTTGGGTTACATTTTAAGTACTCCTCCCAATAGAGTGTTCATTGAAGATCTTTCTGCTGAAATCCACTGTTCTCTGCTAGAGCCCTGTTAGTATAATTGTAAGGTATAAGAAGGAGGAGGCAGAGATGTTTTATAGTCTTATGATTATACTTTAGTCTTTGACTGTGCCTATGTCCCTGGGCTCTGATCTTCAAAGTATCTCTTAACTTTTCCCCACTTGGACAAGCTTGGAAAATTAGAGAGGACTGGAGTGGGGGAAATGTCATCTATATCAGATGAGGTAAGACTCTGAGAAAGTCTTTTTACCTGAAGATTAGGATTTTGTTAAGATAAATTCTATGTGAATATTTCACAAAGATTTCCTCTCCTCCTTCCAGAGCCAAGAGGAGATCTTTCTGACTCTTCACCATGAGAACTGGATAGATTTGCTGAATGTAAAACCCATGCAAGTGTGGGTATCCCTTTAAAACCAAGACTTTTAGAAGTTTTTCAGTCACTCCAGGCTGCCATCTATGGGGTCACACAGAGTCGGACATGACTGAAGCGACATAGCAGCAGCATATATATATAAACATGAAAGTTGAGAGTCAGTCATGCCCAACTCTTGGGAACCTCATGGACTGTAGCCTGCCAAGCTCCTTTGTCCGTGGAATTCTCCAGGCAAGAATACTGGAGTAGGTGGCCATTCCCTTCTCCAGGGGATCTTTCCGAACCAAGGATCGAACCAAGGTCTTCTGCACTGCAGGTAGATTCTTTACTGTCTGATAATTGAATCACTTTGCCATACAGCAGAAATTAACACAACACTGCAAATCATTATCCATCAATAAAAAAGCAAGTAAGCATTACCTAACACACACACACACATTGGAGAAGGAAATGGCAACCTGCTCCAGTGTTCTTGCCTGGAGAATCCCAGGGACGGGGGAGCCTGGTGGGCTGCCGTCTATGGGGTTGCACAGAGTCGGACACGACTGAAGAGACTTAGCAGCAGTAGCAGCAACACACACAGAAACAGATATGTATGTATACTTGTATGGATACTTGAATTTGCATTAAATGTATAGGAATATATAAAAGTGATAATTGCATATAAAATAAGCTTGGTTTGTATGTCTGAATGGGATGAGGACAGACTTCTTACTATGCACCTTTTTGGAATCTTTTGAGTTTTATACCATGCTCAAGTTTTTAATACCATATTTATGTTATCCACTTTAACATTTTTAAAGAAATATTTTAAATTAATAATACAATTTTAAACTATTGAAACACTTTAAACGGGTGAGTTTTAAAAATACAAGGAACCCAGTATTGACTGAGAATAAAAACTTTTGGAATTTTAAAAACACAGTATTAAATATTAGAAAGTAATAAGATCATGAAGGTGAATTCACAAGGAAACTGAAAAACGAGTGAGTGAAAGCCACTCAGTTGTGTCCGCTGTAACCCCATAGACTATCCAGTCCATGGATTCTCCAGGCCAGAATACTGGAGTGGGTAGCCTTTCCCTTCTCCTCCTCCAGAGGATCTTCCCAACCCAGGGATCAAACCCAGGTCTCCCACATTGCAAGCAAATTCTTTACCAGCTGAGCCACAAGGGAAGCCTGAGAATACTGTAGTGAGTAGCCTATCCCTTCATCAGCAGATCTTCCTGATCCAGGAATCAAACCGGGGTCTCCTGCACTGCAGGTGAATTCTTTATCAACTGACCTATCAGGAAGTCTGAAAAATACTGAAGTGGACTTATATAAGAAGAAAAAAATGTGGTTTGTTTAATTTCATCTTGGTTAAAATATTAAGTTAAAGCATGACTGCTCGTTTCCAAGCAGTTGATAAAGGGAAGTGAACAGAATGTATACCTTCCAAACTTGAGACAGAAAAAAATAGAAAATATTAAAATGCTGATCAAGAAGAGAAAATGGATAACAAAAATGTGTGACGATAAAGTCAAAATACATGATAGAAAAAGAAGTCCAAATACGTCAATAACCACAATAAATGTAAACGCAGTTAATTCACTTAAAATCAGAGTTATTCAGCCCCCCTTGCCTTTCTCAAAGAAAAAAGCAAAAAGTAATTATAGTGCCCCTTCTATTAGAACCGGTTTTGGAGATTATATTTTCTATTTAGTGAAATCCTTTGTTTGTATATTTTCCTCCTAAATATGTGTGTTCTGCTGCTTTTATTATTATTTTCATTTTATTTGTTGCTGCTGTCCTCATCAGAAACCTAAAACGTGCTGACAAAGGTCATGTGGCAGGTTACAAAAATGACTCAGATGCCCCGAGTCTCTGAAAGCGTGTTCCTTGCCATTTGTCTGGGTAGAGCCTGCTGCTCTGGTTCTGGCCACGTCACATCCTTTGGTCAATGGAATATTAACAAACACGACACAAGCAGACTTGAGATGTGCTTGTAGAAGGGGATTTTCCTGCTTTTACAATCTGCCTTGGCTGTGACAGCCAGCCTGCTTGAGGATGAAAGACACATGGACAGAGCCAAATCATAGCAGTCATCCTGAGCAAAGCCATCCTACTTCAGCCAAAAGCCAGCCATCTCTCACAATATGTGAATAATTCCCAGAAGAGAAGCAAAACCATCCAATTAACCCACTGACTTGTGAACCAAATACAAGTTTATTATGTTAAGCCACTGAGTTTTAAGGTGATTGGTTATATAGCATTATGTTGATAAAAGATTCTTGGTGGAAACAGCAAGACTTCAAACTGGCTTTTTCAGTTAGTGTAGAGTTAAGGGCACTGGTGCAATGCCACGTTGTAATGTTAAAAAGCCTCATGCATCAATGTAAACTAATGCTCTCCAGCAAGTCAGACAAAATCCACTCACAAAGTCATTGAAATACCATTTTACAACAAACGATTCTCTCCACCAAATAATCAAAATATACTGACTTTTTAAAAAGTACCAAAGGTCTAATAACCCCTGCTTGTCTGTACTTCCTATTAGCATCGATTTATGTTCTTTCAGCTCTTTCTGTTTAACTGAGATGTAATTCTTCTCATTTGCCAGGTTTATCTGGCTTCTGACAGTTGCCTTCTCTCACCTGGCTCTCTTGCCTCTGTTTAACCTGCCACAGCCTTATGTTTCCGCCCCCCCCCCCCCCCCCGTGCTTCAGGAAAAGGAAGATAACTTGGCATACCTGGCAAAGACTTGTGACAGTAATATATGAGCAGGGTGCTCCCCTGATGTCTCAGAATAAAACATTACCCTCAAGAAGACAAACCCTCTGTCATTTGGTTCTCAGGCATACAAACATATCTAAAAATGCAGAGCTAAAACATTTTAAAGTAAGAAATTCCTTTTAAATTGGAAGAGCAGAGCATGATCTAGAGGAAAGAACATAGGCTTTGAAGTCAGACACTCCTAGGACTGAATCACGACAGTCCTTCAACCTCTGGCAAGTTACTTACCTGCTTGAGTATCCTTTTTGTCTTCTGCAAAAGGTGAGGATTATATGAGACAGATTAACTAAACTCTTAGCACAACCAGCATGCTTCTTCCCTGAAACCTCTCTGGCTTCACCAACAAACAAGATTTTTTTTTTTTTTTTTTTTTTTTACCTCACTCCTACATATCCCCCAAATCCTTTAGCAATTCTTCTCTGTCTCAGCCTCTCCAAATGGGTACTCCTCCTAAGAGCCAGCACTCTTTCTGATCAAAAGTGACTGGGATTCAACTGCTAAAGGCATAGAGAAGAGGAACTTTTAAATAAAATTCATTTTTTCAATTTGGATGCAATTTCAGATTGGAGTCTTTTATCCTTCTTACATAAGCGATGCTTCTACTATTTATTAACAGAATGCTTTTATAAATTCCACAGAACTTGCAGAACACATCTGGAAGATTACTTGGTACAACAATTGTGAAACCACTGTCAGACAAAGTATGTGACACAATTAACAGGAAGTAACTAGTCAATTTTATTTATGAATCTACTGAATGGTGACCATTTTCTTAAAGGACCTTCTCGTGCAACAGGTATTTGACAAAGTGTAACATTAACATCTTGGCTGTCTGAAGATAGTTCTTTTTTTTTTTCCCAGTTGTTAATTTCACTGAATTACCATCCATTTAAATATCTTTTCAAGTTAAATCCCAAAATTTGCACCACATCCACCTTCATAGGCATTAAATTGTGGATGAAGAAGTGTGCAACTATTGTTTTTACCCAGTAAGATCACTTTCTTATTCTTCCACTGGACTATAACAGGAAAACTACAGAAAGTGAAAAATCCCTCACAAACGAGGTACCGAACACTAACGCTATGGCTGAGAGAGAAACATAGAAGCTACCATTTATTGGTGCTTCAAGTGTGCTAACTAATTTCTTCTCTTATTTAATCCTAAACTGCTCAGGGTAAATATTTTTAGCCCCATCTTATAGGATAATTTTCTATCAATGCATAGAGAAAAAGTAGCTTTCTTAAGCTAAAAACAGTCATTTATATATATAATATATACATATATATTTGGATGCAACACTACTAAATGAACAATGAAATAACTATAACCACCACCACTCAAGTTCCTCTTTTGCTGCATCCATCTGAAAATAATGCTGCCACAAATTCCTCTCCCCCTCTATGAAGTGGGATCCTTTCATATCTTAGCCAGTTTCAGAGGCTGTCAATTTCTCCTTATATTTCTTCTCAGGATTCACCTGCCACCTTGCCTTACTCATTTGACTTTCTACTTTTGCTTTTCACGTGAACTGCTCATGCTATTCTTGAAGGATTTTAGAGATGGACATTTTCATGTCAATGACCAGAGCTGAATTTTAAAATAAAGATGGGGAGGAGCCAAAGTGGGGGAGAGATTCTTTTCAACTTTTCACAGCTGAAATACAATACCCATGTAAAGATAATGGGTTAAAAATCACATCTGGGGATAAATTCAATGAATAAGGGGCTTGAGTTGCCATCATGAGGCATGTAAATACATCATTTTCTGTTAGTTCTTTGTCCTTGGCTGTATAGTCAGGAAAGCTTCTAATAGTCCAAAGTAACTAATGAAGGAATCATTTTTAAGTACCTTGTCAGTATGTGAAAGTGAAAGTGAGGTCGCTCAGTCGTGTCCGAGTCTATGCGACCCCATGGACTTTAACCTACCAGGCTCCTCCGTCCATGGGATTTTCCATGCAGGAAGACTGGAGTGGGCTGCCATTTCCTTCTCCAGGGGTGTTCCCGACCCAGGGATCGAACCCGGGTCTCCTTCACTGCAGACTGACACCTTACCGTCTGAGCCACTAGAGAAGCCCCGCTATGTAGAAGATATTAAAAAGTGAAGAATGATTTACTTTAGCCATTCTTGAATCGTATCAGGAAAGAGAAAAATGTGGGAAGTTAGATCAGCTTTTTATGGAATTAACCTTAAATTCCCCAGCATTGAGTTTCCAGATTTTCGTGCCTATAGGGAACAAAAGAAGATTAACACACGAAATGCCACTTTCATTTGCTGCCTGCTGCTCTTTTTTTTCTTTGACACTATGTAAAACTAAACAGGGGGCACTGGGTTTTCAGGAACTCTCTGATGATGTTGACAGTGTACTCCCACCCAACAATGAAGGTCCAAGTAGGAAGCTGCCATCAGAATAGTTACTGCGGAACAATCATAAACCAGAAACAGTGATGTAATACAGCCTTCACACATTCCCCAAGTTGAAGACGTCTTCATTTTTCCTGGGAAGGAACTTTTTTTTTTAAATTTTATTTTAATGAAACACATTTTTCCTTCTGTGTCACTCCTCTGCTGGATTCCCCTACCGCTTTATTCTTTCTTTTTTTTTTATTTTCTTTTTTTTCTTTTATTTTATTTTTTGGGGGGTTTTGTCATACAATTGATATGAATCAGCCATAGATTTACACGTATTCCCCTGAACTTCCAATTCTCTAATCCGCTGAATAGTTGACCTACCGTCATATTTTCCAGCACTTGGCTTGATATGGCATCCTGTTTGACTTCCTTCTCTTCATAGCCCTACTTTTTCATTTTCCCAACAGTTTCTCCAGGAAATATTTCCTAATAAATCATTTTCACAGGAATCCTTACCTCAGCATCTGCTTTTGAGGAACCCCAACTGAGATAAGTATACAAAAACGTGAACACATCTGCTCATCATGATAATCTAATTTGACCATATGAAGCACCTATTTTATTTTTTTGGCACTGTCAAGAGGCATCATTACATAGTTAATAGCTTATGTTCTCTATGTTAAATGTTTTGTGGGCTTGATTTCTCTGGGGTATCTCTACTTTGGTTTTTCAAATTTAGCTTATAAGATTACAATCTTATACGATTTAGTGCCTCAAAGAACTTTTCAGACTATCTGACTTACCTCAGCCTTTCATAGACACTTTGAGAGAAATTAGACAGTTGAGCCATAATTGTACAACCGGCTAGAGGCAAAAGCTGGAGTGAGAAGCTTCTTCAGTGCTTTTTATAGCCAGTACACAGTGGTGTCTTCATGCTACACTATGAACATTTTATCCCCTTTATCTGCCTTTAGTAGAGACACAAAACAGCTGGTCACCATCCTTCCTATTCGGATAGAAAGTGCAAGAATGAACTATTAAAGAAATCACCTCCTTCTCTCCAGTCTAGTGGGTGATGACTCCACTTAGAGGAAGGAGCAATAGAGGGAAACATACAATGCTGCTGGCCTGTTTCCATACAGTCTGTGGATAATAGAGCTCTTTGATGTCTGGTACATTCATAACCACCAAACTCGGCTTTCCAGGCAACAGAAAGGCTATTTTACACTACTTTTGATGTGATGAAATAACTTAACTAGACATGCTTAATCACATAGCTGGTGATTATGCCATGCAAGGAAAATTCATTAAAATAAGCCAAGCTCCTCTAAAAAGAACAAAGGAAAACTCCCGAGCAGGCATACCCAGAGCTGACTCAAGAGTTCTGGTATGACTCGGTTTTTCTCCGTCCACATTCACTTTATTTTCATAACATGAAACACAAGCATAAGCTCTTCGACAAGAATTCTGCACTACCTGCCTAACTTGCTTAGTGCTTATTCTGTGAGGCAGTCATAATTTGTCTTTACGGTGTTCCAGACATATCTGGCTTTGATCACACCGCCAGGCTGAACACCGACAGATTCTGGGACTAAAGCAGAGAAAGCTCTTTTGTACAAATTTAATCCCGCTTAGGTCATCTGTTTATTGCTTTGTCCAGAACATCTAGGTTTTCAAATGATTTGACCAGTATCACAAATGCAAATCCTATAATAAACGAGAGTACCTACAGGATAGCAGCATCAAAGGAGAAACCGCTCTGGGGAGAACAGCCCTGACAAGTTGGTTTATTAGTTCAGCTGGTTTTAAAGACAAGCCAAGGTCCTGTTTTCAACTAGATTGTTTATTATTTGCTCAGCTCTTTCATGAAAATAAGCAAACTAAATCTATTAGAGCAGATTTCTTTCTATGAAAAGGAAATACTAATTTTTGTAAATCTAAATGAAAAGAAAGCTAATGAAATATGATATTTAATCCACATTCAAACATTTCCTAAAGCCTGGAAACTAAAGTGGTGGCCTTGAAATTGAGCTATTGATTGTAGTGTATGGTTACATTCTTTTCTTTTTTTCCCCCTTAACCATAGGCTAAATAAGATGATGAACTGTCTTTAAATAACCTAAGAAGTATTTAGTGGACTCTCTAATATTCATTTGGACATAGAGGGCACTGTTGCATAAAAACCAACTAAAGACCAATAAGACCAAAAAAGGTACAATTTTAAAATTTAGGAATTCAAAGTAATTTTAGGAAAAGTCAACCAGTGCTATATAAAGAATCAAGGCTTTGTGCTTAGATAATTGTCCTTTCAGGAGTGAGCAGGACACATGTGCGTGCTCTGTCACTCAGTCGTGTCCAACTCTTTGCAACTTCAGGGATGGTATTCCACCAGGCTTCTCTGTCCAATTAATTTTCCAGGCAAGAATACTGGAGCGGGTTGCCATTTCCCACTCCATGGAATCTTCCCAACCCAGGGATCGAACCCATGTCTCTTGCCTCTCCTGCATTGGCAGGTGGATTTTCTACCATTGGCCGCCTGGGAAGCCACAGTGGACAAGTCACTGAAAAATCTCCTTCAATACAAAAAAAAAAAAAAAAAAAACCAACACAGTATGTTTTCAATAATGGATGAATTTGTTAACTGTATTAAAAATAAAATATCAACCAGTGCCTGTATCACTGTAAGAATGACAAGGAAACTAATTAAGCATTCTGTTCCCGAGTTTCCTCTTCAATAAAATGAGGCTCAGGACTTCCCTGGTGGTCCAGTAGTTAAGAGTCTGCCTTCCAACGCTGGGGATTCAGGTTTGATTCCAGGTCAGTACACTAAGATCCCGCATGATTCAGGGCAACTAAGCCCAGGCCCCGCCACAGCTGAGCCCGCGCACTTTGGAACCCTTGTGCTGCAGCTAGAGAAGCCGCAGCCCTGCAATGAAAGATCCCACATGCTCCCACAAAGACGCCACCAGACCACAGCTAAGACACAATGCATCCAAATAAATAATTTTTTTTTAAATGATGAGGCTCATTCACTCAAAAAATATTTATACAGTTTGCACTAAGTGCCACAGGATTTAAAGTGGTGAGCCAGACAGACAAAGTCTTTGCAATCTTGGAACTGCCACTCTGGTAGAGGAAAAACAGATAATAAACATGTGAATAAATGTTAAGATAATTGCAGATGGTGATAACCACTCTGAAGCAAGTATGGGAGATGACGTGACAGTGACTTGAGGAGGAAAGCATGTTAGTCAGGAATAATCTTAAGGGATGATATTTGAGTTAAGATATAATGGGGGAGAAGCAGCCTTGCTAAGAGGTGAGGTGTGTGAAGAGTTAAAGGAAAGGATTCCAAAGAGCCAAACTATAATACATTGGTCACCTGATGTCAAAAGTTGACTCAGTGGAAAAGACCCTGATGCTGGGAAAGACTGAGGGCAGGAGGAGAAGAGGGCAACAGAGGATGAGATGGTTGATGGCATCACTGACTTAACGAACATGAGCTTGAACAAACTCTCGGAGATAGTAAAGGACAGGGAAGCCTGGCGTGCTGCAGTCCACAGGGTCGCAAAGGGTTGGCCATGACACAGCGACTGAACAACAAATTAAACCAAAGGCTTCATGCAGGCGGAACCTGTGTGATGGGACAGAAAGAAAGACTCTATGATACAGCGTGGTGAGTAAAGGAGAGTGTGAGAAGTCAGGTTGAGAGCAACTGGAAGAAACTAGATACACAGTCTTTAGAACAGGGCATGAAACTTGGATTTCAGTCTAAACATTTTGGGAAGGCATCAGAGGGTTTTGAGCAGGAGAGTGAGATGTAAGGCTGATCACTGTGTTTGAATATAGACTGGATCTCAGAGTATGGAGTACAGA
The DNA here is from genome assembly GCF_019320065.1 of Cervus canadensis. Taxonomy (NCBI): domain Eukaryota; kingdom Metazoa; phylum Chordata; class Mammalia; order Artiodactyla; family Cervidae; genus Cervus; species Cervus canadensis. Next base: position 16,539,836 of record NC_057399.1, read on the forward strand.
GGAAGTGAGATCAGTTGGGAAGATAGTAGTTACCCAGGAGTGACTTTAGATGACTTAAATTGGCACAGGTAGACAAAATCAGGAATTCTCAATTTTTTTGTGCAGTGGATCATGTTGCCAGTCTGTGAACACCTCTCAAAATTAGTATTTTTAAATGCATAAAACACAATGTAAAGAATTAAGAAGGAAAACAAGTATATTAAAATCCAATTATCAAATTATTTTTGAAATATGTGATTAATAGATTAAATAACAAAATTTAGTGTAAACAGTGTTTTGAAATATCTGCACAAATTTTAAAATGATATGACAGTATCTGAGATAACATTAAAGAAAAACATCTAATAGAATCAACTAAAAGAGAATTAGTTCTTATAAATCTGTTAACCATTTCAAACAGCAATTTTAGCATCACAAAATTTTAATTTTAGCATCACACAATTTGAAGAAAGTAATGATTAAAGATATAAGTTAGCAAATATGGCTAGTGTAATATGACTTGGGCATTAAAAGATAAATTTCTGTGATTGATATCATAAAGAGTCACATGGAATTTACCAGGGAGATGCAATCAAAATGTTTAGGTATGATGTGGATTTTAACATTCTTTGCAGTTTTAGAAACCAATAGGAGGGTTAATGGAGACAGCACTTCAATTTTTACTACTTGGACAAAATCATCAGGCATTCCTCATCAAGGAAGTGAGACCAGAAGCAAAGACAAGACAGTTAATGAGCAAGGAATCTTATCAATCTGGATATAAATACTATTAATTTCTCCAGGAATGTGAAGCAAGTGGGGAGTGAATATAGTTGCACTTAGTACATGAAGGACTTGAGACAGACCCCCATACCCCCACCCCATAAGGAGCAATGGGTAGTCCATGTGAGAAAGTATTTTGCAACTGAATAGGCAATTTAGGTTTTCATTATATCAAAATGCTGCTGCTGCTGCTGCTAAGTCGCTTCAGTCGTGTCCAACTCTGTGTGACCCCATAGATGGCAGCCCACAAGGCTCCCCCTGTCCCTGGGATTCTCCAGGCAAGAACACTGGAGTGGGTTGCCATTTCCTTCTCCAATGCATGAACGTGAAAAGCGAAAGTGAAGTCGCTCAGTCGTGTCCAACTCTTAGCGACCCCATGACTGCTGCCTACTTGGCTCCTCCGTCTATGGGATTTTTCCAGGCAAGAGTACTGGAGTGAGGTGCCATTGCCTTCTCTGTATATCACAATAAATGCTGCTATTTGCCAATATAGGGCTTCCTGTAGCTCAGATGGTAGAGAATCTGCCTGCAGTGCAGGAGGCCTGGGTTGGGATCCCTGGGTCAGGAAGGTCCCCTGGAGAAGGAAATTGCAAGCCAGTCCAATATCCTTGCCTAGAGAATTCCACGGACAGAGGAACCTGACTGGTTATAGTCCATGGGGTCACAAAGAGTTGGACACGACAAAGTGACTAACACATACATATACATACATTTGCCAGTGTGGACTAATAAAGATTCAGTTCAGTTCAGTTTAGTTTAGTCGCTCAGTCGTGTCTGACTCTTTGTGACCCCAAGAATCGCAGCATGCCAGGCCTCCCTGTCCATCAATTCCTAATTTTCAGGTATTGCAACATAATAGGATATTCTGCATAAGATCCCTTTTTCCCTTGGTTTGGATCTTTCATCTTTTTCTTTCCTCTTGCCCATACTCCTGTACTTCTGCTTTCTTCTTTCTTGATTTCCTATTTCTCATACTAGCCTATCTTTTACCAATCATGCCTAACCCTACTCCTCCCTTTCTTTATTGTTGATGTTTTTCTTCCTTCTGCGGCCCCTTCTCTTCGCGTGCTCATCACTGCTCTCCTACACCTCTTCAGCTCAGCCTCAATGCTCATTTTCACTGTGACCCTACAAAACTGAGTCTGCTTAGCTGCAGGCTTGTTTTTCCAACCAATGCCAGAACACTTTGATCTTACAGAGACCTGCCCAACCAGGACATTTCTTTGAACTCAATGCCTTTGGCTTTTCTCAATAGCTCTTCTTAACTTCTGCCTATAATTTTGCATTCCCTAGAATTCCACTTGTTGAAAGGTGCCAGTTGTACAGATGCCAAATATTTGAGGTTTTGTTATGTGATTAGAAACTTGGACATTTTAAGTCAAGGAATTTTAGCAGTGCTCTAGTGCTTAAATGAGTCTTAATGAATACATATTCAAGACTAAAAGCAAAAAAATTAAACTTGCATATAAAAAATTAGCAAGAAACAATGGCAAATATGAAATGGATGTTTATAGATGCTCATATTAAATTGCTCTTGTCAGAGCAATGTAAAAACTTTCTTAGCTCTGCAAAATTCCACTGCAACTCCTTCCCTCAAATTGTAAAGTAAAGCCACTTAACGATTTTATAAAATCCATCTTAACCATTCTCATGTGTTTATTTAAACTGGATTATAATTAAGATGAAGTAGTGGTATAAAGAAGATTAGGAGATTATAGCAAGGAAAAATATCAAAAGGCTTCATAACAGCAAGTCTTAAAAAAGAACATTGAAGTGTTTAGTCACATTGACCCAGAAAAGTTAATAATAAATTTACATGTTATATTAATCAAGACTTTTTTTATTTGCAAACTAGAAACAATGTAACTCAAGTATTATTAATTCTCCCTCCCAATTATACTTAAAGAGCTGATCTAAAGATTTTATCTGGAGAGGGATTTTAAAAAATCTGATTGAACCCCCCAGGCAACCACAACATGAAATGATTTGTGGCCCTGCATTCTTACCACAGTGGTTAGAGATGTGAAAAATTGGGATGGTCCCTAAAGAAATGCAGCTCTCTGGATCACTTTTCTTGATTTAAAAACATAAAAGAAGAAGAAGAAGAGAAACAAGGGAAAGGAGGTAAATTACATTTTTACTGTGTATGGAAAAATTTTCCAAGTTCTTTTAGGAAGGAGGGAAGGAAGGGAGGAAGGGAAGTCAGATAGGCAAGAAAAGCTTTTCTTCTCTCTTCCATTGAAAGTTGAACCTAAAAGATACTCTAATAAGGCTTGGTCTTTGGAATGTATTTGTTAAAATTGTACTGAGTTCAGTTATGTCTGAGATCTGGACTCTGCTGCTCCTAAAGAAGGAAGATTGAATATATGTGGCATTTGTGAGTCACACCCTTTGTGAACGTTCTGGTAAGCTGAGAAAAAGCCGTCCTCTGCAGATCATCCCATCCTTGGCATTGGCTGGAACCTGAAATTCCACGTGTTAAAAATGTATCCCTTTATCTGAAGCTTGTGTTATAACAAACTTCACCTTTTTTATTTTTTCCCCACAATTTGTCCATGGCCTAGATCTCTTGAATCCATATCACACTGCACTAAAGACACATATTCCTGCATATTTTTTAACCAAATAAATATCTATCGAGATAATATCTATGGAGTTTTGACTATGTGCAAGAGTCTGGTGATACCAAGCATGTGCGTGTGTGCACACACACCCCACACACATACACTGAGCTCTGGTGTTCATTCCCCCAACTTTCTTTCAGTGAGAAGTTACCAAGTTTCTAATACGTGCACAGTAAAGGTCTGGGTGCTAAGAATACTGAAATGAATACTAAAGAAAATTCATCTTCTTTCATGAAGCTTATTTTCTTTGGGAGGTGAGAGAAAGAAAAAAAAGTCACAGTGCTGTCATATAAAAAATGGCATTTAAGATCAGGAAATAAAAAGAGTGGGCATATCACTTGCAAACTGAATGGAAAAACTAATCACAAAAGTTTGGAAAAAGAGCATTTCAGCTAGAGTTTAAAAACTCAGAGACAGAAAGAAGTCTAGTATATTGAAATAAGGGCCAACTATGCTATAAGGCTTCATCAGAGTGAGCTGGAGGCACAATGGTACGAGTTCCGGGTAGTGAGGTAGGCAGCAGCCTGACCATGAAGGGAGTTACGGGTTGTGGGATGACATCTGAGTTTTAAAGTATGCTGAGAAACCACTGTAGAGATTTTAAGCAGCGAAGGGCTAAGATAAAATATGTGCTTTCAAATTTTCATTCTGCCTGAAAAATAAACTATGCTCCTGCATACCATGATGGGAAGAACTGACTCATTTGAAAAGACCCTGATGCTGGAAAAGATTAAAGGCAGGAGGAGAAGGGGACAACAGAAGATGAGATTGTTGGATGGCATCACGGACTCGATACACATGAATCTGAGTAGGCTCCGGGGGTTGGGGATGGACAGGGAAGCCTGGCATGCTGCAGTCCATGGGGTCACAAAGAGTTGGACACGACTCAGCCACTGAACTGAACTGAACTGCATATCAAATGCCCAAAAGGTTATTGCCAGTTTCATTTCTGTTTAAGAGTAGAAAGCCACAACTGATTACTTTCACCCTAAGAACAAGAAAACAGATAATCTACAAAGTCATAAATGTCTTGAATCCATCAGAGATCTGAGATCACAAAGCAAAAAGCAAACAGGGTTCCAAGGAGTTACAGACACCTCTGAAGAGAGATGAGACCCACACACTATTTTACCTTTGGCAGAGTATGGAAAAGATGACTTCCATAGAAATTAATAAATAACCAGCTAAAACTGTAATACAATACAGAAGGCTGAATGTGGGCTAGCACATCAGTATAGCATGCCTGAGAGCTCCAAACACAATAGCAGTAATTACCCGCATTTTTTTCATGGGCTTCTAGGTGATCTTGACTTCCCTAGTGGCTCAGATGGTAAAGCGTCTGCCTACAATGTGCGAGACCCGGCTTCAATCCCTGGGTTGGGAAGATCCTCTGGAGAAGGAAATGGCAACCCACTCCAGTACTCTTGCCTAAAAAAGCCCATGGATGGAGGAACCTGGTAGGCTACAGTCCATGGGGTTGCAAAGAGTCAGACACGACTGAGTGACTTCACTTCACTTCATTTCACTTCTAGGTGGTCTTAAGAAAAGTATGTGCAGGGGAACCCATTTAGAGGCACACATATGAAAGAGGGACAAGAACATTACACATTCTTCAGACTCTGTTTTCATGCCATTGAGAAAGAGGCAGCAAATCTTCTGCTCCTAGGACTGCTGTGAAGGGATACAAGCCAAGCCACTAGAGAAAGGGTAGGAAACCCTCCTTTTTGCCAGAGCAAGAGGCAAAGATTCACTGCTTCTGGGGGAAGCATAGAAACAAAAGCAGCCTGTCCCTTGACGGCAGGGCAAGGAAATCCCCAGGCTCAGAATCTTGACCACAAAGCAGCAGAAAATTCTCCCTTTCCTGAGACCTGTCAAAGATAGATGATGTTTCACTGTAATGGGAGGAATAGGCAGGAATGAAGAGACACCATTTCTTAAGCTCAAACTCAAAGACTCTGCTTAAGACTAAATCTGGACCAGGAGAACAGAGAGATGCATTGCTCCAACCACAAGCTTATCACGGGCTACCAAGCAATAACAACGCACCACAAGTGTTTGTTGAAGAGATGCTATACACTATGGGCTTTCAGGTACCACTAGTGGTAAAGAACCCACCAGACATAAAAGATGCTGGTTCACTCCCTGGGTTGGCAAGATCCCCTGGAGGAAGGCATGGAAACCCACTCCCATATTCTTAACTGGAGAATCCCATGGACAGAGGAGCCTGGTCGACAACAGTCCAAAGGGTCACAAAGAGTCGGACATGACTGAAGCAACATAGCATGCATATGCCATGGGTGTGTGCTCAAGTTATGTCCAACTCTTTGTGACCTCATGGACTGTAGCCCGCCAGGCTCCTCTGTCCATGGAGTTTTCCAGGCAAGAATACTGGAGTGGGCTGTCATTTCCTACTCCAGGGAATCTTCCCAACCCAGGGATCCAACTCATGTCTCTTGCATTTCCTGCATTGGCAGGCAGATTCTTCAGCCCTTGTGTCTCCTGCACTGGCAGGCAGATTCTCTACCACTGTGCCATCTAAGCATGCTCATGCTTAGTTGCGAAGTTCTGCCTGACTCTTTGAGACCCCATGGACTGTAGCCCACCAGGCTCCTCTGTCCATAGGATTATCCCAGCAAGAATACTGGAGTGGGTTGCCATTTCCTTCTCCAGGGGATCTTCCTGACCCAAGGATCAAAACTGTGTCTCCTGCATTTCAGGTGGATTCTTTACTGGATGAATCACTGGGGAAGCCCTACTGTGCCACCTGGGAAGCCTCCAATTTTTCTGGCAACACAGCATTTAGGATTTTAGTCTCCTGACCAGGGGCTGAACCTGCATCAGCTGCAATGGGAGTACTGAGACTTAACCACTGGGACACCCGATTCCTCTGTTTAAGAGATGTCACCAGTAACTGGGAACTTAGAGAAAGCCACTCAGTGTTGATCAGGAATTTAGGATCTATTGAAAACTGCAGATGGAACAGAGGGACAAAATCAAACCAACCAACCTCTGGCACCCTGAGCACCACCCTAAGCATAAGATGACAGAAACCTATCACTGGAAGAATCTTAAGTTTGTGGTGCACTGAACGTGACAGCAGCAACCACAAACTCTATTGATAACTAAACTCCTGAATAGACTGGCTCAAACGTCCACACCAGCAGTCTGACAGAAGGAGAGACAAGCCCACTTCTAGGTATCAGTTCAGTTCAGTTCAGTTGCTCAGTCGTGTCCAACTCTTTGCGACCCCATGAACCGCAGCACACCAGGCCTCCCTGTCCATCACTGACTCCTGGAGTCCACACAAACCCATGTCCATCGAGTTGAAGATGCCACCCAACCATCTCATCCTCTGTTGATCCCTTTTCCTCTCACCCTCAATCTTTCCAAGCATCGGGGTCTTTACCAATGAGTCAGCTCTTTGCATCAGGTGGCCAAAGTATTGGACTTTCAGCTATAGCATCAGTCCGTCCAATGGATACCCAGGACTGATCTCCTTTAGGTTGGACTCCTTGCAGTCCAAGGGACTCTCAAGAGTCTTCTCCAATACCACAGTTCAAAAGCATCAATTTTTCGGCGCTCAGCTTTCTTCACAGTCCAATTCTCACATCCATACATGACCACTGGAAAAACCATAGCCTTGATCAAACGGACCTTTGTTGGCAAAGTAATGTCTCTGCTTTTTAATATGATGTCTAGGTTGATCATAAAGTTCCTTCCAAGGAGTAAGTGTCTTTTAATTTCAGGGCTGCAATCACCATCTGCAGTGATTTTGGAGTCCAAAAAAATTAAGTCTGACACTGGTTCCCCTGTTTCCCCATCTATTTGCCATGAAGTGATGGGACCAGATGCCATGATCTTAGTTTTATGAATGTTGAGCTTTAAGCCAACTTTTTCACTCTCCTCTTTCAATTTCATCAAGAGGCTTTTTAGTTCCTCTTCACTTCCTGCCATAAGGGTGGTGTCATCTGCATATCTGAGCTTATTGACACTTCTCCTGGCAATCTTGCTTCCAGCTTGTGCTTCTTCCAGCCCAGCTTTTCTCATGATGTACTCCGCATATAAGTTAAATAAACAGGGTGACAATATACAGCCTTGATGTATTCCTTTTCCTATTTGGAACCAGTCTGTTGTTCCATGTCTAGTTCTAACTGTTGCTTCCTGCATATAGGTTTCTCAAGAGGCAGGTCAGGTGGTCTTGTATGTCCATCTCTTTCAGAATTTTCTACAGTTTATTGTGATCTACACAGTCAAAGGCTTTGGCATAGTCAATAAAGCAAAAATAGATGTTTTTTTCTGGAACTCTCTTGCTTTTTTGATGATCCAGCGGATGTTGGCAATTTGATCTCTGGTTCCTCTGCCTTTTCTAAAACCAGCTTGAACATCTGGAAGTTTACAGTTCACGTATTGCTGAAGCCTGGCTTGGAGAATTTTGAGCATTACTTTACTAGCATGTGAGATGAGTGCAATTATGTGGTAGTCTGAGCATTCTTTGGCATTGCCTTTCTTTGGGATTAGAATGAAAACTGACCTTTTCCAGTCCTGTGGCCACTGCTGAGTTTTCCAGCAAATATGCTGGAAAACTTGCTGGCATATTGAGTCCAGCACTTTCACAGCATGATCTTTCAGGATTTGAAATAGCTCAACTGGAATTCCATCACCTCCACTAGCTTTGTTCATAGTGATGCTTTCTAAGGCCCACTTGACTTCACATTCCAGGATGTCTGGCTCTAGTGAGTGATAAGAATTCATTTGATATTCTTATCAAAAGATTATGCAGCCAAGGATAGAAACAATGAACTTAGACCTGAAGAGAGGTAAAGAGAATTACCCAAAATGAAACTGAAAAAAGGAAAATAAACAAACAAAAAACAGTGTCCTAGAGTTATGAGACAGTATCAGTTTAATGTATAAGTAAGTCAAGTCCCAGAAGAAAAAATTAGGAGACTGGGGAAAAATCTGAAGAAATATAACTTAAGAATTTTCTAAAACTAATGAAATACTACAAACCACAGATCCAAAAAGCTCAGTGAATATCAAGTAGGATAAATACAAATGGAAAAAATATATACACAAGTAAGGAAAGTAAGACGTGTAGAAGACTTCTCATTTAATTATACTCGCCAGATAGAATGACATGACTACCACACAACTATCAACTCAGAATTTTATGCACATTAAAATGCATTATAGAAATGAAAGCAAACCAAAGACTTCTTCAGACAGAGAAAAGCTGAAAAAGTTCACTGCTAGCAGATCCAAATCACAAAATATATGAAAGGAAGCTTTAAGACACAAAGAGTATAACACAAATGGAAGTTTGGATCTGTAAAGAATACCAGAAATAGTAAAATGCAAGTAACTATAAAAGACTTCTTTTTTCATATTTTTAAATAGGCAAATATAAAAGATAACTGAGTGCTTAGTGAAAATGGCAACAAAATATTGTGGGGTTTATACTATAGGAAGAAGTGAGATGTACAATCAAAACAAGAAGAACAGAAAGGAAGAAAAGGATTTATAATATTTACTACTGCAAAGTCCTCACACTTGAAGTGGTAAAATATTATGTGAAGTTAGATCTCTTACAAATTATTTATATTATTTATTTCATAAATTGTCTATATTATAAGCTTGAGAGAAAACACATATGTATATATAATGAACCTGTGACTTACTTAACGTGGCAAAAGGGACTTTGAAGATGTCAGTAAGTTAAAAATAAAAGGATATAAGAAGACATACAATGAAAATAGTAATTAATAGGAAGATGAAATGACTATAGTAATGTTAAACAAAAGTCTTAAAGAGTTTTAGTAGGAATTCTAAAACAAAAACAAAAACTATTTCACCAAATAGAAAATAAGATAGGATCTCCAAACTAATTCTGAGGTCAGTATTACTAATAAGAAAACACAAACACACAAAAAATATACAGGAGGAAAAAAAAAAACTATAAGGCAATATTTATCCATCATAAACACAAAAAATTCTTACCAAAATATTCACCAATTGAATCCAGCAATAAGTAAGAAAAATAAGTTATCATGACCAAGTTAGATCTACCATAAGAATGCAGAGTTGGCTTACATTAAAAGTCAATCAATGTAATTCACCATATCAACATAGTAAAAAAAGAAAAAAAAACTTAACAAGAGATGGAAAAAAAAGTCTTTTGATCAAAATAATAGCAATAACAGCAGCAATAATAATAATAAAACTGTAATACAAAATACAAGCCAAAAATATGAAGTTGTTACAACTCTGAAACACTGTTAGGAGGAGTGACAGATATTTTATAAAACTGTTCAGTACTTTTACATAAAGTTAAATCACACTCATCACATGACCTAGCAATCCTATACTTAGATATTTATTCAAGGAAAATGAAAACATATGCCCTTTATGTGAACGTTTCATAATAGATTTGAGCATTATTGCTCTCTAGAATTCCTTACTTGTATCAGTTTTCTGTTCCTAGGGTTAACAAATTACCACAAAATCAGTTGTTTAAAATAATACCCATTATTACTTCATGATTTATAGGTCAGAAATCTGGGTTGTATGCTATAGGGTCTCACCAGATCAAAATCAAGGTAGTGACGGTGCTGGGCTCTTTTTTTTAAACTGATTTTTATTGGAAGTATAGTTGCTTTACAATGTTGTGTTATTAATAATTTCTACTATATAACAAAGGGACTCAGCTACACATATACACATATCCTCCCTTCTGTGCTTTTCCTCCCCATTTAGGTCATCACAAAGTGGTTGAGTTGAGTTCCCTGTGCTATAGAGTATGTTCTCACTAGCTATCTATCTTATTAGTTCAGTTCAGTTCACTCGCTCAGTCATGTCCGACTCTGTGACCCCATGGACTGCAGCACGCCAGGCTTCCCTGTCCATCACCAACTCCCGGAGCCTACTCAAATTCATGTCCATCATGTTGGTGATGCCATCCAACCATCTCATCCTCTGTCGGCCCCTTCTCCTCCTGCCTTCAGTCTTTCCCAGCATCAGGGTCTTTTCAAACAAGTTGGCTCTTCTCATCAGGTGGCCAAAGTATTGGAGTTTCAGCTTTAGCATCAGTCCTTCCAATGAATATTAGGATGGACTGGTTGGATCTCCTTGCAGTCCAAGGGACTCTTAAGTCTTCTCCAACACTATAGTTTAAAAGCATCAATTCTTCAGCACTCAGCTTTCTTTATAGTCCAACTCTCATATCCATACATGACTACTGAAAAAACCATAGCTTTGACTAGAGGGACCTTTATACATAGTATCAATAGTGTATATGTATCAGTCCCAATCTCCCAATTCCCCCACCCTTTCCCCCTTGGTATCCATACATTTGTTCTCTACATGTGTCTCTACTTTTGCTTTGCAAATAGGATCATCTATATTATTTTTCTAGGCTCCACATAGAGCATTAATATATGATATTTGTTTTGTTTTTTTCTGGACTCTGGTCTAAAGGCTCTGGAGGAAAATTTGCTTCCAGGTTTGTTCAGATTGTTGGCAGAACCCAGTTTCTTGTTATTGTAGGCTTGAATATCCAGTTCTTGTCATAGCTGTTAAGGGGCTGCTCTCAGCTCTAGGAGGCCTCTGGCTTTCCTTTTCAAGTAATCCCCTCTACATTCAGAGCTATCAGTGGTACACGCAGTCCTCCTATGGTAGATTCTCTACATTACTCTTCTGCTACCAGCATGACAAAACGTTTTACTTTTAAAGGGTGTGTGTGATTAGATTAGGCATCTAATCTGGATCATCTCCCTATTATCTTGTCATCCCTATTGTCAACTATGTCATATAACATCATATAAACACAGGTATGATATATTCATCATACTCACAGGTTGTATTCATACCCCAAAGGGAGGGAATTACATAAGGGTCATTCTTAGAATTTTGCCTTCTGATATTCAAGAAACAACTATGTTAGAGTATTTGTTAAGGAGCATTAATTTGACTTGCATGATTAATTTTTTGCTTCTCTCTGTGATGTTTTGATCCTGTATAGACATAGCTACTGTGGTGAGATGTCTAGAATGATCCAGAGGTACACTGTAACTGTGGGTTCAGTATCACAGTGGTAAGATTTGCTTCCCAAGCTTTATCCCTCAAGCATTTTTGATTGGATATATAGGAAAATAAATTACTAAATAATTCATTCATTCTTTGAATGAAAGGAAGGAAATAAAGCCATGAACCTGAGCACTAAAGCAGTGGGTTGGGAAGAAAGTGAGTCTTGAGTTGAATCATCAGAAGTACATCTGGCTTGGAAATGTGATGAGGAGGGGAAGCAGATGCTATCAACTGCCGTAACAAAATTGAGTATTCAATTTAATATCCCATTCTCTCAAGTGGATCAATTCAGTATAGCATCATGGCAAGTGGCTTAAATAAATGGTTCAGATGGTAAAGACTCTGCCTGCAATGCAGAAGACGCAGGTTCAATCTCTGGGTTGGGAAGATCCCCTGGAGGACATGGCAACCCACTCCAGTATTCTTGCCTGAGAATTCCATGGACAGAGGAGCCTGGAGAGCTATAGTCCACAGGGTAGAAAAGAGTCAGATATGAATGAGTGACTAACGGCTAACACACACACACAGCTGTACTGATAACACTAATGCATATAGAAGTGAGGAAAAATGCGGAAATAGTTATCACTGCATTCAATAAAAATGTGGAAGCAGTACCTGTCAAAGAATCATCTATCCTTGTGCCAAAAGACTTCAAAACTTCCTCAATTTCTTAAAGAAAAATAAATTAGAATTTTCAAATAAAAAGGATAGTATCACAAGGAAAGTAATAAAATTCTAAGAAGTTTGAAGAAAAGTGAGATGAAATAGGTAACAGCCTGGCAACAGCAGAAGATGGTAGAACTGCCTTAAAACCACATCAAACTGGATCCATTTTGTAGAGGGGCAAAGCTTGGTTTTTCAGCTCCATACATACAATCATCCTGGTAATTCTGAGTTATAAAAATTTCATATCTTTATTTTTAAAAAGTATATTTATATGTTAAAAGAAACTACAAACCTTTGTTATTTAAAAGAGATGATGAAATTTAACTGTATCACTTGCCAATACTTTTAGATGGAAATCATTTCTTGTCTAACTTTTGTTATAAACCTCAAAATATAAGAGAGCTGATGGGCATGTGCTATTTTAATAGGAGAACACAAATTCCAGTTACACATTTGTGGGAGAGATAAAACAATACCAGGAAAAGTAAAAACTTTACAAATTAAAGTGTTCTTGACAGGTAGAACTGCTGAAATCTACACAGTCCACAAATTTTTGTGATACTGTTATAGACAAAGGAATGCTTTAATTAGTTCATTTATACTGACTTAGATTCAGATTCTTAAGGCATAATGAGTAGGTTGAGGTAATTTATGAGACAGTTGCTTACTTTGTAATTAATTTTATTCTATAGACATTCTTTTATTTTTTATTGTTGTGAGAATACAACATGAGATACACCTTCTTGATTTAATTTTTTAGGAGTACAATACAGTCATGCTAACTATAGGCCCAGTATTGTACGGTAGATCTCTAGAACTTAATCATCGCGCATAAACTAAACTATATACCCTTTGACTATAACTCTGCATCCCTCCCACCTGGTCCCTGGTAACCACCATTCTACTTTCTGCTTCTACAAGTTTGACTAAGTGGTATATGACTTGTCTCACTTAGCACAGTGTCCTCAAGGATCACCCATGGCAGGATTTCCTTCCTTTAAAAGGCAGAATGATATTCCATTGTATCAACATGTATATATAACCACATATTCTCAACTATTTGTGAATAATGCTGCAAGGAAAATGACAGTGCAGACATCTCTTCAAGATTATGATTTTAATTCCTTCATACATATACCCAGGACTGGGATTGGTGGATCAAATGGTACTTCTAATTTTAATTTTTGAGAAACATTCATATTATTTTTCATATCAATTGTACCTCTTTATATTCCTACCAACAGTGTACATGGGTTGTAATTTCTTCATATCCTCATTTGTTATCTTTTTTCTTTGACAGTAGCCATCCTAACATGTGAGGTAATATTTCATTGTGGTTTTGATTTGCATTTTCCTGATAATTAGTGACAGATATTGAGCATCTTTTCATATACTTGTGGGACACTTGCATGCCTTCTTTGGGGAAATGTCTATTGAAGTCTTTCCCTCACTTTTTTCTGTTTATATATCAAAACATACAAACACACTTTGGAAGACACTGGACACATCCTGGAAAGGAATGATCTGTGTGTGTGTGTGGGGGGGGGTGGGTGTATGTGTGGGTGTATATGTATGTATGTGTGTATGTACACACATATATAAATATAAAATTCTGGGGCTTCCCTTGTGGCTCATCTATAAAGAATCCATCTGCAATGCAGAAGACACAGGTTCAATCCCTGGGTTGGGGAGATCCCCTTGAGAAGGAAAAGGCACCCCACTCCAGTATTCTTACCTGGGAAATCCCATGGACGGAGGAGCCTGGTGGGCAGGCTACAGTCCACGGGGTCACAGAGTTGGACACAACTTAGTGACTAAACAATGGCAATGACATATATAATTTGAGGTGGTATGCTGTTAATTTGTTTAATCTAATCTGCGCTCTATAATCCTTGGGTTAGGATTGTGTTTATCTAAGAGTAACAGAAAGCCTTACTACAGTGGTTTTAAAAAGTAAAATGCTGATTATGTAATGGAAAAAGAAGATCAAGGGATCATCCAGATATGGTTTACATGAAGTCATCCTTGATCTACACTCATCATCTTCTTCTACTCTGTGGCTTTTGTCCTCATGGTGGCAGGATCATGTATTCTGGATTTCTTTTTTAACAAGTCTAATTCTTTTAGATGAATTGCAACATTTGAATGTTCATCAACTTTCTACACTTTTTGGAAATTCCTCATAATATTATTTGTCTGTATTTTCTTATCTAGCCCTTTGTCTTCTGAAAACTATGAACTTTTTAACATGTCTTTTTGAAATATATTGTGTAGAAATGATACAGGTATATTTTGATTAATTTATTATTGCCTTGATGTAAATGTTATGATAAAAGATATTATAATTAGGTTTAAATAATGCATAATACCAAATAATGTGTAATATATAAATATAATATTTGTTAAGAACTTTTGATGTGGCAGCTTTGATCAAGTCAGTGCCTGACACAGGATAACCCAGTTAACCTTCACTTAAATCCCAGATATTAGTAATAGCTTTGTTTACAAATGAAGCCATTGAGTCTCAGAGAGGGCAAACAGTTACACAGCTAGTGAGTGGCTCATTTGAGATCTGAATTTAGGCAACGTAGCTCCAAAGTTATGTTCTTCTTAAACATTGGGCTACACTGCTTTGCTTCTACAAATCCAGTTTGTTGCCATATGGCAATTTTTTCAAGTTGTATTATATGACTATTTCACACTCAACTACTACTCAGCTTGTAGCCACTAAATCCCTATTTTCTCATATAACATTTAAAAAATAGACACGTATTTGTGGTAAAGACTTTGTGATCTGTATGTGTGTGTGTATATGTGTGTTACTAAATCAACTTTATTACATACTAAGTGGTTCAGTAAAGGACCTTGAAATGCACATGGGCTCTAGTTTTTGGCCAAGTTTTAAAATTGCATTTTTTTTCTAATTAATCTAACCTCATCCATCTGAGTTTTGGTTCACTTTTTGGCAGGATAAGTAAATGGTACAAAGAAAGTATAAGTCAGATGGAGCCTTTGATTACTGTGCACTCCCATAAAATGTACAGATGTGGCCTTAATGCATACTAGAAATTCCAGTTTTTGTAAACTAAAACATGTGGGACAGCCTAGCAACCCTGTTAGGTATTAGGGGGAGTATCAACCATCACAATACCAGATGTTTCTCAAGTCTGCACTGATTGGCTTTCAAAAGTTCAACCCACTTATATGCTAAAGTCCTTTGAGTAAGCTGTTGATATGTGGGCCTGTAATTTCAGTGTTGGTGGAGGGAAGATTAGAAATAGTTTTAGTTCCTGTAAGTTATGAAAAATATTTTATTCATAATTTTCATGAATGTACTAGCCCACTTATAAATTGATGGTGATTTGATAGAAGAATAACAATAATGAATCCCCTGCAAATTATTCTTCTTGAAAATCTGAAAAATCACCAATATGAGTACTAGCTTTATAGGTAATCAAAAAGGAAATTAGATTACCCATTAGCAGGTACAATTTGTTATAGATCATTGATAGCCTTTAAAACATACAAACCATTTGATTAACAAAGACAGCATGTGTTGAGGAGAAATAAAATTACTCAAATCATGTTATGAACCAATGAAGGTCATATCAGGGCTAGATAACATAAAATATTATACTTCTGCTCTTGATTGGTAAAGTAGATATACTTGAGAAGAATGGATGAGTAATAAAAAATCTTTGCCTACTGTCATGCAACCAGACAGAGAGTCCCTTACTGGTGCCAACTGCATAGTGAAAAACATTCTGTTAAAAAATATTAGATATTCAATAAATAAGTTAAGTTGCTCAGTGGTGTCAGACTCTTTGTGACCCCATGGACTTCACCACACCAGGCTTCCCTGTCCATCACCAATTCCCGGAGCTTGCTCAAACTCATGTCCATTGAATCAGTGACACCATCCAACCATCTCATTCTCTGTCGCTCCCTTCTCCTCCTGCCTTCAATCTTTCCCCAGCATCAGGGTGTTTTCCAATGAGTCAGTTCTTCACATCAGGTGGCCAAAGCACTGGAGTTTCAGCTTCAGCATCAGTCCTGCCAGTGAATATTCAGGATTGATTTCCTTTAGGATGGACTGGTTTGATCTCCTTGCAGTCCAAGGGACTCTCAAGAGTCTTCTCCAGCACCACAATTCAAAAGCATCAATTCTTCAGCGCTCAGGTTTCTCTACAGTCCAACTCTCACATCCATACATGACTACTGGAAAAACCATTGCTTTGACTATATGGACCTTTGTTGGCAAAGTAACGTCTACGCTTTTTAATATGGTGTCTAGGTTGGTCATAGCTTTTCTTCTAAGGAGCAAGCAGCTTTTAATTTCATGGCTGCAGTCACTATCTGCAGTGATTTTGGATACCCCCCAAAAAAGTCTTTCACTGTTTCCATTGTTTATCCATCTATTTGCCATGAAAGGGTAGGACTGGATGCCATGGTCTTCATTTTCTGAATGTTGAGTTTTAAGCCAACTTTTTCACTTTCATCAAGAGGCTTTTTAGTTCTTCTTTGCTTTCTGCCACGGTGTCATCCGTGTATCTGAGGTTATTGATATTTCTCCTGGCAATCTTGCTTCCAGTTTGTGCTTCTTCTAGCCCAGCATTTCACATGATGTACTCTGCATATAAGTTAAATAAGCAGGGTGACAATATACAGCCTTGACATACTCCTTTCCCAATTTGGAACCAATCTGTTGTTCCCTGTCCTGTTCTAACTGTTGCTTCTTGACCTGCATATAGATTTCTCAAGAGGCAGGTATCGTGGTCTGGTCAGTCAGACCTTAATCCCATCTCTTATGTCCCATCTCTTAAGAATTTTCCACAGTTTGTTGTGATCCACACAGTCAGAGGCTTTGGCATAGTCAGTAAAGCAGAAATAGATGTTTTTCTGGAACTCTCTTGCTTTTTCGATGATACAACAGATGTTGGGAATTTGATCTCTAGTTCCTCTGCCTTTTCTAAAACCAGCTTGAACATCTGGAAGTTGATGGTTCATGCACTGTTGAAGCCTGGCTTGGAGAATTTTGGGCATTACTTTGCTAGTGTATGAGATGAGTGCAATTGTGTGGTAGTTTGAACATTCAGTCTTTGTCATTGCCTTTCTTTGAGATTGGAATGAAAACCGACCTTTTCCAGTCCTTGGCCACTGAAGAGTTTTTAAATTTGCTGGCATATTGAGTGCAGCATTTTCACAGCATCATCTTTTAGGATTTGAAATAGCTCAACTGGAATTCCATCACCTCCACTAGCTTTGTTCATAGTGATGCTTTCTAAGGCCCACTTGACTTCACATTCCAGGATGTCTGGCTCTAGGTGAGTGATCACATCATGGTGGTTATCTGGGTCTTAAAGATCTTTTTTGTATAGTTCTTCTGTGTTCTTGCCATCTCTTCTTAATATCTTCTGCTTTGGCTAGGTCCATACCATTTCTGTCCTTGATTGTGCCCATCTTTGCATGAAATGTTCCCTTGGTGTTTCTAATTTTCTTGAGGATATCTCTCGTCTTTCCCATTCTATTTTTTTCCTCTATTTCTTTGCATTGATCACTGAGGAAGGCTTTCTTATCTCTCCTTGCTATTCTTTGGAACTCTGCATTCAGATGAGCATATTTTTCCTTTTCTCCTTTGTCTTTAGCTTCTCTTCTCAGCTATTTGTAAGGTCTCCTCAGACAATATGTATGTATTCAATAAATACATAGGAACAAAAACTTCAAGTTGGAAAGAATCTTAGAGATTTCCTTTTCCCAATAAAAAATTCTCATTAAAAAATACATTGTTAGGACTTCCCTGATGATCCAGTGGCTAAGACTCTATGCTCCCATTGCAAGGGGTCTGGGTTTGATCTCACATGCTACTAATAAGTGTTTATATGTCACAACTAAAGACCCTGGCACAATCAACTAAATTAATAAATAAAAATAAATATTTAAAAAGAGTATTTAAAAATATATTGCTATATATTTCACTGTATGTAAAACACAGTCATGAGTGTCTACTCGAGTGGGATTCTCACAGAAAGATCCCTTGGTCCACTTAATGGGACCCTTCCACCTTCTGATTATGTAACAGCTTGCATCTTATTAAGGGGCATTGGCATGTAATCTTAAATATTTACTCCACTATTTAATACAAATAAGAAAATTGAGGTACAATGATGTTAGTGTCAGTAAGTATTCAAATTTACTTTTCCTAATTCCTAGATGAGTATTTCATCATTCGAAATGTTGCATTGAAGGTTATTGCTCAAGGATAGACGCTAGCACAACGTAACTCTAGGCCAAATGGAAAAGATCTCTGATTACCTGTATTTTGAAATTATTGATGCTCTGTTCTGCTCCATTAGCAGAGATAATTGCTGTATGACTGCACTGAGTCACTTTGAAAGCTATTAGATTCATCTGAAACCTAAATGCATTTTGCTACAAGTAATAGGTTTATTTGGCACTGAAATGGTTATCAGTAGCAAGTTCTAGGCTCTTCAGGAACCATAAAACCAAACAAGCATTCTCTTCGTACGCCTAGGAGAGTTTAAGAACAATGTAATGTGAGAGCCTTGATTCAAAATAGATATTTTACTGGGGGGCGGGGGTGCGGTTGGTGAGATTAAGATTGTTATTTTTTATTCCCAACTGTGAGAGGGGCTATTTGATCAGCAAGTGTCACAGACAAGTGGCTAGTCTCAGTAGGGGCAATCCTATAATTATTTAAAATTATTAAACCTGAAACTTGCACACTCTATAAAACCCAGTCTTGAAACAATGTAACTAACATTCAAATACTCAGTGACACGTGCTGCTTCCAGTTTTCATTAATCATCCTTTAGCTGATACTTCTATGGACTCAAATCTCTTTTCATCTGGAAATGTTATTACACTTGAATGCCAGTCCAGATGCAAGGTGCTCTGGTGTCTGTAGTTGACTATCTCTTTTCTCTCTCTTGGGAGATGATCTTTTTTTCTGTCCCTGTTCCTTGGTCAAATTTTGATTTTCCCTAGATTTGGAATTTTGGTCTCCAAGCCATCATCTGATGTTCTAGGGGTGACTTGAGCATCTGCTATCTTGCCAATAGCATGGAAAAGTCTTTACTTAATTTAGCCAAAATTAATGAATTTAAATTCAAGGTGAGGTACAGAATATATGCAAATACAGAGAAATAGATCAGTTCATAAGAGGAAGATCTATGATTCTATTTAAGTCTAAGTCTGGCCTCAGGATATAAGTGACAAACACAACTTGGCAGCCACCTGATTTTCTTTTCTTTTGAAAAATATTCCTATTATTGACTATGGGGCCAAAGGGCCTTTATGATGGCATAACTTCTTTAGTTTCTTAAGACCTTTTCTTCCCCCCTGTGTTAAAATCTCTAATCCTGTTTTAAAGTCTCTGATTCCTGGTGGACTACCCATTTGGTTTCAATTTCTCATGTGATTGTCTGCTTCAGATTGTTAGAACATCTACAAATGAGAAGTGATTGATGTGCTCTGAGCCCGCTGGGTGATCAGGCTGGCCCAGGTGGTCTATCTTCATTCACTTCCTCAAGTTCTTTCTGATAACTTTTCCCCTTATTTCCTCCAGAAAAGGATTTTTCAAGAAAAGTATTATTAAAGCCTTATTTATGCCCCTAAATCAGTAAGATTTATTGCTTGTTAATGTCATTATCCCTGGACATGGGTGCCTGGACAAGATGACTTGTCACTGAGACTTTCAGATGATTTAGAAAAAAACAAACAAACAAACAAAAAAAACACTAAAAAAAAAACCCTTCTCTCCAAAGCCACTATCCTTTTAACTGTTCAATGATTTTTTTTTTTTTTTTTTTTCAGATAGAGAGGTTAATTCCATGTAAGTATTCACAAATGGAAAAGATTGAGGAAAGAGGGTGTGCTGTTGAGATTTTTCCTGTTGATGAATTACATTGCTTTAGGACTAGGTATATTTTAAATGCAAGTTTGAAATTTGTAAAGAGTATCAGAAAATTCAAGTTTCTATTCAGATTGAACAGTGTCTTTATTTTAATTTGAATATTCTTGATAGAACTCATACATTATCTACTTTAAAAATTTTATTTAAACTAAAAAAAAAAAAAAATTACCTCATATGAGCAGTTTACTCATTCCCTCCCTTCCCTCGGTGACCACCAATCTGTTCTTTTTATCTATGAGGTTGGTTTACAAATACACCTACATGTGTATATTAATTTCACATATAGAAGAGATCATACATTATTGTCTTTCTCTGTCTGACTTATTTTTATTTCTCTGCTTCATGTTCATTTTTTAATAGGATTAGTACAACAGTCTGCCAAGTGTTTGGCTAGTCCCTGGTTTCTCCCTCCTCCAAACCATCCTCTAAATAGTAACCAGAGTGATCTTGCTAAAACAAAAATATCATCAGGTAGTTCTCCCATTTAAGTCATTATATTACTCTTAGATGATTCAACTCATGTAAGAGTAATACAGGGGTATATCTGATCTACCCTCTCCTTCTTGTTTTTAATTCTGGGGTCTAGTCTTCTTTACTTCCTCAATTATACCACGCTATTCATCTCCAGGCCTTTACACGTGTACTTTGAAGCAGAGACATAATTAAATCCTCACCAGGTCTTCCCACAAGGTCCCAGTGCACCATCCTACTCAGTCCCTCAGCGAAACTCCTGAGTAACTCTGTTTCTGGAACTGCAATGGGAGAGGAAGGGGGACAGGACACTGTGCTTGTGGAACTCCAAATTCAGACCACCACTTCTTGAGACTCAGGCCAAAGAAAACATCTTTAAAGATTAGCATATGCTTGCAAATTACTGACAAATACCTGTGGTTGGAATCTATGAATATGCAGCAATGCTAATAGAACCAAGCATAGGAAATATTTAGATGCATTAGTTAACCCTGACACAAAGGCAAATCGTCAACATAAGGCAAGAAATTAGATAAAACATTTACTGAAAATGACCACATTTTCTATATGGTTTTTCTTTTTAAAAAATCCAGATGGATTTGGAACTGGAATTATAGATAATGCCACATAAGCATTCCTAATGTTGTCAGCTCCACTGGGATGAAGAGTCTGACCCCAACCCCTCAGATGGTCAATTAGGACTAAAATCCTCTTGAAAGCTCCCTTGAGACTCCATAGTTACCTAATGTCAATTGTTCAATTACAAATCAGGTTTCAAATATCTCTAAATTCTGCACATTGAAGAAGTAAGTGGAAAAAAATTTGAGAGATGGAGAAGGACCAGATCAATTTGGACTTTGATTAAACTACACATAATTAACACAGAACAGATGCTTCCCAATTAATTGTGCTGGCTTACTGATTTTTCTTGGACAGAACTTGGCAAGAGGGAGGATCCAATAGAACCAACACATATTCTACCAATCATTCATAATAATATTGTTAGTTTGTTTAGTTACTAAGAAGTGTCTGACTCTTTTTGTAAGCTCATAGACTGACTGCAGCCCAGCAGGCTCCTCTGTCCATGGGTTTTCCAGGCAAGAATACTAGAGTGGGTTGCCATTTCCTGCTTGCCCCTGTGCATATTATAGGATTAACTGCTACATAAAAATATTTAAACAGAGGTTGACGCTTTATTCTCAGAGTTCAAGATTTAAACATGCAATATTGATAAGGACTGATGGAAAATGAATGAGTACTAAGTTAGATATGAAACAAAATCTATCAATCTATCCAAAGAAATAATACCATATATGTGTGTGTGTGTGTGTGTGTGTGTGTGTGTGTGTGTGTGTGTGTGTGTATAAATCTGGCAAATACATTATATATAAATCTTTACTCCCAAATCTAAGTGCAAAATACTCTAGGGTATTCAAAAAATACTGGTACAGGAATATAACCTTAAAACCATAGAAAATATCACATACACATTTTCTCATAGTGAATAAAAAGGGTCCTACATAGACCCTGAAAGAATAGTATTTACTAGAAAAAGAGACCAAATCTCTGTGTAAAAAACAACTTCAAAGGGAATACAAGTTTTAAAAGAGCAGTGCAATTATGAGTATGCAGTCATTAAGATGCAAACTATATTTAGCTTCTAGTTTAAAAAAAAATCTAATGAATTCATCCTCTCCCAGGTCGGAAAGTGTTCAATATGCTACTGGGGAAGAACAGACAAATAGATCCAGAAAGAATGAAGACATTGGGCCAAAGAGGAAATGACACTCAGCCATGGGTGTGTCTGGTAGTAAAAGCAAAGTCCGATGCTATGAAGACAATACTGCATGGGAACCTGGAAAACAGGTCCACGGATCAAAGTAAATTGGACATGGTCAAGTAGGTCGACATCTTAGGAATCAGTGAATTAAAATGGACAGGAATGGGCAAATTTAATTTAGATGACCATGATATCTACTACTGTGGGCAAGAAATGACTCTGATGCTGGGAAGGATTGAGGGCAGGAGAAGAGGGTACAGAGGACCACCAACTCAATGGACGTGAGTTTGAGCAAACCCTAGGAAATAGTGAAGGACAGGAAAGTCTGGCATGTTGCTGTCCATAGGGTCGCAAAGAGTTGGACATGACTTAGTGACTAAACAACAATGAACAACAATCCTTATAAATTTAGAATTTCTGTTTCTGTATATTTATAAATGCCAAAAGTGATATTATTTCCTAACAAGGATATAATCATAGTTTGTTTTTAAAAACAATGGTGATTTCATTTCCTGGATTGGTAAGTGTTCATTAGAGATGATGTAAATATTTTCCATATGAAGAAAGCAGAAAAATTACAAGAACTGAAATTTAATTGGAAAGGTGGATAAAAGATGTATAATCTGTCCATCTAACCAAGCATACCCCCACACAAGCTAGTCTAATGTATGTCTAAATATTCATAGTAGATACATCAAGAAGGTAGGAAGTAAGGCTTATTTTGATTATTTATATTTTCAGAATTCCCTACAATTCAGCTCTATCATAGTGCTTAATATCTATTGAGTTATCATCTCTGTGATTTTATTTTTAGTTCTGTCATTCATCTTATAAAGATAATAGCCCCCATGCAATAGTAGAAATCCAAATATATGAGAAAATCCAAGAAAAATAACTTGTCAAAGTACTTAGCACTAAGCATAAAATATTTATGATGATATTAATAGATCACTATATATATATAATTAACCTTATAATGATAACAGATATCATACAACGAGGATTTGAGTACTTTAGCAACCAACAAAGTTAACTTAAAAACAAACACTAAAATTAGATGACTTCTGCTTCATCAGACTGTGGGAGATAACGAAGGCCAGGGGCTGACAGAGTCAGACACGACTTGGGAACCGAGCAGCAACAACAACTGCTTCATCAGTTTGTCCATCAGACAGAATAGCCAGTACACGTCCACCAGACAACTATTCAGTCATTCAAACCGCTGACATAATGCCACTGAAAGATCTTCAGCAAAATTCCAATGTAAAACGTGCAGCTCTAAAGTAGCAACCTACAAAGAACTTGATTCTCGGACATAGCTAAGCTTTAGGGGCTGTCACCCCTCTGGGCTCTCCAATTCCTTAGCACCTCTCAAGGCTGAACCATGAGCTTCTCTATATAAATACTGACTCACAAAGAAACCAATTTCTTTCCTGAAACTTTCACACTGAAGTTGGAGACTGAATTCTCTTCCTCATTAAGTGTATCATTAAGGTAAGCTAATGAGAAATGGTATTCATTTATTACTTATTCAACAATTCTTTACTAAGCATTTACTAGGTACTAGCTATTACGCCAGGCAGATTAAAGAAGGCAGACTAAACTGCACTATCACCGATATTAGACTTAATGTGGGATACACAGAAGAAAAGAGAAATTTATAGCATGGTGTGATAAATATTATGGAAGGGGAGGTGCAGGCTGCCATATAGGGAGCCCCTGGATCTGGGAAAGGGACAAAGAAGGTTTTCCTAAAGGAAGTGATGTTTACATAGCGACCTAAAAATTAGTTGAAATTAAGTGAAGAAACACAGAGAATTATAAAACAGTATGTGCATATGCCTGGAGTAAAGACACTGTCTGAACCCAAGGAGAAACTGGCTGGCAAGGGAGACTGGGGGATGAAATAGAGGTCAGCATTCTGGGGCACAGGCCAGGGAGGGCCTGAGGAAAGGGACACCAGGTGGACGTGGGGGCAGTGAGCAAACAATTATGCATACATAGTAAATTACTTTTAAAAATGGATGTTACCCCTTGCAAACCAAGCTTTAGAAAAGACATTACCTTTGGAGAAAAGGAAAAGGACTAGCTTGATAAGCAAGGAAAAAGATGTCTAACTCCACCACCAGCCACAGACAAGATGGTCACACAGAGGGATGAATGAAGGACTATTCATCCTTTTGCTCATTGAAATGAAATTAGATGAGAATATGTTATGGTACAGTTTTCTAGGACTAACTCTAATGTATTATTTCTTAAGAAATTGGGGGGAAATATGGGACAATGATAGGATTTCTTAAATTCTGGTGGTAAAAAGTGTGGTGCATGTTTTTGTACTTTTCTGTGTGAATAAAGTAGCTTGTATTTTTAAAAAGAACGCATTCTGCCAATTTAGCATGTTTGAACTCCCTCTAGATTAGTGGATTCCAAATTTTAATGGGTCGCAGATTCCTTTGAGAAATTGAAGAAAGATATATTTCTTTTTTCTCTACAACACCTCCTCTCAACAAAACAAAAAGTCATAATTACACTGAACACGCAAGTTCACAAATGTTTATATAATTTCAGAGAGTTCATGGACCAGCCCATTTAGAAACATCCTGTGGGTCCACGTATCCCAGAAACAGTGGGTAGGGACTCAGTAAACAATATACATCTTTTAAGCAAGGCTAAATGGGAATTTGTTGTGTGACTCAGGGAACTCAATCAGGGGCTCTGTGACAATCTAGAAAGGAGGGGTTGGGAGGGAAATGAGGGAGGTTTGGGAGCGAGGGGACATGGGTGTCGCTATGGCTGATTCTTGTTGATGTTCGACAGAAAACAGCAAAATTCTGTAAACCAATTATTCTTCAATTAAAAAAATAAATAAAGTGGCAAAAAAAACACCAAGGCTAAATAAATACCTTCAATGTATTATATACTATTTGACAGAAAGATGGCTGTGCATTTATGGAATTGACTGATATACTCAAATATACCTTGTAATATAAGAAGCATGGTTTCACTATGTCCATTTCTATACCGACCCAATGGACATGAGTTTGAGCAAGCTCCAGGAGTTGGTGATGGACAGGGAAGCCTGGCGTGCTGCAGTCCATGGGGTCACAAAGAGTCAGACATAACTGAGCAACTGAACTGAACTGATTTGTATACGAAGGATATAGATATATGGCAAAACTTTCTAAACTTTAAGATAATAAAAGATATAAAAGAAACTATGTTTTTGTATATAGGAAATATACAAGAGAAGTATGTGCTAATCAATTTTTCCTCTGAGTCTCAGAGTAGTCAAACAATATCACTCTTCTTTCTACTTTAGCAGAGAGGTGAACAAAAGAAAAGAAAAAAGGGTAAGGATCTTCCTGTCTATTTTGAATGAAACTACATAAAGACCTAAGATATTATGAGTTTGTATCTGAACACGAGTTGGAAATATGAGGTGTGTTATGGGAGAAGAAAATAGATAAAAATATACTAATTAGGCAAATAAACAATAAAAAGTAGAATGGCTAATCATGGTAAAAAAAAATCATGGATTTAGCTGTATTAAAAGGGCATATTTGAGGATGAATGCATAAAGATACATCTCACATTATACCAGTCAATATAGTACATGGATCACAGGAAGGAGATAAGATGCAAACATCATGAAGAAAAAAAAAAAAGTCCAGAGTGATGCTAAATTCCGTTTACCTGACACTAAAAACATTTACAGGCTTTCCAAGTGGTGTTAGTGGTAAAGAACATGTCTGCCAAAGCAGGAGACATAAGAGACTTGGATTCGAACCTTGGGTTGGGAAGATCCCCTGGAGGAAGGCATGGCAACCCACTCCAGTATTCTTGCCTAGAGAATCCCCAAGGAGAGAGAAGTCCGGCAGCCTATAGTCCACAAAGAGTTGGAAACTACTGAAGTGACTTAGCATGCACAGAAACATCTACTTATGCTTCACTGACTACGCAGAAGCCTTTGACTCTGTGGATCACAACAAACTGTAGAAAATTCTTAAAGAGATGGGAATACCAGACCACCTTACCTATCTTCTGAGAAACCTGCATGCAGGTCAAGAAGCAACAGTTAGAACTGGACATGGAACACAATGGATTGGTTCAAAACTGGGAAAGGGGTATATCAAGGCTGTCTATTGTCACCCTGGTTATTTAACTCCCAGGCAGAGTACATCATGTGAAATGTCAGGCTGGATGAATCACAAGCTGGACAAGATTGCCGGGAGAAATCTCAACAACCTCAGATATGCAGATACTCTAATGGTAGACTGTGAACAGAAACTAAAGAGCCTCATGATGAAGGTGAGAGAGGAGAGTGAAAAAGCTGGCTTGAAAGTCAACATTCAAAAAATTAAGATCATGGCATCTGGTCCCATCACTTTCTGGCAAATAGATGTGGAAAAAGTGACAGATTTCATATTCTTGGGCTCCAAAATCACTGTGGATGGATGAAATTAAAAGATGCTTGATTCATGGAAGTAAAGCTACAACAAATGTAGACAACATATTAAAAAGAAGAGACATCACTTTGTTGATAGAAGTCTGATTGGTCAAAGCTGTGGTTTTTCCAGTAGTCTTTAAGGATGTGAGAGCTGGACCTAAAGAAAGTTGAGCACCAAAGAATTGATGCTACTGAATCTGTGGTGCTGGAGAGCACTCTTGAGAGTCCCTTGGACTGCAAGGAGATCAAACCAATCAATCCCAAAGGAAACTAATTCTGAATATTCTTTGGAAGAATGGATGCTAAAGTGGAAGCTCCTATATTTTGGCCACTTCATAAAAGGAGCCGACTCATTGGAAAAGACCGTATTGCTGGGAAAGACTGAAGGCAAAGGAGAAGAGGGTGAAAGAGGATGAGATGGTTAGATAGCATTACCAACTCAACGGACATGAATTTGAGCAAACTCTGGAAAACAGTAAAGTACAGAGAAGCCTGACATGCCGCAGTCCATGGGGTAAAAAAGAGTCGGACATGACTTAGCGACCGAACAACGACAATTATCTAGCCTCATCCTGCACCACTGCAACATTTGAGCCTGTTAAAGAATGGCTGCCACGTGAACTTGCTTTGGTGAATGAAATTTCTTTTGAGGTTGTATTAATATTACCTTACTCATCATTAAAATGTAGATTTTTCTCTCCTGTTTTCTTCTACATGATTTTTAGTTTACTTTTACATTTGTGTCATTTTGAATTAATTTTCTATAATATATGAGATATAGGTCAACATTTTTGTTTTTGCATATGAGTGTACAACTGTTGCAACATCATTTGCTGAAAGATTATCTCTTCTCTATTATCTTTGTGATAAATCTGTTAAATATTTTTTTTTCTGGGCTTTCTATTCTGTTCCATTGATTGATGTATCTGTCTTTTCACCAACACCACACTGTTTTGACTAATGCAGGTTTATAATAGATCTTAAAGTCAGGCAATGTAGGTCTTTCATTATTTACAAAATATTTTGGATTTTCTCACTTTTTTAACTTATCTATATGTATTGTAAATTAACCTAACAATATCTCAAAAAGATCATTTAAAATTTTGATTGGGATTATGTTGAATGTCTAGATCAAAATGGAGAGAACTTAAATCTTAATGAAATTGAGTATTTCCAACCACAAATATAGTATCTCTCCATTTATTTAGGGCTTCTTTGATTACTTTTATCAATATTTTATAGCTTTCAGCACCCAATCCTGCATATCTTTTGTTAGAATTAGACTTAAGTATTTCATTTTATTTGACACTATTGTAAATTTTATGACATATATGATTCATATAATGTGTAAAATACCATACATATATCACATATATAAAATACACAACATTGGATACAATATGTGTAATATATAAGTATATATAATTTAAATTTTGTACTCTAGTTATTTAATATTAGGGCAAGAAACACAATTGATCTTTCTATGTTGATTTTGCAGCTACAACTCTGCCAAACTAGTTTGTTAGTTCTAAGAACTTCTTTGTAGACATGCGCAAATTGTCTATGCAGATAATTAAGTCTTCTATGAATAGACTATTTTACTTCTTATTTCCCAACCAGTACACATTTTCTTTTTTTCTTACTTTACAACACAAGCTAGAATTTCTGGTAGGATGTCAAATAGAGTAGTGAGAGAAGACATCATTGCCCTGCTCTCTATATTAGAGGGAAAGCATTCTTTATTTTTGGGGGGTTCCAAAATGACTGCAGATGGTGATGCAGCCATGAAACTAGAAGACACTTGCTCCTTGGAACAAAAGCTATGACCAACCGAGACAGCATATTAAAAAGTCAAAGCGATGGTTTTTCTAGTAGTCACATATGGATGAGAGAGTTAGACTATAAAGAAAGCTGAGCACCAAAAAATTGATGCTTTTGAACTGTGGTGTTGGAGAAGACTCTTGAGAGTCCCTTGAAGAGCAAGGAGATCCAGCCAGTCCAGCCTAAAGGAAATCAGTCCTGAATATTCATTGGAAGGACTGATGCCAAAGCTGAAGCTCCAATACTTTGGCCACCTGATGTGAAGAACTGATTTATTTGAAAAGACCCTGTTGCTGGGAAAGATTGAAGGCGGGAGCAGAAGGGGATAGCAGAGGATGAGATGGTTGGATGGCATCACTGACTCAATGGACATGAGTTTGACTAAACTCCAGGAGTTGGTGCTGGACAGGGAGGCCTGGTGTGCTGCAGTCCATGGGGTCACAAAGAGTTGGACATGACTCAGCAACTGAACTGAACTGATTCAGTCTTTCAACATTAACTATGATGTTGCTTAATGTATGTTTGCAAATGCCTTTATCAGGTTAAGAAAATTTCTTTCTGTTCCCAGTTTGCTACGAGTTTTCATGGTGAAATGGATGTAGAGTTGTTTGTCATAGCAACAGCCCCTAGTATGCCCTGACTAACACAACATTTAAACTAGGTCATCTGAGATGACGGCAGAAGCACAGATAATAGAAGAGATGCAGAGATAAAGATGTATGTGTAGCATATAGAAGGAAAGAAAATCTACAGGCCGAGTTAACTTTTTTTTTTAGGGCCTTGGGGTTCTGGGGGAAGAAGCAGGAACCTTATCATTATAAACCAAAATATAAGTCAAAGACTAACAGAGTTAATAAAATTATATTATTAACTATTAGTTATAATTAAATGTAAAGGATATGTACTATCCTATATAGGACAGTTCAGAGATTTAGTTACAGTAAAGCTACATGCACTGTAGCTTTACTAAATACACTAAATACACTGCCTTGAAAATTGAAATGAGGTAAGAACAAGCCACCCAGCAAAACTGATTTAGTGTGAGTAGTGAGTTACTGAATTCCTCCTGATTTGTAGCATCTTGGGCAGATCTCTTTCTCAAGTGGTTAACTGGCCCCAGCATCGAGGGTTACAAGGGTATACCATAGGACACCAAAGAACTGTTAAAACCCAAAACATAACTAAGAGCCTCTATTGGAGGGAAAGTCCCTTCAACGACAGAATGTATCATCTTGATCAAAATACCATTGTCAACTTCTGCCATGGCAACAGCTTCAAGCTAAGACACTACACCCACATCCATATGTCTCAGCGGGTGTTCTGCCAAGATGTCTGCTTGTCATTTGCTGTGTCTATACAATGCCAAACACTCAGGTGAAAAGTGAAGGATTCAGTAAGTGTTTCTAAACATCCAGACGTTTGGCACCAAGGAAGTACAATATCCTGATGCATGACAGTGTTTCTCACTTTTTCATCTGGCTGTTTGGCCTCACATACCACAAGCTATTGTGCAAATGCTTAAGACTAAAAAAATAGCATTGTCACAAAATAGCACATTTTTCTTCCTAAAGTATAGGATAATCTTAGCCTTGAAATGGGCTTTGGAAGACATTTAATGTAACTTCCCTCCTGATGTATTTGTGGTATCTTTGTACGTAAACCAAGGGAACTCCAAAAACCTTGTTTGGTGTCTGGAAAGATTAACTTTCAATGTCTGATTTTAGGTTACAGGCATACATACAGTTTCATTCAAAAAGCATTCTGGGGGTGATTCCTTTGATCCAGGCCCTGGGAGTGAAAAAAGACAAATAAAGTATGTCCTCACGGGCATATGAGGAGCTCCTCATACGCAGCTTACCTCGGTCTTGTGGAGAGAAATAAAGCAGTGACAGGGGAAATGGAGAGAAAGGCACCACCAGGGGTGGTGATTAAGACACTGAGTCATGGAGACTTGATGACTGATAAACCTTGATGGCTTGAACGTCTGTTAGTATTACGCATGTGATTGGAACAGTACCAACTTCCCCCATTTAATCTTCATAAAACTCTTAACATATAGTTATCCTTATTTCTATTTTACTACAGTTTAGAGGGATTGAGTGACATTTCCAAAATATCATAGTATTCGAAAATTCAGAGGCTGGTTTGCAAAACAGGATCTTCTGCATCTGAACTGCTTTGCCTCCCTTCAAATTTCTACAACAAAGGTCAAGTTCTCAGTACCTTGATCTTGCCATTCAAGGAGAGAAGCAGACCCTGGAGAAGGCGTGGATCCCAGGACACTTGGAGATTTTTCTAGATGGAATATAAATTTCTCAAGAAAGCCAAACAGCCAAAAGAAATAATACATAAAAAGAGTGATAGACACTAAAAGGTAGACGAGAACTATAGACATAGATGCTATGAGCGATAGTCAGATTAGATAGAACTGGACTGTTTCCTAATCAAAGAGTCCATTTCTCATCTTTTGAGTGTCAGATAAAAATACATCTGGACTTAGGAGAAATTTTATTCAAAGAGACTATTTCAATAGGAAAAGTGTGTGTGTGTTTGTGTGTGTGTGTGTGTGACTAACCCTAAGGCATAGAAAACCTGGCTAGGCAGTATTTCCTAGATTTCTGATTCCTCAGATTTCTCATTTTGTTCTTCATAGAGTAAACTTTTTCAAGTGGAGATTCTAAAACCTTACCTCCAGCCTGCTAGAAGACTCAATGAACCACACTCTTGAATTTCTTGGAAAGCTTAGAATGTAAATGATTTCACCGTGGACAGTGGTTTATTATATCTTCATGCTTCTGGTAAGAAATATGTGGTTTCTTTGGCCATGGGGAGTCTTGCTTTAAGTACCCCCAGTTTAATGAAATCTATGATTTTACCGCTGATAAGAATAAATCTTACCCCCATTAGAAATTTTTAAAACTGAGACTACAGCTACTAAGTAAAATTTCAATTCTAAAAATGCATGGTTTATTCTATAATTTGAGTAAAGAGAAAGATGCAACAAAACATAGATTTCACTTATTTTGCTATTACTTTTTGTTGTTATTTTAGAGGAGTTTTAAAAAGACAAACAACTTGAAGAATGGTTTATGATCTCTTTAATTTACCTCCTTCTTCCCTTTATTGGGGATATTTACTTATAATTTCTCCTTATTTCTAACATTACCATGTATAATTGCTAATTATAATATAAAATTCCTCTTATAGGATTGAATTACATACCCAAAGAAGGTGAGATAGTCTTTAGGGACTGCAGCAGGTGAGTCATTTTGGATTATGCTGGTCTTATGAGTGCAATATGTGAGCTATAATGAAACATATGATAGTCTGGATAATTTAATGCAATATACCCAATGCCATCATATATGTCCCAGAGGTGAAGGCTTGGAATATTCAAAGTTTAAGAAGAGAAATTGAAGAATCTTTTTTTTATATCCAAAAATCTTTGATGAGAGTGAGTGTCTGGATTATTGGCAACAATTTTAATTTCTTGGGTTTGTCAAAAATAAAAAAGAGAAGAAAGTAAAGTGTCACAATGTGGTCATGGGTAAAGCTACTGACAATGATTTGGAACTGATTAAAATTCAGGAGAAGAAATAAATAACATCTATAAATAGTATGATGTTTTTCTTCTGCAATTAGAAAACTATTGAAAAGTTCATTTCCTACAGTGCATCATATATTCCTCCTGAGACTGATGCCAAGTGAATCTCACTTATTGTTCTGACTGTTAAAACCTATCATTTATAAAAAGAAAACCATGCCTGAAGTTGATCAAGAGTGAATAGTTGTCACCTAGAAAACAAATATAATTCCCGCCACTACTGTATACTTTATTTTATGAGGAACTGGATCCATTTCAATTGTTGGGTGAGATGGGAATGCAGTAAACAAGGCTGTAAGTCTCTGAAATTCACCCTATGGTGATAGTGCTTTAAGCATTTGGGCAACTGGAATTCACGCAAACAGAACTGAGAGGATGCACGAGCATACAATTCTATAAGGATCATGAGCACAACAGGGGGAGGAAATTGGCTCCTCAGCACGGGTACTGCTCTACGTCTTATCTAATTGTACATACTCTAGGTTAGGCTGAGCTAAGGACATCTCCTGCTGCGTCAAAAATAGATCACAGTGCCTAAAGTTGATAATAATTGACAAAGAAAAAAAAAACCTGTGCTGCAAATGACAAGATGCCTCCGAGGATTATCTAATTTACTATCTTGTAAAGACTGGATTTTATCAAGACTATCAAATGGGAGGCAGGAACTGAGGGGAGTAAGAGAACTAAGACAGTTAACTGAATTCGCAAGACACATAGACCAGTCAACAAGGACAAAATCGAGGGAATCACATGGATAATTCAAGGACAAAAGGATGTCCTTCCTTAAAACTTTGTATTTTCAGTTTAGAGTTTTATGCAAGTATGTGTGTTTGTGTGTAAGACTGTTTTGAAACCACCTTAATATTAATGGTAATGAAGCCAATACTGTTTTCACCATGGCTTTGTTCAGATGAGAAAACACTCAATATATTTGTGCAGCGAAGTAAAAAGAATATTGTCTTAGGATTTAGGGAACCTGGCTTTATAGCTTGCTTACTGTGTACATTGGCCAAGTCACTTAAATTCAAAATTGTTTTTCTGCTTTGTACTCACTAACATCATCCTTTTATTTATTTGACCTGGAAGCCAGATATTCATACAGGTGTCTGTCATCTGAAATTGGGTTATAACCAAATCCTGCCAGATAGTTGATTTTAAGTATCTTCAACTATATGGTATAAAACTGCCCTTCTTTCTAACAATCTGGACTTTCATTACAAAAGAGAAATTCCAGACGTTAGATTGCTCGATCAGATGGTAGTTCCACTCTTTATCTTCTGAGGAACTTTCACACTGTTTTCCATAATGGCTGTGCCAATTTACATTCCCACTGACAGTGTTCAAGTGTTCCTTAAAATCTGCAATCTTTTCAACCAATTCACCAACTCGACGGACATGAGTTTCAGCAAGCTCCGGGAGCTGCTGATGGACAGGAAAGACTGGTGTGCCGCAGTCCACAGGGTCGCAAAGAGTCAGACACAGCTGAGCAATTGAACTTTAAACACTTGCTATCTTTTGATTTTCTAATAATAGCCATCCTTACTGGTGCGAGGTGATGTCTCCTGGTTTTGTGGTTTAGGTTAGCATTTCCTGATGATTAGTGATTTTAAGCATCTTTTCATGTATCTGCTGGCCACTTACATGCCTTCTTTGGAAGAATATCTACACAGGTTCTTTGCCAATTTTTAAAAAGCATGTTACTTGGATTTTTTCTTTACTATTAAGTCATATAAATTCCTTATGTATTTTGGATATTAATCACTCATCCAATATATGATTTGTAAATATTTTCTTTCATTCCATATGCTGCCTTTTTATTTTACTGATTATTTCCTTTGCAATGAATAGCTTTTAGTTTGATGTTGTCACACTTGTTTATTTGTGCTTTTACTGACTCTGCCTTTGGTATAAAATTAAAAAATTAATTACCAAAATCAAAGTCAAGAAGCTTTTCTCCTATTTTCTTTTAGGAGTTTTACAGTCTCAGATCTTACATTTTTCATCCATTTCGAGTTGATTTAGCATTTGGTGTAAGGTAAAGGTCCAGCTTCATTCTTTGCATGTGGATATTCAGTGTCTCCAACAACATTTATCAAGGAAACTGCCTTTTACCCATGTGTGTTCTTAATTATTTTATCAGAAAATTAGCTGACTGCATGTGTGGGCTTTAAATTCTATTCTATTGGTCTATGTCTCTGTTTCATGCCAGTATCATATTCTTGATTACTATAGCTTAATAATATAATTTGAAATTAGAAAGTATGCTACCATATGATAAAGCAATCCCGGTTTCATTTATGCATTCAAAAGAAGTAAAATAATTTAAAGGGATGTCTGCATACCTATATTGATTGCAATGACAACAACTAAGTGTCTGTTGACAAAGGAATAGAAGAAGAAAATGTAAGTTCCTAATACAACTCGCCCAACAATCCTTATGATAAAACCTCTCTGCCTCCAAGGATCTTCCTCTTGTGTGCTGCTTACAAAAAATCACACTGAAGCTTACCAAAATCCCGTTTATGACCAATCTGACTTTAGAGCTTTGGAACCCAAAAGCACTCCATTTATGGACCCTAATGAAGATATTTGTCCCAGGTTCTACTATGCTCTTTCTGTCTGTATTGACCTTCCCACGATGGTCCCTCAAGGCAAGTTGTGTGCCTCCTCCAGGACTTGAGAGTGATAAACTCTGTTTCACATTTTCTTGCAGCCTTTTGTTGAACTGTGGCTCACCATCAATTCCTGGGGGGTTCTACATAACAAATGTTAACTTAAAGAAGCCACAACAATATAAAAAGAAGTATTATTCAGCCTTATAAGAGAAGGAAATCCTATCATTTGTGACAACACAGAATATAAGCGGACCTGGAGGAGATAAGTAAAGTAAACCAAACAGAGAAAGACAGATAAAGTATAACCTCACCCAGTTTCCTCTTCAGTCAGGCTCTTCCATAAGGAAGCTTCCATAAGCCTCTTATCCTTTTCCATCAGAGGGTAGACAGAATTAAACCGGAATCACAGAAAACTAACCAATCTGATCACATGAACCACAGCCTTGTCTAACTCAATGAAACTATGAGCCATGCCACGTAGGGCCACCCAAGATGGACGGGTCATGGTGAAGAGTGATGACAAAACGTGGTTCACCAGAGAAGGGAATGGCAAACCACTTCAGGATTCTTGCCTTGAGCACCCCATGAACAGTATGAAAAGTCAAAAAGATAGGACCCTGAAAGATGAAATTCTCAGGTCGGTAGGTGCCCAGTATGCTACTGGAGAAGAATGGAGAAATACTCCAGAAAAAATGAAGAGATGGAGTCAAAGCTAAAACAATACCCAGTTGTGGATGTGACTGGTGATGGAAGTAAAGTGCGATGGCGTAAAGAGCAATATTGCATAGGAACCTGGAATGTAGGGTCCATGAATCAAGGCAAATTGAAAGTGGTCAAACAGGAGATGGCAAGAGTGAACATCGACATTTTAGGAATCAGTGAACTAAAATGGACTGGAATGGGGGAATTTAACTCAGATGACAATTATATCTACTACTATGGGCAAGAATCCCTTAGAAGAAATGGAGTAGCCATCATAGTCAACAAAAGAGTCTGAAATGCAGTACTTGAATGCATTCTCAAAAATGACAGAATGATCTCTGTTCGTTTCCAAGGCAAACCATTCAATATCAGAGTAATCAAAGTCTATGCCCCGACTAACAATGCTGAAGAAGTTGAAGTTGAATGCTTTTATGAAGACCTACAAGACCTTCTTAAAGCGTCTACCTACAATGCGGGAGACCCGGGTTCGATCCCTGGGTTGGGAAGATCCCCTGGAGAAGGAAATGGCAACCCACTCCAGTATTCTTGACTGGAAAATCCCATGGACTGAGGAGTCTGGTAGGCTACAGTCCATGGGGTCGCAAAGAGTGGGACATGACTGAGTGACTTCACTTTCACTTTCACAAGACCTTCTAGAACTAACACCCCCCAAAAATAAAATGTCCTTTTTGTTATAGGGGACTGGAATGCAAATGTAGGAAATCAAGAAATACCTGGTGTAACAGGGAAATTTGGCCTTGGAGTACACAATGAAGCAGGGCAAAGGCTAGCAGAGTTCTGCCAAGAGAATGCACTGTTCATAGCAAACACTCTCTTCCAACAACAGAAGAAAAGATGCTACATAGATGGAGAAGCTCTATACAGTCAACAAAAACTAGACCAGGAGCTGACTGTGGTTCAGATTATGAACTCCTTATTGCCAAAATCAGATGTAAATTGAAGAAAGTAGGGTAAACCACTAGACCATTCATGTATGATCTAAATCAAATCCCTTAGGACAATACAATGGAAGTGACAAATAGATTCAAGGAATTGGATCTGATACAGAGTGCCTGAAGATCTATGGACGGAGGTTCATGACATTGTACAGGATTCAGTGATCAAGACCATCCCCAAGAAAAAGAAATGCAAAAAGGCAAAATGGTTGTCTGAGGAGGCCTTATAAACAGCTGAGAAAAGAAAAGAAGTGAAATAAAAGGGAAAAAGGGAAAGATACACCCATTTGAATGCAGAGTTCAAAGAACAGCAAGGAGAGATAAGAATGCCTTCCTTAGCAATCAGTGCAAAGAAATAGAGGAAAACAATAGAATGGGATAGAGCAGAGATCTCTTCAAGAAAATTAGAGATACCAACGGAATGTTTCATGCAAAGATGGGCACAATAAAGTACAGAAATAGTATGGACCTAACAGAAGCAGAAGATATTAAGAAGAGGTGGCAAGAATACACAGAAGAACTATATAGAAAATATCTTCACGACCCAGATAATCATGATGGTGTGATCACTCACCTAGACCCAGACATCCTGGAATGCAAAGTCAAGTGGGCCTTAGGAAGCATCACTACAAACAAAGCTAGTGGAGGTGATGGAATTCCAGTTGAGCTATTTCAAATCCTAAAGGAAGATGCTGTGAAAGTGCTGCACTCAATAAGCCAGCAAATTTGGAAAACTCAGCAGTGGCCACAGGCCTGGAAAAGGTCAGTTTTCATGCCAATCCCAAAGAAAGGTAATGCCAAAGAATGCTCAAACTATTGCACAATTGCACTGACCTCACACGCTAGTAAAGTAATGCTCAAAACTTTCCAAGCGAGGCTTCAACAGTACATGAACTGTGAACTTCCAGATGTTCAAGCTGGATTTAGAAAAGGCAGAGGAACAAGAGATCAAATTGCCAACATCTGCTGGATCATTGAAAAAACAAGAGGGTTCCAGAAAAACATCTATTTCTGCTTTTTTGCCTATGCCAAAGCCTTTGACTGTGTGGATCACAACAAACCGGAAAATTCTCAAAGAGTACCTGCCTCTGAGAATCTGTATGCAGGTCAAGAAGCAACAGTTAGAACTGGACATGGAACAACAGATTGGTTTCACATAGGAAAAGGAATACGTCAAGGCTGTATACTGTCACCCTGTTTATTTAACTTATATGCAGAATATATCAAGAGAAATGCTGGGCTGGATGAAGCATAAGCTGGAATGAAGATTTCTGGGAGAAATGTCAATAACCTCAGATATGCAGATGACACCACCCTTATGGCAGAAAGTGAAGAACTAAAGAGCCTCTTGATGAAAGTGAAAGAGGAGAGTGAAAAAGTTGGCTTAAAACTCAACATTCAGAAAACTAAAATCATGGCATCTGGTCCCATCACTTCATGGCAAATAGATTGGGAAACAGTGGAAACAGTGACAGACTTTATTTTGGGGGGCTCCAAAATTACTGCATATGGTGACTGTAGCCATTAAATTAAAAGATGCTTGCTCCTGGGAACAAAAGCTATAGCCAACCTAGACAGCTTATTAAAAAGCAGAAATATTACTTTTCCATAAAGGTCCATCTAGTCAAAGTTATGGTTTTTCCAGTAGTCATGTATGGATGTGAGAGTTGTACTATAAGAAAGCTGAGCATCGAAGAACTGCTGCTTTTGAGTTGCAGCGTTGGAGAAGATGCTTAAGAGTCTCTTGGACTACAAGGAGATCCAACCAGTTTATCCTAAAGGAAATCAGTCCTGAATATTAATCTGAAGGACTGATGCTGAAGCTGAAACTCCAATACTTTGACCACCTGATGCAAAGAACTAACTCACTGGAAAAGACCCTGTTAGTGGGAAAGATTGAAGGTGGGAGGAGAAGGGGACAACAGAAGATGAGATGGTTAGATGGCATCACTGACGCAATGGACATGTGTTTGATTAAACTCCAGGGGTTGGTGATGGAAAGGGAGGCCTGGTGTGCTGCAGTTCATGGGGTCACAAAGAGTCAGACACGGCTGAGTGACTGAACTGAACTGAACACTTATATGTGGTATATTTTTAAAGGTTGAGCTCAGAATCAGAGGGTGGAATGGTAGTTACCAGAATCTGATGGTAGGGGGTGGGGAAATGTTGGTCCAAGTGTACAAAATTACAATTATGTAGGATGAATAACTACAAACACCTAATGTATAACATGATGACTATAGCCAATAATACAGTATTAAATACTCTAAATATGCTAAACAGAGGTGTTTTCATCACACACATGAGTAGATGGCATGTTAACTAGTTCAAGTGCAATAATCATTTTATTACCATAAGTATATGAAGTCACCATGTCATGCACATAAAATATACACAATTTTATTTAAATAAAAATAAAAGAAAAAGCAAGCTCAATAAATTTGGGAATAGTTGCCTATTGAAGTGACTGATTAAAATTGTTAAGTATTAATTGAAGAAAATCATCTACTTTTCTCTCTGTAATATCTGTGTATTATTACACTTACATTCTGATTAATAAATTTTGGTGATAACTTTAGAATTTACCTAGCCTAAGAATTTCTCCTTCACTTTATGTGACACATTATGAATGGCAGTCTTAATTTTCCTGAGCTGTATATGGACCTAATAAAATAAAATCAACTCCAATATCTTGCATTTGCCTTGTAATAAGCTGGCCTTCAAGGGACTGGCACAGACTTCATGGAAATGGACCTAAACTAGTTAATAATAAAAATCCATTTTTCCTGAAAAAATTAATATACCATTTGGGTACAATTTATTATTTAATATTCATCTTAGACTTAACAGCCGGCTGCCTAAAGTAAAGGTATTGTTACAGTGTCTTCAAAATCTGCCTGCTGCTACTGATCAGCAACCTACATACTTAATTATTATTCATCAATTATCCACATATTTGGAAAGTCACTTAATGTATCTGTTAATTAAACTTACCCTCGGAATATAAATGGCTCAAAATGTCATTTAAAAATTGTACTTATGGAGGTTTTCTTTATTTGATAAATCAAATTTTTCAGATGAAATAAAACTACATTAAACTTAAGTACACAGTGTCCTATAAAGTACTGACATTAAGGACGTCTTCCTTATCTGTAACAATTCCTACTTGTTCAGCACAGAAAAATTAAGAAAACATCAGCTAATGGCAAAAAAAGAATAGGATATTATTCTCATACTAATCTGTAATCCTTAACAGGGTCTACTAGTTATTAAAACTGAAGTATTACTCATCTGTATCCCTTACCTGGCCAAAAGACCCATTTATCTCTATCCTAATTAAATTAGGAGAACTTTAATTAGGATAAATTTAGTTAGGATAAATCAGGCAGGAAGACCCTAATGAGCATTTTTGAACCTCATAGTGAAACCCCAGTCTGGTTCTGAGTAAAGAGGGCATTAAGAAAGGCGACAGCATCCAGCAGAGAAGAACCACCATGAGCCTGTGGGGCACTGAGCCTGTGGTAGAGCAAAACCATGCACTTGCTAGAATCCTGAGACAGTTCTAGCTAGGGGACCCAATGCTTTTAGCTCTAACACTGAGTGAGTCCAATAGAGTATTCTCTGACATACTTCTAGGGAATGTTTCCTCAAGATCCATGAGAAAAGTCACATCATAAAAGAAAATGGAATGTAGCTCCCCACTGGCAATCCAATAATGCAGCACCACCTGAGGTTCTAAGAAGAAATGGACTGATGTCTACAAAGTTAAGCATCAGGTGAAGGAGCGATACTAACCTAATACCAGGTACTGACCAGAGAACAGAATGGCTAGTAAGACATCCAAAGAAAGTTAAAAATCACCAAGGAGAAGATGAGAGGCAGCAAGGGCTCTAACAGGAGAGGGAGAACCCATGAGAACATGGGGATTCCATTGACTTTTCATGATGTTGATTAGAGCCAAAGATATTTTAACTATATGCACTTCCTTAGAGTACTTGTATACATTGCCATATTTACTTGTCTTGGTTCATTAGATTAAAACAGCAGGAAGTATACTGTAATGGTCTTTATCTTTCTGGCTTACTTCACTCTGTATAATGGGCTCCAGTTTCATCCATCTCACTAGAACTGATTCAAATGAATTCTTTTTAATGGCTGAGTAATATTCCATGGTGTATATGTACCACAGCTTCCTTATCCATTCGTCTGCTGATGGGCATCTAGGTTGTTTCTATGTCCTGGCTATTATCAACAGTGCTGTGATGAACATTGGGGTGCACGTGTCTCTTTCAGATCTGGTTTCCTCGGTGTGGAATTTAAAAAGATGGTAATGATAACCCTATATGCAAAACAGAAAAAGAGACACAGATGTACAGAACAGACTTTTGGACTCTGTGGGAGAAGGCGAGGGTGGGATGTTTAGAGAGAACAGCATCGAAACATGTATACTATCAAGGGTGAAACAGATCACCAGCCCAGGTTGGATGCATGAGACAAGTGCTCAGGGCTGGTGCACTGGGAAGACCCAGAGGGATCGGGTAGAGAGGGAGGTGGGAGGGGGGATCGGGATGGGGAATACATGTAAATCCATGGCTGATTCATGTCAATGTATGACAAAAACCACTACAATATTGTAAAGTAATTAGCCTCCAACTAATAAAAATAAATGAAAGAAAAACAGCAGGAAGGCAGAACTGAATTTTAAAAATTATCTGAAATACTAAATAAGGGCATTTTGTCAAATCCAGAGACCTTCAAAACTACCTCACTCCCTCAGAAAACTTAGAGTGGTGACACTAACGTGTGGGACCACCTGTCTTGGCTTCTGCCTATCACTTCTCATTTCCTGTAAGTTATGCTGAAAAGTGTTACTCACTCAGTCATGCCCAACTCTTTGTGACCCCATGGACTATAGCCCACCAGGTTCCTCTCTGTCTATGGGATTCTCTGCAATGGGTTGCCATTTCCTTCTCCAGGTGATCTTCCCGACCCAGAGATCAAACCTGGGTCTCCTGCATTGCAGGCAGATTCGTCACTATCCGAGCCACCAGGGTAAGTGGTTCTCATTACCTAGTTGCATTCCAATAAGTGAATGAAACTCCGAACAAGTCACCCCAAGATGCAGCAACTTGACAAGCTCTTGCTGCTGTCTGAGCAGTAAAAAAGTTGCTCAGAGAAGCCCAGCCTCCATCAAGAAGCTCCTTCTTCAGACAGATGGAGCAAGCCAAGAACCCATGAACTGCTTTGAAGTCCTTCCCTCTCTTGGGCTCCAGAAGAGTTAACATCAACTTACTTTCAAAGAAGCC
Source organism: Cervus canadensis (assembly GCF_019320065.1). Lineage (NCBI taxonomy): Eukaryota > Metazoa > Chordata > Mammalia > Artiodactyla > Cervidae > Cervus > Cervus canadensis. Next base: position 16,581,605 of record NC_057399.1, read on the forward strand.
AGAGGTCTGTAACTGTTCTCTGTAGGTTTGCAAATACCGTTTTGGGTAAAGCAACATTCTGACAAGGAGGAAAACTAAAGAATCTTGAGTACATTTCTTATTGTTTTTAAATGTCAAGCCTAGGTAAAACTTCTCTGAGCTCTGCTACCTAGGACACTTTGACTTTTCCATAGAGAAGGATCTCATTTTTCTGAGATATCCAGTGTCACATCCTCTCCTTGAAAGAGAAGTTAAAGAAAAGAATGCATCATCATTTATGATCCAGACATGCTCTTCCACCAAGGATCATCTTTGATTCTGTTCCCTGTTCTGAGTTACACTGGGTTAGACTCAGTGCCTGAGTCTTGATGGCAACTTGGAGACAGACATCTAGGCATCTAAATATCTATCCATCAGGAATAACACTCATTCAGAGACTCCATTTGTAGGATGAGTGGTTTTTTTGTTTTCTTTCAAATTCACTGTATATGTGTGTGTGTGTGTGTGCGTGTGTGTGTGTGTGTCTGTGTGTGTCTGTGTATCCTAAATTCCTGCCTAGCATTTGGTTCAATGATAATTTTTAATGTGCATTGAGTGATAAAATCTTTGTACATATAAATCATACCTGAAATGAGAATAACATTTGAACTGTGTAGGTTTATCAGATAGAGTCCTGATTTAGGAATACATTCTTTATATAAAATGTCTATTACTGATAATTTTTGTCAGATATCAAACTCACACATAAACCATACTGTATAGGTGTAATTTGTGGTGTGTTCAAATACTTTTAAAAACAATTTTATTCTTTTACTACTCCCATCTTTTTCTTTTTTCTTTCTTTATTTTTCCAATTATACTGGACACCCAGTTTATTTCCCATAAAACTACTCTCAAGACTCTTGAACATATTCTTCTCTGAGATGTTCTCATAGAACATTCATTTAGTTCTAAAAGCAGCATTCATCTGATTTGTCTCTGAAATCATTGTTTCAGATGAGCATATTCCCAAGGACAAATTTAAAAGCACTAACGCAGTCTTATCTGTCTGAAGTGGCCTACTCTGTCATGGGCATTCATGGAGCTCTCCAGTCTAGCTCCAGAGTTCTCAGTAAGTGCCTCTGGTTTTATTCTGCTTTCACAAGAGCCCTGCACTCTGCTCTTAGTATGTTATAGAAGGTGCTTCTCCAAGGAGGGTGGACAGGGGATCCCAGAAAGAAAGAAAATGGTTACAGCTGAAAGAGAGGAAAAAGCTTTGCCAGTTTTCTAGTCTTGGTGGGATCATTACTTCATGGACGTGACTGCAAGTCTTGCTGTTAACATAGTTGAAAATAAACATTTAGACAGGGCTGTATGAGGGCAAGTTGGTATGATCAATACATCTTTATATATGGGCATGTGTGTCTGATGTGTGTGTGTTAAATGTAAAAATATGACTTTTATTTCAAAATCAAGGGATTCCTACTTAAAAGTGATTCAGTTGCATAGTACAGTATACCTTATCAGAAATAAAACTTGTTAAGTCTGCATTTACTGAGAAATGCTCCTTATCAACTTTAATAACTATAATCTTGAACATAATTTTCAAGCAACCCCATCCTGCTCATATTGCCTTTCTTAACAGTACCTGAAAAAGGTTTAAACAGCTCAAGATTTTATAGTAAAAACAAACAAACAAAAAGATTAGCTGAGAATGACTGAACCCACTCTATGACATTAACTCTAGTGCTCAGTAAACATTTAAGTTAATATCAAGCAATAGTCAGACTTTATACAGAGAGGATTTCATTGTGACTCCTATGAGGGAGGAGAGACTCTTAAGACACTTGAGGTTTAGGGATGTGTGTGTTTCTTTTTTTCACAAAAATTCTCTTTCGCCTGTGTCCTTTATGGGAACTTGTTTTATATTTCTTCTGTCCCCAGATATAAAACTATGATTTGGAAAAAAGTATGACATTTGGAATCAACCACTCACTTTATCCCTGACTACCTGTTAACATTTTTGACCCTTAGTTATTTATTTATAAAACAGGAACAGCTACATGGCAGTTATTTAAAACTAAGAACAATATTTTTATGCCATCAGGATAATTCTCTCGAGGAATGTGGATAGTCTCACTGAGCAGTGTCTCTGTAACACTATACGAACAGGATACTGCAATGTTGAAACAGAAGCTGTTTTACTTTTCTGTAGTACATGACTGCAAACTGTTCTGAACTGATGTACATCAGTTTGGTCCTCCACAACTTGGGGATTATTTTTGTACAGAAAGATGAACATTGTGATGCTGCTGGGTGTTTGCTGCTCCTTCATGAGGCTGTCATCAGTTGTAATAGAAGTCAATCTCAGACCAAAATCTATACTCATACATACAAACATTCATTACGCTTGTGTTAGAAGCAGACAAAAGAATTAATACAAACGTTATTAACATTTCATGAAGACCTAGCTCACTCTTTTTAAAACAAACATAACATGACATGAACAACTCACTAGAAACAGACACAAATATTTCAGAGGTATGTTTTAATGTCTTTATAAATTAGCATCAGGCAATAAGAAGTTCTGTCACCCAAAGACTGGACTCAGTAAAGCTCACTTAGCAATCTAGCCTTAGGTACCATTCTCTCAATGAGCTGGGTGTTTGTGTCCCCATCAAAATTCACGTATCAAAATCCTAATCCCTACTGTGGTGGTATTTGTAGATGGGACCTTCGGGAAGTAATTAGGTTTAGAAAGGTCATGAAGGTGGGGCCCTCATTATGGGGTTAGTGCCTTTTAAGAAGAGAAATACAGAAAGACTCCTTTCTATCCAGGCACAGCCACTGATCTACAAACCAGGAAGAGAGCCCTCACCAAGAACAGAATCTGCTGGTACTTCGGTCTTAGGCTTCCTTCAGAACTGTGAGAAATGCCTGGTATTTAAGTCACTCATTTTGTGGTATTTTGTTAAAGTGGATCATGCTGCATAAGACATATACCAAAAGGTACAAATGACACATCTCACAGATTCTAATTCCCTATTTCATACAAAATTTTAAGTGTGTGTCTAAAATACTTCAACTAGCCTAAATATATTGAGTTCTACTAAATTCATAATTGAAAATCCATTTCTAACACCCATTATGCTGATTAACAAGCCACTAAATTCACCAATGAAAATCCATTTCTGACATTAATTATACTAATTGGCCACTCATCTATAGATTCGTTACATAGAGAAAGGAACCTTATGTTATAGAGATCTCTGAAGTACAGCTTTTCTGATAATAACCTGGGTAACCAGCTACAGAGTGTGTGTGTGTGTTTATCAGAACAAATAACAGTCTGACAGTCCTAAAGTAAAACGAAAACCATTAAAACCATTCATATCTCATTTTATGCTGAAAAATTTTAAAAAGAAGGTACCAACATCATTACAGCAGGTACCTCATTTTTCTGTCTCTTTCTGACCTTCCATTCCTCTTTTCTACTGATGGTAGTAGGGGGGTTTTCACCAACCACTGTAGTTTCTTGACAGGTTAATTCCTCCTTGAATCTATAACAGCAACCTATCCTTCTTCCCAGCCCCACACAAAGTTTGTAGAAGCCATGACATCCTGTCACTTCTTTCCACCAAGTATAGATAGCCCTCTGGAGTCAGCCCCCTGAGGTTTTTATAATTTAACAACTCCATAATTACTATGCATGGTCTATAATGGTCTGGCAATGTTTGAAACTACATTATGTTTTAGTATAAGAAAGCCCCATACAGGGGAGAAAAAGTAGAGTAGAACTCTCTAGGCCAAGGAATAAAGTATCATCCTTTACCACACATTATTCTATCAATTTCCTAAATTTTCTCTGTTTCCCCCCATATATTGGAAGTATATTCTTTCAGCCCATTTGCAGAAACCCTACACTCTGACGTGAAACAATGAAAAAATCAACCAGTGGTGGGGACTGTGCTTGTCAAGAGAGCTAAAAATATTAAAAGCCAGGTATAATAAAGCTGAAACACAAATACTGTGCCTGTTCTGTCGTTTTACATGAAAACGTAAATTTGAAACAGTTAAGTGATGTGTGAAAATGGATTAGATACCTTTTCTGTTGCCAACATGAGATATGTGGGTGTTTTAATTTGTGTCTGTGAGTAGAGGTTTCAGGAAATAAGTACAGGTGATATATGCTTACTTTAGTTTCTCTTTGTCCTTCACTTCGGCAAAACTCATAGATTTTGGCTGGAAAATTAGTCCTTTCTTGGCTTCCGTTTCTCTTTTCCCTATCTTACAATTTATATAGAAACTATCTCCTCTGGAGTTTACTCATTCACCCTAATTCAGTGGCTGTCCCATTCTGGTTTATTTATTCCAGATGTTTATTATGTACAGCATAAAATACATAATGCAGGACATACTTGTGGGTAGTCATGCTTTTACATTGGCCCTTATGCTGGATTTTTTTGGCATCTTAAATTTTTTTAGATGAGATTTAATTAACAATATCAATATCTCATATTATTTGGTACTATATGCATTTCAAAGAACTTCAACTGTTTTACAAATAGCACACTTATTCATTTTGCATGGCTAGGAGGGTAAAATTTCAGATGTCTATTTCTTAATAGGATTTAGAAAAAAAGATTTTCCTATGGCCTGGAAAACCTAATTGATTCTTCTAAATTGCAAGGTTATGGGTACATTCAAAGAAATGTGAAGAACTAACGAGAAGAGAAATCTATTGTATTAGGGGTTGGGAATATATTAGACAAAGCAATAGTTATAGACATAAATAAGAGAATGCTGCAATGTTTATATACTTGTGATCACCACAGTGATGTGATCCCAGGTTATAGATGGATTTTTACTAGAAACTTAAAAAACACATGAAAATAATAATCTTGAAGAAATTCTAAATTAAAAAATATTTTAACTAATTTAATAAATGTTTCCCAAATGTATCTGATCACAGAACTACATTAAAATACTTGGAACTTCCCATTTCAGTTCCAGCACAAAAGTCTGTTGGAAACCATTGTTTCTATTCCATACAATAGGAAAAAGAAAAAACTAAACAAATTGAAAATCAGTTACTTTTCTTGGACCCATCAGAACTGAGGTTGCAAGACAAACCACTCTGAAACCTGCAGAGAGTGGTGAATACAGAGTTTGTAACTAAGATCTGCCTATCCAGAACAGAGGTCACTGGAGCCAGAGCGGGAAGGAATACTTAAAGGGTAGTTTTGACAAACTACTGGAGGCTGTGTGAAATCACGTGACAGTGAGAAATTACTGATTAGTGGGATCCAGGGATAGTAACAGTAACAAGGGATAGTAATTATTATGAAATATGTCCAGATTGTTCTTTTAACAAAGGCCCAATTCTCCTGTGGGAGGGGGGAACCTTTACCAGAGCTTTATCCCACCTAGGGAAAGGCATTTCTCTCACTGCAGCACTCTCTAGCCTTCCTGTCTTACCTAAGAGGAGGTAGGGAGGAAAGAAAGCTATGAAATACTTGTGAAGGTCATCGGCCAGCAAAATACAGTCCAGCTAAAAATTAACTGTAAAATATTTCTCTTCTCCCTCACTTTACTGGAACATCAACAGGTCTCTAATATAATGACAATGGATTTCAGTGGAAAGAACTGCCTAGGGCAGGCTTTCTCTTGCAGGGAGAATCAAGGCAAGCCCAAAGTTAATAGGAGACCAAAAATAGGGACAGTAGTAGAATTTGAAACATTTGGCGACTACATAAAATATTAAACACTGGTCAACTCCTAGTCATATTAACATAAAACTTTACATGAAAAGTTTATTTACCTCAATTTCCATTCCAAAATTAATGACACCAAAGCTTAGATCTTAGAAATTTGGAGAACACTAAGTGGTATAAATATAAGATAAATATAAAAAAGCTACACCCAAGCATGTCACATTCAAGCTGAATAAAACCAAAGACAAAGAAGAAATCCTGAAAGAAGTCAGAAAGAAAAGCAAAGACTTTCCTGAGAGGGACAAAGATAAGAATTATAGCAGACTTCCCTTCAGAGACCATAAAAGCAAGAAAGTAGAGTGAAATGCTTAAGACGTTGAAAAAAAGAGAAACAAACACCAAATTGGAATTCAATATTCAGTGAAATTATCCTTCAAAAGAGAAGGATAAATTAAGAAATTCTCATAAAAATGAAAAATGAGGGAACTCATTACCAGCAGACATGACATGTTAAGAACCATTCAAAGGAGTTCGTCAGGGAGAAAGAAAATGGTATAGATCAAAAACTCAGATCTACATTTCAAAAGAGAGAATTAGAAAAGAAAGAAATGAAGAGGAAACAGAATTACAATGAGCCTGGAATATCATATATTATTAAGTAAGAAAGCACTCAAAAAAATCCCCGACAATGAAGAGCTGGGTCAAAGGGACACTAGAATCAACTAAAATAGTTCCCCAGTGGTCAAAGCCAGAAGATTTGGGCCAAAACAAAAACTGTACTAGATTACAATCTAAAGTATAAAACAATATTCATGAGTCTCTATACATTTATTATAAATACATAATTTATATATAGTAAATAATAAATGATAGATAAATCTCTCATGCCAAAAAAGTAGATACTTTTATGTAGATAATTTATGTAGATACTCTGCCCTAAGGGAGATGGAAAGAACTTCCTACTACTCAAGTGTGGGCTGTGAATTGTGACTTCCTTCCAGAGAATGCAGTGCAGAAAGGGTGTAAAAAAGAGTGATTTGCAGTGGAAAAACCTGACAAACAGTAATCCGGACAGGAGACAGTAACATCAACAATGATACGCCAATTTTGGTAGTATGTAGCCTTCATACAGCGCACTAAGAACGGCACTTTACCTCTGAGGTTTTCTTCCCCCAAACCTGTTATTCCAGTCTAAGCATGAGAAAAGCACCAAACAAGTCTCAATTAGGGACACTTTACAAAATACTTGACCAGTAATCTTTGAAAGTGTCAGGGTTATTAAAATAAAATAAAATAAAAAAAATCTGGGAAACTCACATCACAGAGGAGCCTAAGAAAACATGATGATTAAATGTAACGTGGGATCCTGGATGGGATTCTGGAGCAGTAAAAGAGCATTAGATAAAAATTATCTGAATAAAGTATTTTTTAACTTAATAATAAAGTATCAATGTAGTTTAATTCAGTGTGACAAATATACTATAATATATAGGTAATACTATACCAATGCAAGATGTTAATAATAGGGAAAACTGAGTTCAGGCTGTATGGGAAATTCTGTATCATCAACAAAACTTTCCCATAAGCCTAGCACTATTAAGAAATTATTTTAAAGAAATCAAGGATGACATCATTCCTGAAAAATCTCAGATTACAGTTGAAGACAGACTGAAAATACTGTCTTTATCATACACATTTCTTCTGCTTAAAAAACAAAACAAAAGCCTGCTAAATTCTGCCCATGTTTCTCAAAAATGCTGTACAATAAAATGCCTACTTTTGTCTTTTCAGATAGAAATATGAGGATCAAAGCTGTTGTATAATTTTTTATTATTATTATTTTAAAATGTCTGGCTGTGCCACATGTGGAATGTTAGTTCTCTGACCAGGGGTTTAACTGGTCCTAACCACTAGACCACCAGGAAATTCCTAGGATCAAAGCTATTTTAGTTAATTTTAGACCACCACACTGTGGGGAACAAATATGCATCAGAAAATAACCACACTTTCACATTATGAACAAATGCAAAATGGGATAAATTGTGCCAGATTTTTTCCAGAACAAAAGTCTTTCTTTGACAACACATTGGGGAGGGGTGGGGGGGTGGTGGTTCCTGACAGCTCAGTTGGTAAAGAATCTGCCTGAAATGCAGGAGACCGTAGTTCAATTCCTGGGTTGAGAAGATACCCTGGAGAAGGGAAAGCCTACCCACTCCAGGGTTCTGGCCTGGAGAATTCCATGGTCTGTATAGCCCACGGGTCACAAAGAGTTGGACATGACTGAGCAACTTTCACTTTCACTTTCTTTAAAAGCCTTGAAAACTGCATTAACTCTTGGATTGTTCGCCTACTAGTATTCAGTAGTATCTAATTAAGCATTAGATAAATACAGCCCTTCTCTTTGTAATTTTTCTGATGCCATGATGAATCTTTTTGTTTCTAGATTCTCTGGACATGTATGATGAGTTTAACTGAAATATACACATTAGTCATTTAATAATTTCCAGTGTTCTGCGGAATTTTGTTAAAAACCAACATTACCAGGAAGAATAAATTCAAAAAGAAATGTTAAAATGCAATTGAGGTTATAACAGCAAGAGATCTTAGGATCTACGAATGAATGACATAACAATTATTTTTTTAAAACTAGTGAAATATAATATATAAGCCAGATATATTCTTTGAAAGAGCTTCTTCAATTTTCTTATATTGCCTTCACAGAGTGCAAGAAATTTCTTAAACTTTACCTAAAACAGTTGTGTATGCGTATTTCCTGTAGGGAGATGACGTGAATTATGTTCAAAGTAAAAGATTTAAACTGAAAGAATATTATCCATCAACCTTGTAAAACAACTCAGGAGCTACTAATGAGTTGCATTGTTAAGGATAATAAGGAAATGATATATTGAGCTACTGCTAAGTCACTTCAGTTGTGTCCAACTCTGCGCGACCCCATAGACGGCAGCTCACCAGGCTCCCCCGTCCCTGGGATTCTCCAGGCAAGAACACTGGAGTGGGTTGCCATTTCCTTCTCCAATGCATGAAAGTGAAAAGTGAAAGTGAAGTCATTCAGGCAAGGGTACTGGAGTGGGGTGCCATTGCCTTCTCCGGTATTGAGCTAAGACCATCCTTAAATAGGAAAGTCTCTAACATTTTAGGATACTAGCTTATGAATCAAATGTCCTTTCCCTTCTATAGAGATGTTGATGACCTCTTTCATTAACTTTGGTTTTGAGGAGTGATTCCACCATTCATATGCGAGCACTGACATTTCCAATCTCTTCTGCTCTCAGTGTTTCTTGTTTATAAATTATAGTGATGCAGGCAGCAGGAAAAGATGACTCAGTTTAAAAAAATTGTGATTATTGCAATCGTGTGTAGTTATCAGTTTACTTGACTATTTACTTTGGTCAAGTCACTTAAGCTCTATCATCTATAAAATACAGCTCTTAACGGAGGTAATGGAATTCCAGTTAAGCTATTTCAAATCCGGGAAGATAATGCTGTGAAAGTGCTGCACTCAATATGCCAGAAAATTTGGAAAACTCACCAGTGGCCACAGGCCTGGAAAAGGTCAGTTTTCATTTCAATCCTAAGGAAAGGCAATGCCAAAGAATGTTCAAACTACCACACAATTGCACTCACCTCACACGCTAGTAAAGTAATGCTCAAAATTCTCCAAGCCAGGCTTCAGCAATACGTGAACCGTGAACTTCCAGATGTTCAAGCTGGTTTTAGAAAAGGCAGAGGAACCAGAAATCAAATTGCCAACATCTGCTGGATCATCGAAAAAGCAAGACAGTTCCAGAAAAACATCTATTTCTGTTTTATTGACTATGCCAAAGCCTTTGACTGTGTGGATCACAATAAACTGGAAAATTCTGAAAGAGATGGGAATACCAGACTACCTGACCTGCCTCTTGAGAAACCTGTATGCAGGTCAGGAAGCAACAGTTAGAACTGGACATGGAACAACAGACTGGTTCCAAATAGGAAAAGGAGTACGTTAAGGCTGTATACCATCACCCTGCTTACTTAACTTATATGCAGAGTACATCATGAGAAATGCTGGGCTGGAGGAAGCACAAGCTGGAATCAAGATTGCCAGGACAAATATCAATAACCTCAGATATGCAGAAGACACCACCCTATGGCAGAAAGTGAAGAAGAATTTAAAGAGCCTATTGATGAAAGTGAAAAAGGAGAGTGAAAAGTTGGCTTAAAGCTCAACATTCAGAAAACTAAGATCATGGCATCTGGTCCCAGCACTTCATGGCAAATAGATGGGGAAACAGTGGAAAACAGTGGCTGACTTAAGTTTTCTGGGCTCCAAAATCACTGCAGATGGTGACTGCAGCCATGAAATTAAAAGATACTTACTTCTTGGAAGGAAAGTTATGACCAACATAGACAGCATATTAAAAAGCAGAGACATTACTTTGTCCACAAAGGTCCATCTAGTCAAGGCTATGGTTTTTCCAGTAGTTTTGTATGGATGTGAGAGTTGGACTATAAAGAAAGCTGAGCGCTGAAGAATTGATGCTTTTGAACTGTGGTGTTGGAGAAGACTCTTGAGAGTCCCTTGGACTGCAAGGAGATCCAACCAGTCCATCCTAAAGGAGATCAGTCCTGGGTGTTAATTGGAAGGACTGATGTTGAAGCTGAAACTCCAATACTTAGGCCACCTGATGCAAAGAGCTGACTCATTGGAAAAGACCCTGATGCTGGGAAAGATTGAGGGCAGGAGGAAAAGGGGATGACAGAGGATGAGATGGTTTGATGGCATCACTGACCCAATGGACATGGGTTTGAGTGGACTCCAGGAGTTGGTGATGGACAGGGAGGCCTGGTGTGCTGTGGTTCATGGGGTCACAAAGAGTTGGACACGACTGAGCAACTGAACTGAACTGAATGTCAGGTTTTATCAAATGCCCTCGAGAGGTTAACAGTCACATTTGTAAGCAATTTAAAATATTTCCAAGGAAGCTATGACTATCGGGTAGCTATGATTACCGGCCACATTAGCAACACAAGCTTTTGGTGGTTTTTATGTGCTAGGCTCAAGAATCACTCAAAAAAGGTATATTTACCTCTTGTCTTGTCAAACACAGAAAGATCACATACCCAAGCATACTTTTCCCCCACTAATTTATTTACATTTTTGCATTCTACTGTGAGCCAACTTTCTTGGAAAGTTGAATTCTTTCTCCTAAAAAAAAATTTTTTTCCCAATTATTTTGTAACTATTTTGTTAGTTTTAAAACCCATGTTTCTAGACTCAAAAGTCACAGAGAACAGACCTGTGGTTGCCATGGGGGAGGAAAGTTGGAGGAGCGATGGACTGGGATTTGCGGTTAGCAGATACAAACTAGAATATATAGAATGGTAAACAACAAGGTCCTACCACAGAGCAGAGGCTATATTCAATATCCTGTGATAAACCATAATGGAAAAGAATATGCATATATATGTATAACTGAATCACTTTGCTGTATGGCAGAAATGAATACAACATTGTAAATCAACTATACTTCAAATCAACAATAAAAAAGAAAAGACAGCCCTGTTTTTTTAAACTTCAACATTTTCTCTTGGTTGGTAGAAAAAGCCCACAAGTCAATAGACCATACTGTGGAGCTAAATATTCAGGTAACTCCTAGTTCTTTAAGAATTCATATTCCAAAAGTTTGTTTATATCCTGCTCTTAGAACCTAGGATAAACCTCCCTTCAGAAGATGGCCTGCATTAATATAGGAAATATAACACTCCTGTACAAACACAGAGAAATTCTGCATGAAATATTACAGAAGCCAAAGAATCAGAAATCTCAAAATTGCCATCCACACATCTTAGAAGATGAAGAGTGATGTCAAGGTTGGAGCAATGATGGAGAGTTGAAACAGAACCATTCTCTGGGGAAATGAAACAGACTTAGGCCTTGAGGGAAAAGGGACTTTGGGAAATAATTTCAGTTTGCATGTGGTGCAAAGCAAGCCACCAGACTTTGAAGAAGAGCCAAACTTCAAGCATGACCCATCTGATTCTACAGAAGACAGGGACTTTCTTTGATGGTTCAAGAGTGAAAAATGTTCTTCCTTGCTGAATAGAAAGAAGAAGCCCAAGAGTCCCTGGCAGGCAGCATGAGACCAAGGAAGACAGAACTTTCAGGAAAGGAGCCAATAAAAAAAAAAAAAAAGAGACATAAGAAACAAAGGGTGTGCCCCGAATCCTCTCCCTACTCCACCTTCTAGTGGTGTAAAGTTTGGAGTGGAAAACACTCCCCAGTTCAGAGCACATCCTCCTCAACAAGAGTCCTCCACCCTATGTGAATTCTTTCCCTTCCTCGAGGGAGGGTCTCCTCACTGCTGCAAGCTTCCACTCATTGTGTCCACTGATGCCTGCATCCTTCTAGGACTAAGTTTTCTGTATGCATGTGTTTTCAATTTACATTAATGGTATTCTGCTACAAATCATGCTCTATTTCTTTCCTTTACACTCAGCACAGCGCCCCTGAGGTCTGTTTATGACTCTATCTGTACATCTGGTTGGTTCAAACTGCTGCAGAGATACAGACATCCCAGCTTCCACTCACATGCTGTGTTTGTGGAAACTGTGAGTTGGAGGTAAAATACTACTGATACTATAGTAAACAAACTGACACTTGATCTCTTTTAGAGCTCTAAATATTCCATGGGCCATAGGTCCAAGAGTAGACTACTTAGGTCAGAGATCCATATAAACTTTACATTTAGTGAAATACTGCTAGCTTGCTTTTCTGAATGGCTTAACCAATTTACATTCCTATCAAAGGAAACTATAAGCAAGGCGAAAAGACAGCTTTCAGAATGGGAGAAAATAATAGCAAATGAAGCAACGGACAAAGAATTAATCTCAAAAATATACAAGCAACTTCTGCAGCTCAATTCCAGAAAAATAAATGACCCAATCAAAAAATGGGCCAAAGAACTAAACAGACATTTCTCCAAAGAAGACATACAGATGGCTAACAAACACATGAAAAGATGCTCAACATCACTCATTATTAGAGAAATGCAAATCAAAACCACAATGAGGTACCATTACACGCCAGTCAGGATGGCTGCTATCCAAAAGTCTTACAAGCAATAAATGCTGGAGAGGGTGTGGAGAAAAGGGAACCCTCTTACACTGTTGGTGGGAATGCAAACTAGTACAGCCACTATGGAGAACAGTGTGGAGATTCCTTAAAAAACCGAAAATAGAACTGTCATACGACCCAGCAATCCCACTCCTGGGCATACACACCGAGGAAACCAGAACTGAAAGAGACACGTGTACCCTAATGTTAATCACAGCACTGTTTATAATAGCCAGGACATGGAAGCAACCTAGATGCCCATCAGCAGATGAATGGATAAGGAAGTGATGGTACATATACACTATCTCAGTCATTAAAAAGAATTCATTTGAATCAGTTCTAATGAGATGGATGAAACTGGAGCCCATTATACAGAGTGAAGTAAGCCAGAAAGAAAAACACCAATACAGTATACTAACGCATATATATGGAATTTAGAAAGATGGTAATGATAACCCTGTATGTGAGATAGCAAGAGAGACACAGATGTACTGAACAGTCTTTTGGACTCTGTGGGAGAGGGCGAGAGCAGGATGATATGGGAGAATTAGCATTGAAACATATATTATCATATGTGAAACAGATCGCCAGTCCAGGTTCAATGCATGAGACAGGGTGCTTGGGGCTGGTGCACTGGGATGACCCAGAGGGATGGGATGGGGAGGGAGGTGGGAGGGGGGTTCAGGATGGGGAACACATGTACCCCATGGCAGATTCAAGTCAATGTACGGCAAAACCAATGTAATGTTGTAAAGTAAAATAAATAAATAAATTTTAAAAAATGAAAAAAAAGAAAGGTGAATAGGACTCCTGCCCACATTCTGACCAGCATTCTGTATTATCTTATCTACAAACTGTTGCCATTCTCATATGCATATATTATCACATTTTTGTTTGGTGTACTCTCATATAGGTATTGGTTTTAACCATATTCTTCTTTAACCAAATTCTTCAAATACTTGTTAGACATTTTGGCCCACTTTTCTTTGATTTGCCTATTCAAATTCTTTGCACATGTTTCTATTTGTTTTCCAAACTCATGTTTTATTTACAGGAGTTTTTTTTTTTTTTTTAATATACCATATGGTATTTACTTGTCAACTGTAGACATTATAAATATTTTCTCTTACTCTATTATCTGTTAGGTTTATCTATCTGTCAAACATTAATTTTGCTTAAATCAAATCTATTAATGCTTTGATTAACAATTGGCAGTTTGCAGGCTTTTCCCATTTTAAGTTAATAAAGTTATTTAACATTTGGGACTTTCCTAGCAGTCCAGTAGTTAAGATTCCATGCTTCCATTGCAGGGGTCATGAGTTCAATCCCTGGTCAGGGACCTAATACCCACGTGCCGTGTGGCCAAAAAATAAGTCTAAATTTTTTTAAAAAGTAAAATTCAAAAAATCAAATGATTTATCTATTAGTTTTCTTTATTTGTTTTCTCTTTCACAATAGGTCATTAATCGCATGAGACAAGTGCTCAGGGCTGGTGCACTAGGATGACCCAGAGGGATGGGATGGGGAGGGAGGTAGAAGGGGGGTTCAGGATGGGGAGCACATGTAAATCCATGACTGATTCATATCAATGTATGGCAAAAACCACTACAATATTGTAATTAGCCTCCAACTAATATAAATAAATGGGAAAAAAAAAGGAAAGTATCTTTGAATGTAGCATCCATTAGCTTCCCAGTTTTGTACTTAATGAGCCAATTATTCCCACACCATCACTAGATTTCCCTCTCCATTGCTTTCGGCTGCCTCCTTTAGCATACAAAAAGTTCCTTTATACATACAGGTTTGCAGCTGAATTATCTGTTTTGATTCATCTATTTGTTCCTATGCTAGTCCATACTCATGTTATAATACTTTCATCAGATGCCTTAGTATCTGGTGTAGTCATCCCCCTTTTAATTTTCTTCATCAACACAGATTTGGCTACTCTGAACTCCATTCTTTTATCTGAATTTTAGAATTTGTTTTTTGAATACCCCGAATATCTTAACAATAATTTGATTTGCATAGCATTGAATTTGCAATTTGGTTGATCTGTATCCTTGAACGTGAAGTCTTCCCATCTTTAAATATGCTATATTTGCCCAATTATTAAAAAATATTTTATACAATAATGATAAAGATTAAAATATTTCCCCATAAAATCTTGAATATTCTTCGTTAGTTTGATTCCTTTTCTCTCTTGGCCTCACCCTTCTCCAGCCTTCCCCCACCTTAAGCCCCAAACATACGCACGTGATTCAACATTACTCCCTCAGGGGTCTCTCATGAATTTTGCATTAGTTCTTTAGATCTTCCTAGACTTTCTTTTTTATCCTGTGGCATCTCTGGAGCTAGGATGGCAGAGGCAACCTGCAGCCTATGCTGGTTTGCCCGCATGGTCCCACTAATTGTCTATGATGGTTTGAGCCGAATTATTTTACTACTGGCAAGTGAACCTCCTAATTAAAACAACATGTCAGTAAGTGGCACATATAACAAAATGACAAACAGGGTTGTTTATGGGCATTATTTTATATTTGTCATATGATCTCTATCTCACACCATCCAGTCCTCCTTAATCTTCCAGGCTCCCTCTGAGTCCTCCAGCAGCCAAGGTCGTCACATGGCTGCTAAGTCCTCCTCCTCTTTCTGTTCCTTCCACCTGCTCTACAGAACAAAGCTCTTCAGCATCCAGAAGGGCTGGATCTTCCCTCTACCATCAAGATCGTGATTTCTTCTTTTTTTAAAGTGATCTAACTTTAAAATTTAGAAGCGATCATTTGTTTATACCAAGAGATTTTTCATCCTAACAGAGATAGTTTCAATCCAAATTAATTTATAATTGGTGCAAAACTTTAAAGTATAACCAATGAAAGCAATTCAACAAGTATGGTAGAGAATATTCCTGGGTTGTATCATTATCAGGTAAGTAAACAGGTTCTAAGAGACTGTTCCACAGGTGGTTTATTCTCCACAGTATTTTCTCCTTTTTATATAGCTTCTTCCTTTGTTTTCACTTTGCTTAACACCTAGGTTTTATAAAGTGAAAGTGAAAGCCACTCAGTCGTGTCTGATTCTTTGAGACCCCACGAACTATACAGTCCATGGACTTTCCCAGGCCAGAATACTGGAGTGGGTAGTAGTTTCCTTCTCCAGGAGATCTTCCCAACCCAGGGATCGAACCCAGGCCTCCTGCATTGCAGGTGGATTTTTTACCAGCTAAGGTTTTATAAAAATTCTACATTTTTTTTATTTTTTACTTACGCAATGCTGTGACGTTGCAATGTGGGCCTGTAGTTCTCTGAGAGAGACAGGGTTTTATTCATCATGCTGTTTAAGTGCCGGTCAGTCTTAAGGCTAAGACACACGGTATGCAAAATTATGAAATCTGAGTCTCTTAAGCCTAGACATTAACCCAGCAAACCTCTAAATTCTAATTAGCTTTCTCATTACCCTCATTTTACTTTCTCTTCCCATCTTCATTGTGTGAAATTTTAAGCTCTTAATAGGATAAAATTGCTTCTGCCTTTGTTTGTAAGATATGTCATTTCGAAATTTAATATCTGAAAAATGTCCAAAGGGGAATTTCATCAGATACACTCCACTCATTAGTACAAAGGTTACTGAGGTTCTCTATAGAGTATATGTAGAATATAAGGATCATTCTTTTGTGTGTTGTGCTTGTTTTATTCTTTCTCATTCTTGTCTCCTAACTTATCTATATTTACAAATGTCTAAACAGGCGTATTTGGTACATGCAGAAGTCTGTCAGAATAATAAGCAAATGTTTTAAGTTAAAGTCTCTGGTAAATTACACTGTGTTCTTGTATTGTTTAGTATGATTTTAATAAATCACAAGAAAATTGATGGCTGTACTAATTAACTTTTTTCAGAAATTTTTAAACTTTCAGTTTTATACAATTAATCATTGTTGCAATTCTTAGTGTTTTATATTTCTAAAATATGATAGTTTTATAATGATCAAGTATCAATTATATTGAAAATATACTCGTTAGTTAAAAAAAATACTCCATATTTTTTATATTTTCACTAGCTATACCTGGTCAACATAAAGGCAACTATTATTTTTTAATCAACATTGGTTGTAAATATTCTTTCTATTTTGCTTTCTTAGTACTAGACTATAGCACCAAGTGCTACACTTACTGTTCTACTTTTGATATTATGAGTTCAAGGCAGTTGTAGGAAATGCTTTAGTAGATGTAACAGGCAAAGAAGAGACGCTAGAATTTGGAAAGTCATTTTGTAGTTTAAGGGGAAAATTAATTTTGTTTTGTTGTTTTAACTTGTGTTTGCTTTTGTCAAGAGTCCCTTCTTAACTAGTGAGCCCAAAATGTCAGGCCTGTAATCCCAGCTAGAGCTTCACCAGGTGTGTGTACTTCCCGGATCACACAGTTCAGTGAGCTGTATTATCTGCCTCTGCACAATCTCTTCTGCAGTCAGTTGCTGATGCTGTAATCATAACCCTTGAAATGTATGGGTAAATAAAAGCTCCTTTATCAGAAATATATAACTACTCACTCTCTCAAGAGACTCTTAATGGCAAAGTTATGGTAAAATGAGAAATTTCTTCCCTCCTATTTATTTGAAAACAACAAATTATAGTCATGATTTCAAGATTTCCTTCCAGGGCCTCATTAAATTGCCTCCCAGGTTATAAAAAACCTCTTGTGAAAGATGCTTCCAGAGGAAACTTGTTACATTAAACTCTCAGTCAACTCCTCTTCTCAAGTTTTGCTACTGTCTTTTGATCCAAGAAGAGCCACAGAGATGAACCATCTCTTCCTTAAGATTACTTAATAAATAATTTTCCACCCATTACTCTTATGCATAATAATCAGCAGAACTCTACACTAAACAGTCTGGTACGTAGATCCTACTTTAGGTTGGGATGTGGAACAGACATTTTAGAATACTAAAATCATTTCCATACAAAAAGCCAAATTATTAGCCTAGCAAGAGATTTTGTTGTGTTTTGGTTTGTTTTCTGAAGACTGAGACACACTAGATAAAGCATTGTTCTTCTCTACCATGAACCATAAAATTAAAGGAGATAACTGGGCTTTCCACACTCGATTCTTTGTCTCTGGAATAGAATAGGTTCTCAGAATTTGAGCAGCTTAAAGCCATTTGGTTAGTTTTTCCATATACTTTCTTTAAAAATCATTCTTCAAAAGTGCCAAGTCCCTGATTTTAAAACTCTAATCATTTGGTTCTGACCCATTGTGTAGGAAGAAATATAAAATAGTTTTTCTTCTGTCCAGCCATGTTTTCTTTGGTCAATGCCAGTTCAGTTTTCTTGGCTTATTCTTTCTGGATTTTTCTAAATCATTACCCTTCATACTGAATATTATGGGGGAAATATGAACTTACTTTTTTTCCCCAAAACTAGTCTTTTGGTAAAGGGCAAAGTTGAAGGCCAAAATAGATAGACAGATAGCTCAATCAACAGATTGATTTGTACCTCCACTAGTTTGTTCCTCTACTAACACAGGCTACATTATATTTTCAGTAAAAACAGAATTCAAGACATTAGTAATAAAAGTGAACAATTCATTAAGTGTTTGATAGGTTCTCATTCTAGTTTATATATTAATCTTTAAAAATATTAACTACTGAATAGCTCACACAACATGGAACATTTTAGAAGGAATTTAAGCTGATATTTCTGTTCAGCAATTTTATGGTTCGTCTTCAGATCAGATTCATGATTTTCTCTCCTTTGTTCTTTGTCTTACTTATATCGTTTTACCTCAGGGTAAGACAAAGAACAAAATTAACAGTGCCTTAAATGTGAGAAAATACAATGTTTATTTATATACAATGGATCCTCATTCATCTAACTCTTACAAGAATATTTTGAACTGAGTGTTTTTACTTTCATTTGCAGATAAGAAAGTTGGGACTTGAATGGTCTGTGTAACTTGCTCAAGGTCATAGTGAAGAGACCTGAGATTCAAACTCAAACTACTTTTATTCCAGAACCTAAATTCATAACTAAAATACTAACTCCTAAAGGCTATGTGGACATCCTAGTGGGCATCAGAAAGGTGTCAAAGAATGTTAGAACCTGAAGAAATATTAGTGAGCATGTCATTTTAATATGGAGAAATAGAAGTTTATAAAGGCAATGACCTTAATGTCATATTTTTGTTCAGTGGCAGAAGTCAAATATCTTCCTATTTAAGTGCTCATTGAAAAGAATCTCAAGATCATTATTTATAATTTTATTTAAAATCCTTTTGACACTATCATTTTTATAATGTAGGAAATGCTTATGGTTGTTATCTATTTATTTTCTTTTTACTTCTCTAGTCTTGCGTGTGTGCTAAGTTGCTTCAGTCATGTCTGACTCTTGGTGACCCTATGGACCATAGGCTCCTCTGTCCAAGGGATGCTCTAGGCAAGAATACTGGAGTACATTGCCATGCCCTCCTCCAAGGGATCTTCCCAGGGATCAAAC
This sequence comes from Cervus canadensis, assembly GCF_019320065.1. Taxonomy (NCBI): domain Eukaryota; kingdom Metazoa; phylum Chordata; class Mammalia; order Artiodactyla; family Cervidae; genus Cervus; species Cervus canadensis. The sequence goes on from NC_057399.1 coordinate 16,600,878, forward strand.
CTGTGCCTCTTATATCTCCTGCATTGGTAGGCAGGTTCTTTACCACTAGTGTACCTTGGGAATCCCATTGGGTTTCTCAATTTAAAAATAAGTCTTTTGTCACAGAAGAAATTTCTAATTCCCAAAAAGCTGATTTCCAACATGATAATTTGGAACCTCATGGGAAAGACTTGAAAGTGTGGCTTATGATAACTGATTTGATTCACAATAATTACTTATCATTTTTCTAGTAATTGTTGCTTAAACATCAGGTAAAAAAGAGGGACGAATTTGCTTAAGTAAATGTCTTATCTCAAAATTTTCAGAACTATACTGATTTACAATAATTTTTCTGAATTTAACCTCTGTTAAAAGGCAGCCATTCATTAAAAACCATTGCTCCCTCCATAACAATAAAGAAAATAATGAGTGTGTGTTTGCACCCACCTATCTGTGTGTATATGTATATACACACATATATATTTTAAGATATTCAATAGCTGCAGATGTAAAGAATTCTAAAACTAAGATATAGAGAGGAATGAGATCTTGAGTAAATAAAGGAAGATTATTGGCAATTCTCTGGCAACACTTGCTGAATACATACAGGAGAAAGATCAGACCTAGCAGAGTGAGAGGTAATCTGCTGGAATAAACAGAATCCAGTAGAGTTTCTCATAGCTGTGTAGATGACATGAACGACTGGAATCGGGCAGAGCTAGTTTTTTCTTCCTATAAGACTTCACTTACCCACTAAACATTTACTAAGAGTATGGCATTATAGAATGATGGGGGATAGACTGGGGAAGGAGAGGAATCTTCATAAGTCTTGCACTTTAGTTCCAAAGTCCTGCTAGAAGGATGTGCCTATAATACATATCTTATGGATGTCAATTTTTAGACATTTGAAAGTCAACATGAATCAAACAAAAGTGACAAAACTGGGCACATTCAGGGCGGTGAGGAAATGTAGATCAATGGAGCAGGAAAGAAAGCCCAGAAATAAACCCACGCACCCATGGTCAACTAATCTACAAGAAAGAAAGCAAGACTCTACAACGGAGAAAGAGTCTCTTCAATAAGTGGTGCTAAGACAACTAGACTGTAAAAGAATTAAGTTAGAACATTCTCTAACACCACACACAAAAATAAACTAAAAATGGATTAAAGACCTAAATGTAAATATAAGACCGGACACTATAAGACTCCTTAGGAAAACACAGGCAGAACACTCTGACATAAATCGCAGCGTATCTTTTTGGATCTGTCTCCCAGAGTAATGTAAATAAAGGAAAAACAAACATATGGGACTTAATTAAACTTAAAAGCTTTTGCATAGCAAAGGAAACCATAAACAAAACAAAAAGACAACCCATAAAATGGGAGAAAATATTAGCAAGCAGTGTGATCTACAAGAGATTAATCTCTAAACTATACAAACAGCTTGTATAGCTCAGTATATTTTTAAAAACCCAATCAAAAGATGAGATTGAAATAGACATTTCTCCAAAGAAGCCATACAGATGGCCAAAAGGCACATGAAAAGATGTTTAACATTGAGAACTATTAAAGAAATGCAAATTAAAAGTATAATCAGGTATTATATCATCTCATACCAGTCAGAATGGCCGTCATCAAAAAGTCTGCAAACCTATTTATGAAACAGAAATAGTCACAGATGTAGAAATGGAACTTTTAGTTACCAAGCGGTGAAGGGGAGAGAGGGATAAATGGGAAGATGGGGACCGACATGTACACAACAGTATATGTAAAACAGGTAAGTAATTAGAATTTACTGTATAGCACGGGAACGCTACTCAGTACCCTGTAATGACCTATAAGGGACGAGAATCTAAACAAAGAGTGTTTATATGTATATGTATAACTGAATAACTTTTCTGTACAACAGAAGCTAACACAATATTGTCAATCAACTATACTCTAATAAAAATTAATTTTTAAAAATACACAAATAAGAAATGCTGGAGAGGGTGCTGAGAAAAGGGAGCCCTCCTATCCTGTAGGTGGGAATGTAACTTGGTGCTATCATTATGGAGAAGAGTATGCTGTATGCTAAGTTGCTTCAGTCAAGTCTAACTCTTTGAGACCCCATGGACTGTAGCCCCCCAGGCGCCTGTGTCCATGGGATTCTGCAGGCAAGAATACTGGAGTTGTTGCCCTCCTCCAGGGGACCTTCCTGACCCAGGGATTGAATCCATGTTTCTTATGTCTCCTGCACTGGCAGGCAGGTTCTTTACCACTAGCACCATCTGGGAAGCCCAGAAAACAATATGGATGTTCCTTAAAAAACTAAAAGTAGCACTACAGTATGAAGCTACAATCCCAGCCTGGGCGCATATCCAGAGAAAACCATAATTTGAAATGCACCCTCAATGTTAACTACAGCACTATCTACAATAGCCAAGATATGAAAGCAATCTAAATGTCCACTGACAGATTAATGGATGAAAAAGATGTGATATATTTATACAATGAACTGTGACTCAGCTATAAAAAGAATGACATAATGCGATTTACAGCAACGTGGATGTACCTAGAGGTGATCACACTAAGTGAAGTAAGTCAGAGAATAACAAATATTGCATAATATTGCTTACAAGTGGAATTTAAAATAAATCATGATACAAATAAATGAATTTACATGCAAAACAGAAACAGACCCACCGACATAAAAAACAAATTTACAGTTACCAAAGCAGAAAGGAGGGGAAGATAAATTAGGAGTTTGGGATTAACATATGCCCAGTGCTATATATAAAATAGATAACCAGTAAGGACCTACTGCAAAGCACAGGGGACTATATTCAATATCTTGTAATAAACTATAATGGAAAAGAATCTGAAATTCTTGTTCAGAGTCACATATATAAATATTTACATGTATATATATGATAATTCAGTCATTTTGCTGTACAGCTGAAACTAACAAAACACAGTAAATCAACTATACTTCAATTAAAAAGGAACACAATGTTCACAGGAGAATAAAAAAGTACTAGGGAACTGAAAAAAAAGGAAGTTAAATTGCAACCCATTGCTGACATGGTACATCTCCTGAATAAATCAATATATAATCGGTTTCTTACCCTAGCTGCCAGAGAGAATGCTCTCTCGCTGGGATGGGGGCAGATATTTCTTTCGGGTTTTTTTTTTTTTTAATGTATAATACCTGACATCCACAAATTGCAAAACATGTAAGGAAACAGGACAATGTAAATCAAGAGCAAAAATAAGAAATAGAAGCAGACACATAGCATCACAAGTTAGAACTTGTAAAAAGGAATTTTAAATGTCATTATACATATGTTAAAGAAATATAGGCAATAAAGACAATGACTGAAAAAAATAATCATTTAACAACGTGGAAACACAAAAGAGAAAATAAATTGAACACTGTACAACTGAAAAATAAGGTGTTTGAAATTAATAATTTTGGAATAGATTTAACAGAAGGATGGGCAGCAGACTGAAGCATCAGTGAATCTGAATTAGGTCAAGATAACTTATAAAGACAGAAGCACAGAGATAAAAAGAATGGGAAATAAAGAACATAGCATTAAATAACTTCTTCCACCAACATACAAGTTGTAATGTCAGTAGAACCCATATTTTTTCCTTTCAAAACTGATGCATACAATCGTATGTCAGGGGAGAATAGCCTTTAACAGTCTTTTTCTTCTCTCTCATCCTCAAGGAGAGGGATGTGACGTTATTTTTTTTTCCTCTCCAATATAAATTCCTTGACTGTATTCATTAAACTAACATTTATGAAATTTCTACTGTGTCATAGGTTCTGGAGATATATGTCAATAACTACTACATGGTAGAGTATGTAGATCAAGCATTGAACAAAATAAAGATATTCTCCACGGGCATGCATGTTACCTTCAAGCAAAATGACACAGAAAATGAAATTGTGTGTGTGTGTGTGTGATGATAAGGGTTTAAAAAAAGTCAAACAGTAAAATGAGATATAATATGCAAAGGGGATGGAGGAGTGTGTAATATTTGAGATAGTTCATCTGGATATGTCTCCCTGGTGACCTGACATGTGAGAAGACACTTCAATAAAGTGAGCTGACATTCAGGCCATGAAGATAAGTTGGAAAGTGTTTTCAACAGAAGGGATGATGAGTGTTAAGACAGTGAACCAGAGGCATTTATGCTGTGTTGGAAGGACAGAGGGTACAGCCTCTGTTAGCGGTTAGTGGAGAGATCAGGGTGGAGCAAAGTAGGGAAAAAAAAAAAGGTTAGCTGGAGATAGATTATCAAAGGAATATGAACCAGATAAGACCTTGACCTTTACTCTAAAGGATGTGTGGGGGGTAATCTACCTAGCATATTTGAAAACAAAACTTTCTCCTATTTTGTAGAAGGACAAAATGAAACATGTAGAAAAAAGAACAAGGAGTAATAGTCAGTTAAAAGATGTGGTGGCTGGGCTAGGATGGTGATAAAGGAAGTGGAGAGATACAATCAGAATCTAAGTATAATTTTTAGATAGTATTAAAAGCATTAAAGTATAAATTCAATGTGAGATAAAAGCAAAAAAGAGGAATACATGAGTTACCCAATGGCTGTTTAAAATGTTAGAGGGGAGATAATTTTCATCTTGTTTGTGAATTGCCAATAGTTTCATAGAAATTCTTTTGAAAACAAAATTTTGAGTCAGTGTAAAAAAAATAGTGTTGACATAATTAGCGATATTGAACATGCTTCAAGTAGAAGAAATACTAGGATACATGCCATGTATTAGTAATCCTTCAGTTCAGCTTGTTGCTCAGTCATGTCCGACTCTTTGTGACTCCATTAACTGCAGCATGCCAGGCCTCCCTGTCCATCACCAACTCCTGGAGTCCACTCAAACCCATGTCCATTGAGTCGGTGATGCCATCCAAACATCTCATCCTCTGTCATCCCTTTCTCTTCCTGCCCTCAATCTTTCCTAGCAACAGGGTCTTTTCAAATGAGTCAGATCTTTGCATCAGGTGGCCAAAGGATTGGAGTTGCAGCTTCAACATCAGTCCTTCCAATGAACACCCAGGACTGATCTCCTTTAGGATGGACTGGTTGAATCTCCTTGCAGTCCAAGGGACTCTCAAGAGTCTTCTCAAACACCACAGTTCAAAAGCATCAATTTTTTGGTGCTCAGCTTTCTTTAAGTCCAACTCTCACATCCATATGTAACTACTGGAAAAACCATAGCCTTGACTAGATGGACCTTTGTGGACAAAGTAATGTCTCTGCTTTTTAATAAGCTGTCTAGGTTGGTCATAACCTTCCTTCCAAGGAGTAAGCGTCTTTTAATTTCATGGCTGCAATACCATCTGCAGTGATTTTGGAGCCCCAAAAAATGAGGTCAGCCACTGTTTCCACTGTTTCCCCATCTATTTGCCATGAAGTGATGGGACTGGATGCCATGATCTTAGTTTTCTGAATGTTGAGCTTTAAGCCAACTTTTTCACTCTCCTCTTTCACTTTCATCAGGAGGCTCTTTAAATTCTTCTTCACTTTCTGCCATAAGGGTTGTGTCATCTGCATATCTGAGGTTATTGATATTTCTCCCGGCAATCTTTGATTCCAGCTTGTGCTTCCTCCAGCCCAGCGTTTCTCATGATGTACTCTGCATATAAGTTAAAGAATTAGGGTGACAATGCACAGCCTTGACATACTCCTTTTCCTATTTGGAGCCAGTCTGCTGTTCCATGTCCAGTTCTAACTGTTGCTTCCTGACCTGCATGCAGATTTCTAAAGAGGCAGGTCAGTTAGTCTGGTGTTCCCATCTCTTTCAGAATTTTCCACAGTTTATTGTGATATTGTGATATTGCAAACAAAAGCGTTTGCATAGTCAATAAAGCAGAAATGGATGTTTTCCTGGAACTCTCTTGCTTTTTCAATGATCCAACAGATGTTGGCAATTTGATCTCTAGTTCCTCTGCCTTTTCTAAAACCAGCTTGAACATCTGGAAGTTCACGGTTCACATATTGTTGAAGCCTCGTTTGGAGAATTTTGAGCATTACTTTACTAGTGTGTGAGATGAGTGCAATTGTGTGGTAGTTTGAGCATTCTTTGGCATTGCCTTTCTTTGGGATTGGAATGAAAACTGACCTTTTCCAGTCCTGGGGCCACTGCTGAGTTTTCCAGATTTGCTGGCATATTGAGTGCAGCACTTTCACAGAATCCTCTTTTAGGATTTGAAATAGCTCAACTGGAATTCCATCACCTCCACTAGCTTTGTTTGGAGTGGTGCTTCCTAAGGCCCACTTGACTTCACATTCCAGGATGTCTGGCTCTAGGTGAGCGATCACACCATCATGATTATCTGGGTAGTGAAGACCTTTTTTGTACAGGTCTTCTGTGTATTCTTGCCACCTCTTCTTAATATCTTCTGCTTCTGTTAGGTCCATACCATCTGTCCTTTATTGAGCCCATGTTTGCATGAAAAGTTCCCTTGGTATCTCTAATTTTCTTAAAGAGATCTCTAGGTCATCAGTGACCCTATTTTGCTTTCATTTATCCACAAAACTGTCAAATATTTAGTTTAACTCTTCCACTGATTCTTCATTGTTTTTATTGAGATAAAATCTACATAAACTGAAATATGCAGACCTTAACTTGGTGATTTTTCTCAAATACACACACACACATACAACCGTACAAAAAGATACAAGAAAATATTTAAGAAAGATATTGTTTCCTTCTATCTCTGGCTAGTCTCAACTCCCCCTTTGTATTCACTATTTAGATTTTTACTACTCTAGATTAACTTGGCCTGAATTCAGTTGATTGGTGTCTGATTTCTTTCATTCAATATGTTTTAAGGTTTATCCATATTGTTTTGTGTTCTCTTGTGGATTAGTATTTGAGCTGTTTCCAGTGTGGGGCTATTTAAAATAAAACTGCAATTTATATTTCTGTACAAATAAGATTCTTTAATTTATGATGTGTTCTTAGATAGCAGGAGATAAAAATTAGGTCTCATACAAAATAAATTCATAATTGTACTGTGCTCAGTTATGACCGACGCTTTGTAAGCCTTTGGAGTGTAGCCAACAAGAATCCTCTTGTCCGTTGGATTCTCCAGGCAAGAATACTGAAGTGAGTTGCTGTTTCCTCCTCTAGGAGATCTTTCTGACCCGGGACTTAAACTCGCATCTCCTGTATCTCCTGCACTGAAGGCCGATTCTTTACCTGCTGATCCATCAGGGAACCCCAGATAAAGCCAGAATTTTTAAAAGGAGACCCCCTCTTTTTACACTAAAATAAAAATTATCTTAAAAATGAGAAACATAGGAGAAAAAATAACTTTCAGGAGGCTTCCTAGAAACAATCTTTTTTAAAGAAATGAAAAAATCGTCTCTTGAGTGTTTGGAGCCATATTTAGCTCTTGCACAGGTTTCAGGTTATAATTGATACCATCAGGGTGTTCTGAATATATTTAAACTGGATTTTAATTTTAACATTTTTGATAGTTTGTTTATCCAGGCACATAACTGAAGCAATACCAAACCTTTTCAGAAAATGGATTAATGTTTAAAATCACCCCAAAGTTTACCATACATGCTAAAGAAAATATCTCCCACCTTCTCCTATACACACATACACAAAGGACATACTTGAGGAAAAAAGATACCATCAGTGAGAGTTGATAGAAGCAACAAACTGAAGAATTAGTCTCACAAAGTTTGAAGATACTGTAATTATCACATAGAGATCATGAAAATTTTGTTTATTGTGGTTGAGGAAATAAAAGAAGGAACTGAATACATGACTGAAAAAACAAAAGACAAAAATATGACCAAATTGAAAATATGATATCTAAAAGAGAAAATATAATAGGTAATGGAGAAAAACTATAATTGTTAAATCTCAGTACGTAGACTAGCCAGAAAAAAGACATACTTGAAAAGTAAAATTTGTAAGCTGGAAATTCAATTTTTTAAGATTACCTAGAATGGAGCAGAGAAGGATTAAGAAAAGGAAAATGTGAAAGAAACGTTAGGAGACCTGGATAATAAAATGAAACTTTCTAATATACAGTTTCTTTCCCTTACTCACAATTTTTGAAATTGAGACATAATTCACATCACTTAAAATTTACCCTTTATAAGTATCTAATTCAGTGGTCTTCAATTTATAAAGTTGAACAATTAGCACCAACTAGTTCCAGTACATTTTCATCATCTCCCAACAAATGGGGCTTTCTTGGGTGACTCAGCAGCAAATAACATGTCTGCCAATGCAGGAGTCATGGTTGGAAGATCCCCTAGAGAAGGAAAGGGCAACCCACACCAGTATTCTTACCTGGGAAATCCCATATACAGAGGACCCTGGAGGGCTACGGTCCATGGGGTCATGAAAGAGTCGACACGACTTAGGGACTAAACAACACATACTATTCCCATTGAGAGTCACTTTTCATTCCATTTTCTGTCTATGTGGAATTACCTATTTTGCACATCTCAAATATATGAAATCTTCACATATGTGATCTTTTATTTCCTGTTTCTTTCACCTATCTCAGATCACGAGCTCCTTATTGCAAAAATCATGCTTAAATTGAAGAAAGTACGGAAACCACTAGGTCACTCAGGTATGATCTAATCTAACCGTTTATGGTTACACAGTGAAGGTGATGAATAGATTCAAGGGATTATGTCTGGTAGACAGAGTGCCTAAGGAACTATGGATGGAGCTTCATAACACTGCAGTGAGCAAAACCATCTCAAAGAAAAAGAAATACAAGAAGGTAAAGTGGTTGTCTGAGGAGGCTCTACAAATAGCTGAGAAAAGAAGAGAAGTGAAAGGCAAAGGAGAAAGGGAAAAAATATATCCAACTGAATACAGTTCCAAGAAAAGCAAGAAGAGTTAAAAAAACCCTTCTTAAATGAACATTGCAAAGAAGCAGAGGAAAACAAAACAACAGAATGGGAGAGACTAGAGATCTCTTCAAGAAAACTGGAGCTATCAAGGGAACATTTCATGCAAGGATGGGCACAATGAAGAACAGGAACAATAAGGACCTAACAGAGGCAGAAGAGAATATTAAGAGGCGGCAAGAAAGCTGAGCCCCGAAGAATTGATGCTTTTGAACTGTGGTGTTGGACAAGACTCTTGAGAGTCCCTTGGACTGCAAGGAGATCCAACCAGTTCATCCTAAAGGAAATCAGTCCTGAATATTCATTGAAAGGACTGATGCTGAAGCTGAAATGCCAGTACTTTGGCCACCTGATGTGAAGAACTGACTCATTTGAAAAGACCCTGATGCTGGGAAAGATTGAAGGTGGGAGGACAAGGGGACAACAGAGAATGAGATGGTTGGATGGCATCACCGACTCAATGGCCATGAGTTTGAGTAAACTCCAGGAGTTGGTGATGGACAGGGAGGCCTGGCGTTCTGTAGTCTATGGGGTCGCAAAAAGTCAGGCACAACTGAGCGACTGAACTGAAGAATACATATAAGAACTATACAAAAAGGTCTTAATGACCCAGATAACCACAATGTTGTGGTCACTCACCTAGAGTCAGAAATTTTGGAGTGTTAAGATAGGTGGGCCCCAGGAGGCATTACTGTGAACACAGAGGAGGTGATGGAATTTCAGCTGAACTATTTAAATTCTAAAGGATGATTCTGTTAAAGTGCTACACTCCATATGTCAGCAAATTTGGAAAACTCATCAGTGGCCACAAGACTAGAAAAGGTCAGTTTTCATTCCAATCTCAAAGAAAGGCAGTGCCAAACAATGTTCAAAGTACCATACAATTGCACTCATTTCACAGGCTAGCAAGGTTATGCTCAAAATCCTTCAAGCTAGGCATCAGCAGTATGTGAACTGAGAAGTTTCAGATGTACAAACTGGGTTTAGAACATGCAGAGGAAGCAGAGATCAAATTGCCAACATTCGCTAATCATAGAAAAAGCAAGAGAATTCCAGAAAAACACCTACTTCTGTTTCACCAACTATGCTAAACCCTTTGACTGTGTGGATCACAAAAAACTGTGGAAAACTCTTACAGAGATGTGAATACCAGATCATCTTACCTGTCCCTTGAGAAACCTGTATACAGGTCAAGCAGCAACAGTCAGAACCGTACACAAATCAACAGACTGGTTCAAAATTGGGAAAGGAGTACGACAAGGCTATATATTGCCACCCTGGTTATTTAACTTCTATGCAGAGTACATCATGTGAAATGCTGGGCTGGATGAATCATAAGCTGGAATCAAGACTGCTGGAAGAAATAGGAACACCAGATATGCAGATGATACCACTCTAATGGCAGGAGGTGAAGATAAACTAAAGAGCCTTTTCATGAGGGTGAAAGAGGTGAGTGATAAAACTGGCTTAAAATTCAACATTCAAAAGACTAAGATCATGTCTTCCAGTCCTATCAATTCATGGCAAATAGAGGAGGAAAAAGTGGAAACAATAACAGATTTTATTTTCTTGGGCTTGAAAATCACTGTAGATGGTGACTGCAGCCGTGAAATTAAAAGACGACTGGCCCTGGGGAAGGGAATGGCAACCCACCCCAGTATTCTTGCCTGGAAAATCCCATGGATGGAGGAGCCTGGTGGACTACAGTCCATGGGGCCACAAGAGTCAGACACGACCTGGTGACTAAACCACCACCACTCTACAGGATGACAGCATTTAGGTTCAAAAAGCCAGATTGATATCATCCAAAAAAAAAAAAAAAAAGACGACTGGCCCTTTGAAGGAAAGCTATGACAAACCTAGACAGCATATTAAAAAGCAGGGACATCACATGGCCGACACTGTTTGTATAGTCAGAAAAATGATTTTTCAAGTAGTGATGTTCAGATGTGAGAGTTGGACCATAAAGAAGGCTGAGCACTGAAGAACTGATGCTTTTGGATGGTGGTGCCAGAGAAGACTCTTGAGAGTCCCTTGGACAGCAAGCAGGGCTTCCCTGGTGGCTAAGTAGGTAAAGAATCCACCTGCAATGTGGGAGGTCTGGGTTTGATCCCAGGGTTGGGAAGATCTTTTGGAGAAGGGAATGGCAACCAACTCAGTATTCTGGCCAGAGAATTCTATAGACTATAGAGTTGGATACGACTGAGTGACTTTCACTTTTACTTCAGACAGCAAGGAGATCAAACCAGCCAATCCTAAAGGAAATCAACCCTGAATACATACTCACTAGAAGGACTGATGCTGAAGCTGAAGCTCCAATACTTTGGCCACCTGATGCGAAGAATTGACTCATTGAAAAAGACCCTGATTCTCCAAAAGATTGAAGGGAAAAATAGAAGGGGGCAGCAGAGGATGAGAGGGTTAGATACTATCACCAACTCAGTGGACATGAGTTTGAGCAAACTCTGAAAGATGGTGAAAGACAGGCAAGCCTGGCGTGCTGCAGTTCGTCAGGTTGCAAAGAGTAGGACATGACTTAGTGACTGAACAACAACAATAATTTATAAAATTCACCCACATCATAGCAATCATTCCCTTTAGTGGCTGAATACTCTCCCATTGTATGGATATACCACATTTTACTTCTCCATTAATCAGTGAGGTTCATCATTTGGGTCATTTCCACTTTTTGGTTACTGTCAATAAGGCTATTGTTTGGTTTGGTCTGATGGACATTCTACTCCCAAGTTTTAACTAAAACTCTCTTAATACTAGTTTTTAACAAGCATGTCTGCCCCTAAACCTTAAACATATGTTACGATACTGTGAACCATGCCTAGGCAGTTTATGTTTAGATGTAATCAAATACATATGTTTCATTATGTATGTATTTGTGGAATAATGTATGTAATAGTGGAAGAAATGTATGTAAAAAGTGGGAAAAGGTATTTAGAAGTGGAAGAATACATACTTCCACTTTTATAAATGGACGTAGGGGCATCTCCGTGTTGGCATTTAGGCTGGATGTAAATATATTCAAAATATCCCATGCTTTCACTAACCTCATGGTCTTTCAAAGCAAAAATTAAAAACCTAAATAATTTAAACTCCTACTGAAATATGTCTAAAATAGGTTTCTTATTGCTCTCTAAGGAAATCACAATACATTATCGCTATTTTATTGTTTTTATTTTCTTCCTCGGAAGTCTGGGAAGACGTTTGTGCAAAAAATGAAACAGTTTTTAAAATCTTTATCAAGCAAAACTATTTGAATGAATCTTTATTCTCTTTGTTATAGATACTCACTCTGTCTGCTCTACGCAGGCTCTGATTGAGAGAGATTTTAAATGACGCTGAGGTACAACTGAACCTAACATGAAGCATGAAAGACATGCTTCGGTGTCAACTGCAGTGTTATTTCTGTCCTAGCTCACAAACTTTCCAGCCTAAGTCAGAGCATGCTGTCTTTTCTCCTTCACTTCACATCTTACGTGTACAACCAAAGCACGTACAGCTGGTCCTGATCAGACCAGGCCAAACACTCAAAAACTTACATCAGTGGAGCAAGGCCGAGGGTCAGACGTCCTTGGCAAAACTCACCAAACATTTTTGTAAAATTACTTACAGATTCATCAAGTTACCAGTAATATTTCTACATGGATGAGATCCAAAACACATTTGTGTGCCTGCTGGTGTGCTTTTCAAACTCAAGCAAAAAGTAAATAATTGCCCAATCAGCATTACTGAAAATATGGGACCTGAGAGAAGGGTGTGTAAGAGGCAAATTAAGTGGGAGGGAAAAAAATGGGTATTCCCGGAGAGAGCTATTCTAGATGGTACTAGGATAACTTTTAAAAAGAAAATGACCTTGAAGGTTGGAAGTTCATTTGAGAGGGGGGAAAAGAAACAGTCAGGGCTTCGATCCAGAATAAAAAGGAAATGGAAGTGCTTTTATTTTGCCCCTAAAGCAATGGAAATTTATTGTGTGTATTTGGATATAGATTTTATTTTATTTTTTACTACCCTGGTGGGTGAGCTAAGCAAAAAAAAAAAAAAAATCCATTTTATGACATTATGGACCTCTCAGATAGAGATTTAGGCCACTAGCAAGAAACATTAATTTGGTTGGGCAAAAGGTTAGTCCAAAGTTAAAGCATTGTTCTCACTGGGCTGGCTAGCCAAAGGGACTTCTTCTCCATACACCTTGAAACAAAGGGAAGGGTAAAAATTCTTAGGAAAATAAAATCTATGTTAGTTACATGAGACAGTGTATTGTCACTGAGTACAGAAATCTTGTTGGCTTACCTATGAAATAAGCAAATCAGATAGGGAATGCTGTGAAATTAAAGCTAAACTCAAGATGCATTTTGTTTGTATTTCTTCAACAGGCTTCTGGGAAAGTAAACTCTTCTTTGATTTCCTCTTTGCTCCCTTCTTTGCTTGCTTTTGTTGCTATTCAGTCGCTCAGTTGTCTCCGCCTCTTTGAGATCCCATGGACTGCAGCAAGCTTGGCTGGCTTTGCCCTCAAATTATTGCAATTGTTTACTGTTTGAACCCATTTCTCTTTGGAAAAGGGATTATGTCTTTTTTTTTTTTTTTTTAATTATTTCCAGTGTCTGGCATATAGTAGCTGCTCAATAAATATACAGACTAAATCATTCATTTGCAGCAATCGAGATTATGAAAAGGCTATCCTGCAAACCATATTAGTTGAGATTCAGATCATTATTCCTTATTTAGAATCTTTTTTCTGAGAGCATGTAAATCCTTTGGGTTTGGGGGGGAAAAAATGGAAGAGTTCAGTGGATTGGCTTTCCTTGAAAGACAGCCAACATTTTTTTCTCCTGATCCATAATTGGAATAAAGTGAGGACAGCCATTTAGATGTTCTTTCAGCAGTTCCTAAATTAATCCAGACTCACAACAGAAGGGGGAGGAAGAGACTGAGAGGGAAATGAAGGAGAAGATAGAAGCAAAAAGAAAGGGAAGCAGAGAGGGAGAGAGGAGGATTGGCTAAGAAATCTACTGCTGTGTTTGTCTGAAGACATTAGCACTTTTTATTTAATTTTAATTTTGGTCCCAAATTTTATTTTTACCACATGTGCCTTGTTTTAAACTAACTCCCAGAACTGTGCCACAAAATATTCCTACTTCAACATCACACCTGGGTCCAGTTCAAGAACCTAACTACTTCTAGTTCACACGCTAAAGCCTCGCTCTCATATGCCAGGAAAAATAGCCAGTGCCATTTAACATCTGGACCCAATGTACTCTCTTTATTAATTTATATTTTTATAATATTTTACCAGAAGATAAAAACAGTAAAAAGTAGACAGTGAAAATCATTTAGAAATTTTAATAAAAATCTGAATATAGTAAGCTCAAATTTGTAATTCATACTTTCATGATTTTAATGTTATATATGCCTAAAATGGAAAATGTCTTTTAAATGCAACTAATTGCCCATCAGCAGTCAGGCATGAACCTGGGATGTATCCATTCTGTAATACATATTCTGCATTTCAAATACATATTGAATAGGCTCTAGTTTATCATTAATCCTGGTTCTTACTGAATTTGCATCATCAAAATGCAATACTTAAAAACAATTGTTCAATCTTTTGGATGATATAATTTTGGTTGTATCTTCTTTGCTCTATAATTAAGACCATCTTCAGTTTTACATTTATAAACACAGTTTAGAATTATCAATGATTTTTTAAATTTCTACATGACTTTCTCCCCCAATCACCTTTTCTTACACATCTGTCTTCAGCATTTGCCTGATTACAGACTGTATCAGGTAAGTTTGGTGCAGAGACATCATAACAGGTGAAAGAAGGCTGTCACACATCTTTTACACAAAATGGGAGGGTCTTGTTTTTCTCACAAATATAGCTTGGTAATGTGCTTTCTTGGACAGGGAGGCCTGGCGCGCTGCGATTCACGGGGTCGCAAAGAGTCGGACACGACTGAGCAACTGAACTGAACGGAACCGGATGTGCCTTCTGTGTTGAACAGTTAACTATGAGAAAACCAAATTTCTTTTTCATCCTTAAAAATTTATTTTTATTCATTACTGATTTTTGAATTTGAGAAAATTTATCGAGGACATCATAATCTGAATGTCTTAAATTTTTGCTTATGCAATGAATTTCATTGTCAAATTATAGAGTGTTCCTATCTGTTTGCAACTGGATCCTGAATCATCTTGCAATTGTGAAATATCTTCCTCTTACAGTTTTCTTCAATTTGCCATTATGGACAGAGTATGAGAAATTATGAATTCAAAGTTACATTCAATGAAAAAGTGGAGTACAAAGATGATGTCTCCAGTCCCCTCTTATATCTTCTCAAAAAAAGAAACCTGAAGCATGAAACAGGAGTGATTGTTTATTTTAATAATTTACTATCCTTCTAGGTTCCTTAATTACTCTTGAGTTTGTTTATAATTTTTTAAGTATATCTGGGAATAATTGATAAGTAATGAGAAAATAATTCCTAGGATGATTAAATAGCAAATGTTTCATTTTAACAAACAGAGAAAGATGAAATCACTAAGAACTTGTATCTCAAATATGTTAAAGTTTCCAATGGATTCAAATGATTACTACAAAACATAGTTTTATTCTAGTTTAATAAAAATAGGTGTATGTTCCTCTTTATTCTTTGGAATAAAGAGAAAGAAAGAATAAAAGTCAAGAAATATCAATACTTACAAATAGAGCTATTCCAAAATAATTAATAAACTAAAACTGGGTCATATGAATCTTAATGGTATCTTGAGTTAATCAGATATTATAGCAAATACTTTAGAACAGAAATCAGCAGTATGTATTTGTGAGTATGCTGAAACATACCACCCATTCTTACAATTCTGTACAATATTGGGACTAATAAATACGCCAGTGTTCCATTCCCATTTTATTCACTGCAACATTCCTCATAAATCCAATTCAGCATCAGTTTTACTCTGGATCAGTCCTGAGGACTTTGATCTAGCTCACTGCCCCCACAGGTGGAAGAGTGTGAAAATCTTGATTTGGTAAACAACTTGAGCTTTTGATCTGAAAATAAATAGCTTCCACGGAAATAGGACCAAAACATATTTTATTTCTCTGGCTCTGTCTCTCTCTTTTTCATTCAGAAACTCCAACTGCATACAAATAACCTCTCTCCACATTTTTTCTGGGAGCACCTAGTGGGTATCTCACACGCGCTGAAGAAAATATTAAGTCTCTTTCAGGCATAGTGCTTCTTGGTACTTCTCTATTAGGAATAGCCATGTTCCTAGCAGGAATTGCTGGTCCAAGTGCAAAGTTTCTCTCACTGATAAATGAATCCCACAATTTCTTTATTGGTAAATGGTACAAGTCTAGAGGAATGAATGATGCCTATTTTTTCTCTTTAATAATCAACTGGAAGGGTCCCGAAGGAGTACTGCTTGAGCCCTAATGTATTAGAGTTCAGGGAAGCAATGCATCCAGATTTTTCCTACAATTCTCTCTTGCTTTCCTTTTGCCTTAACAGGATTCCACAGCATTTGGCAGGGCTGGCTTTGAGTAGAGGCCACCTGCAAATACTTTTTTTTTTCTGAGGAAGACTAAAAACATCTAATTACTGCTGCTTCGCTTATTTTTGTTATATCCTGGTAGGTTTACTGCAATCTCCTTGAAAATGGATGCCCATTAAGTTCCCTTAACTAATTGGTTAGACATGCAAATTTCATTACAACATTCTCTTTCCCTTTGGAAAATTCAGACAATGTACAAAGCTGATGCATGTGGTGGGCTCATCCAAACATTTGCCAAAAAGAGCCCACATTTTATAAAGGCAGTGGTGCAAAATAAAAGGCAATGTCCTAAACTACAATCCCTCTGTAGTTAAATCTAAAGGAAACATATTATTTTTTTGTCAATAAATGCTATACATTCTTATGTCAGAATTTGGAGGACAACAAAACGTGAACGAAACTATGGTCTGTGTCATATTATGCTCATGATTATTAACCTGAGCTTAAGACAGATATAGAGAAAAGAGATGGAATGGTATTTTAAATTTGAAATGCATTTGCCTTAACTGTTTATACTGTGACAATATTTTGGTTGATTACTTTTAAGTTGAATAAAAATAATTATGTGAAATATTCAATTTTACAAAATTGGCATCACATTGTAAATTTATCTTTATATTCTCCTTTTTCACTTAAATTTATATTTGAGCATTTTCTATGTCATTAAACATTATTTGAAAATACATTTTAATGGCTTCATAATAGATTATTTTAAAGAAAAAATACCACATATTTAATCTCCTATTGTTAGACACTTAAATTGCATCCAATTTTTCACTATTATTAAAAAAATATTACAAACAGTATTATATGTAAGTTTTTGACTGAGTATCTCTGATTGTTGGTTTCTCTGGGATGGATTTCTTGGAATAGACTTACTACTCAAAGTTTATGGTATTTCTAAAGCTTCCGAAGATACGACCAACTTGCCCTCCCAAATGGGTTTATGCATTTACAGTTGGTTAAGAGCCTTTCAAAGCATTGATTTTAAGTCCAAAAAACTTTTGAAACTCTCTGTTCTCCCTCATTCCAGAGCTGACATGTCAAATCAGATGGTTCATTTATTTAGCTGACTTACTTTCCCAGAAGCATGCAGACGTGTTTGCTCCGACAAATTCTAGTCTTTTAACATCTCCCATAGATTATTAAGATAACATGACCTAATAAGAAAATTCATTTAAAGGTGACAAATTATGCCTCTGGTTGGGTGACCCAACTTACTTAGAAATATTTTCTTTCATTTTTGAGTGCCTATTTTGAGCAAAGTTGCCAAGGTCCATACAGTTTGGGAAGGGAAGGATTATTGATCCTGTTGTTTGTATGAATGGTGAAGATGACACTTAGAAAGCTTTGTCCCATATGACATATATAATACATGGCAAAGTCATGATTCAAAACTCAGGTCTAATCCTATAGACTGGAAGAAAATATTTGCAAATGATACAACCAACAGGGGCTTAGCTTCCAAAATAAACAGACTGCGTCTACAATTCAGTAACAAATAAACAACCAATCCAATTGAAAAGTGGGCAGAAGACCTTAATAGACATTTTTCAAAAAAAACAAAAAACAAAAAACAGATGGCTAATAGGCACATGAAAAGATGCTCATCATCGCTAATTATTATAGAAATGCAAATCAAAACTACCAGGTATCACCTCATACTAGTCAGAATGGCCATCATAAAAAAGTCCACAAACAATAAATGCTGGAGAACATGTGAAAAAAAGGGAACTCCCTTACATTGTTGGTGGAAATATAAATTTGTGCAATCATTATGAAAAACAGTATAGAAGTGCCACAAAAAACTAAAACTAGAGTTACCGTGTGATCCAGCAATCCCACTCCTGGGCATAAACCCAGACAAAACTATAATTCAAAAAGATACATGTACCTTTATGTTCACAGCATCTTTATTTACAACAGTAAAGACGTGTAAACAGCCTAAACACCCGCTGACAGCTCTGTTTACAATAGCCAAAACATGGAAACACCCTGAGGTCCACTGACAGATAGATGGATAAAGATGCGGTATGTATACGACGGAAAACTACTCAGCCATGAAAAAGAATGAAATAATGCCATCTGCAGCAACATGGATGGACCCAGATTATAATAAGTGAAGTCAGAAAGAGAAAGACAAGTATCACATGATCTCACCTATACGTGGAATCTAAAATATGACACAAATTAACATATCTAGTAAACAAAAATCACTTAGATACAGAGTACAGGCTTGTGGTTGTCAAGGGAGAGGGGAGGTAGAAGACGGAAGGACTGGGAATCTGGGTTAACAGATGAAAATATATATATAAATTAATGGATAAAGAGTAAGGTCCTACAGTATAGCACAGGGAACTATATTCAATATCTGGATAAATCAAAATGAAAAGAATATGAAAATGAAAATATATATATATATATAAAACTGAGTCACTTCGCTATACAACAGAAATTAAACACAACATTTTAAATAAACTGCACTGCATGCTAAGTTGCTTGTCATGTCCGACTCTTTGCAACCCCATGAACTGTAGCCCACCAGGCTCCTCTGTCCATGGGGATTCTCCAGGCAAGAATACTGGAACGGGCTGCCACGTCCTCCTCCAGGAAGTCTTCCCAACCCAGGGATTGAACCCATGCCTCCTGTGGCTTCTGCACTGCAGGGGGACTCTTTGAGCCACTAGGGAAGCCCAAATCAACTACAGGAGTGGTAGTGTTAGTTGCTCAGTTGTGTCCGACTCTTTGTGATCCCGTGGACTGCAGCGCACCAGTTTCCTCTGTCCATAGGATTTTCCAGGCAAGAACACTGGAGTGTGTTCCCTTTCTTCCTCCAGGGGATCTTCCCAACCCAGGGATGGAACTCATGTCTCTCATATCTCCTGCGTTGGCAGACAGGTTCTTTACCACTAGTGCCATCTGGGAAACCCCCCAAAATCAACTATAATTCAATAAAATTAGAGGAAAGCACAAACCCAGGTTTCTTTGTCTATAGAGTTTCTATAAATTCCTCTGTACTATTCTTCATATCTAACTGGTGAATTAACAATCTTCTGTGATATAAGTAAAGTTTCTGTGGCTGAATCCTAAGAATCTAGCATTACCAGGTTGGAGTGGAGGGATTTATTACTTCCCCTCTCCATTCAATCATTCACTTATTCAGCCCTGTTTATTCAGCTTCGTCTATGTGCCAGATCTTATGTGAAACACTGTTCTTCATGATACCTGGATTTGTATTTCAGGAAGGCCAAGTTTATTTTGATCAAGGAATATTAAATTCTCTACATCTGCTATGTCAAAAATGCAGCACAACAGCAAAGGTGAGTAGGCTCAAATAAATCCCAGGATCTGCTGATGTCAGACTTGAAACATTACATGCTCTGATTTTTCTCAATTAACATGGTGAATACTCTGAGGACCCTTTGCTACTGCTGATTATAAGGCCTCAGATTTTTCCCCATTTATTTTCTCTCAAGATATTTTTTTGCTTACAATCATATTGTTCAATGTGCTTAAGATAAGGGAATAGTAAAGTGATGTGGTGTATCAGAAAAATACTACTACGAGCAAATGGAGAAAAATGGGGCTGAATCTGTATTGAAACCACACTTCTGGTGACATTGATTTGTATCCAGAAATGCTTAAAATGCTCTCTAGTGATTCTAAATACTTAAGAGCATATTCATTTCCTTCTAGAAGAAACCAAAATTACCCAGTAATTTAATTCTCATTGAACAAGAAAGGCACTCAGTTACACTCACACATGCATATAAACTTACTGGTTTATCTTTGCCTGTTTCCATGTGCTTGAGAGTGAAAGGTTAGAAATATATTTGCGCAACATAAAATGAGGCAAACTTCAGTTATTGTTAGCATGGCCTTGGGCTTCCTGGAATGTCAACTGATTCATCAAGGAGTTGTAGCCAACTTGTCTGTAACTGAATATTTCCTCCTAGAGAAACAGACTAATATCTATCATACCAACTTGCTGTTCTCAACAACAGCAATAAAATTACTGGCAGTATAGTAAGCTAAAAAATTTAAAAAGCGGGGGTTGGAAAACTTTCACAACACACGTGTTCCTTTTCTTCACTCTTCCTTTTAGTCTGACTTTATTCCTATTCCTAACAAAGTTGTTTATTGTCTCCTAAAGGTATTTTAATAGATATGGATAATTAATATTCTTGTTTTACCTGTAGCTAATGGTTGACAACTGACCTGTTTTGCTGATGAATGCCATCTAAAAATGTTTACTGTAGGATGTAAACTATATATACAAGTTCTATTTTTGAACAGTCCACACCTTTCCCATGTGAAAAGAAGACAGACTCAGAAGTACACCTATTAAAATAAGAGTGACCTTTGATGGAAACTACTGTCTTCATCTTTTATTCAGAATGCATAGCTTTACTGCAAGAGAGAAGCCTTTCCATTGCTACAAAACTTCTCTTATGTAGAAAATTTTCCTTACGGCTTCTTTGTAGAAAACAACCTACCTGGTTTGTACAAAAGAACACTGCTCTCTAGTGGAATAAGGGGAAAGAAATCCATTACCTCATTCACTCACTTTTCTTGCCTCCTTGGCTGCTGCTTACGAAAGGCGGCTGAGCTTTGTCCTGGACTTATGACATGTTATGATATATGGCTACAATTATTGTGATATTATACTGTGAAGTGGTTTTGCTCTTGTAATCAAGCAAAAATCTTTTCCCCTCAAACCTTCTTTAGTAAATTGAAACCAGTAGGTCGCTCCATCCCTTCCTTCTCAGCTGCTGCCTGTACCCCCAAAGAAAAAAGTCTGCAACTAATAATGATTTAATTTACACAGGAACTTGCAATAATTTAACTCACATCAGGTTAATTTGAAAGTGATTAATGGCAGCATTTATGGGGCTGGAAATTTTTAATAATGCTTTACTTGTGAATTTATGGCATTCATGTTGCAGACCGCGGGCTCCCTTTTTTTCTTATGCTTATCGTCTATCTTCCCCATCCCCATAAGCGATGTTCATCCCTCTTTTCCTGTCCTCCCATGTGGCATGTGTTGAGGGGAAAGGGATAAATGTTCAACATCACACTTCCTGTCTCAATGGGAGGGGCTACAAAATTAGTACAAATTTGCTCAGATGGGGTATTCTTTGCCCTGGAATTATTGTTGCCATACATATTACTTTTTTTTTTTTTTTTAACAATACATACAGGAATAATGGGCTTCTTTTTGGGGTCCTTGATCACCGTGTTCATACATTCTGAGCTAGCCAGCACAATCTGTGACTTTCTGGATTTGCTCTAGTGGTTTCATATTGCTAGGCTGGAGCAAATGTGTTTGGGAATGTTTATTAACAATGCATTCCAAACAGATGCACACATTTTGAGAGATTAAACCTGAAGCCAGCAGTCCTCCAAAGATTTATCAACATGCCCTATGCCTAAAGCCCTGAAAAGCAACTTTGAATTGGTTCTTCTCTCCAATTTCTCCAACCCTGGGGTCGGAGGGAAGCCCTGCTAGGCTCAGAATCTTTATATGCAACTGCACATACATACCATGATGTCATGTAAGGGTGCATAATCGCCCCTGCTCACCACTACCACTCTTAAATTCCAACCGTTTACTGACTAGCACTGCAGAGGATTTCAATTAAAACATTTTTGAGACACAATCTGAAGAAGCAACTTTTTGTTTCAGAGGTGGTTGAGAATGAACAGGCCTCCACTTCCTTACATTCCTAGTCAGCAGTATATACTGAGCTTACCCATAGCCTACTCAGGTTCTGGTCCCATTCTGTTCTGGTTCTATGGATGATCATATATAGTTGTAAGCAGCAAAAGTAAACAATAAAAAGATTAACAAGGTGTTTTATGACAGTTAAAAGCATGCTTCTTTTTCTAATATTTACTTTATCTCCACCTTTCATATCTGGGTAAAATTAATAATCTCTAACTAGAAACTCCCTCCAAAAAGCATTAAACTCTGTCTTATAGAGAATATAGTAAATGATGCTTCTTTGAAAAGTCATCTTCTCCAAACAACAGATGCAAAGCTTAACTTCAAAACTATGGTTGGTGGGACATTTTGGTTACCATCCGCATGTGTGTATGAACAGTGTGGGGCTTCCCTTGTGGCTCAGATGGTAAAGAAACTGCCTGCAATGCGGCAGACTCAGGTGCAATCCTTGGGTTGGGAAGATCCCCTGGAGAAGGAAACGGCATTTCACTCCAGTATTCTTGCCTAGAGAATTCCAAGGACAGAGGAGCCTGGAAGGCTACAGTCCATGGGGTTGCAAAGAGTCGGATAAGACTGAGCGACTACCCTTGATCCTTGGTTCTATGAACAGTGGGATACCATTGTTCATTTGGTAGAAGCTGCTGTTGAAAGTAGGCCTTGTGAAGTGGGAGGAAAGAGCACTGCAATGAGAGGTAGATTCAAGTCTTAGATCTTCCACCAGGACAAGCTGAGCTTTGAGTCAAGGCCCCTAATGCAACTCAATATGTTCTCCTTTAAGAATTACCTACATTAAGAATTCTTAATGAAATTCTTGAGATGAAACAATGCAATGTGTGAGAGAGATAACATGATATACTACACATGTTGAAGAGTACTGAATACTATCCTGGTTCTATGCCAAAGAACCCCAATGAACCCTGTTCCAGAGTGTGTGAACTCTCGGTTGGTTTCTCAATCTAGTAGTTGACACACAAAAGGGGCTGAACAAATGATAAGTGGGATAAAAACAAGTTGATAATAAGGGTTCGAGAGAGTGCATGGCAAGTATCTAGCCTAGTTCTGGTCATATGCAGCAGGTGCATACTAAACACTAAGTGGGATTATAACGACAGTGATAAGAATCACAATGAAACTGTTGCTACTGACGGTGATGAAGACAATGACAATGACAAAGGTGATGATGATGAAAGAAAAGAAATGCTGTACATGATAACTGGAAATTTTTATCTGGAAGCAATATGGTGCAGTCAAAAAGTCAAATGCATTTTGAGTTTGGAAACTGATTTGACTTCTTAGTCACTTGTAAAAGTTATTAACTTCTCTGAGACTAGATTTTCTCATCTGTATGAAGTCTGGTATTTCTTAGAAAGGAGATGTCATTAAATCATGTAGTCCAACTGTTGCCATCTAATATATTCTGGATATACATTAGCCCCTTTCCCTCCTTCTGCTATTAACATACATATATTTTTTGGAGAGTAAACTGCTCTCAAAAATATATATACATAAACACACATACACACAAGATATATATATGTGTATATATATATATATTTATATATATACACACACACATATACTCATATTATCAATTTTTATATGGTCATGTACTAAGATGTTAAATAATAAGTAAATTTTAAAAGTCAGATCCACACTAAAGAGTTTGCTTTTTCCATTCTTTTAGAATACATGTCTATATCTCATAAAAGAGAACAAAACTTTATACAATAAAAGGCTCCCACTTTTTCTGCCCCTTCAAAAAAAGTGGGTATCCCAATATCTAACACTATCAGACACAAACTGAGATTATCAGACATTAATATTATCTCATACATAAATTAAGATGATCTATATAAAGGTAAATATACCTACTGTAATAAATAAACTTCCACATCACACTAATTTATCATAAAACATGTTGATTCTTTAATGGCATAAAGTCTAACTGTGATAGGTTGCTATGGAGGACTCAGTTCCTTACAGGTTAAAACCATCTTCAACAAGAGGCTTGCAAGGGCATGTCAGGCACTGGTATCCAGCCAAGCGATGAGGGGAGAGAGAAGATCATGTGGGGGAGGATTTGCACAGGCCACGCCTGGAAGAACACAATTCACTCATATTCCACCATCAAGTGCCAGTCATATGGCACTAGTTATATGCAGAGAGAGTGGTGAGAGCAGGACTACCTAGCTGAGAAGTCACTTTCCAGCAACAAACGTTATGGAAGAGGAGGCTATGGTGGAGAGTTTGTCATATGTGCCATAGTTAGCTTTCCTTGCCCTCAACTATCCATGTCCTTCCTGCCAAACACAGTACACACTCTCCATTTCCCCAAGGCAGGCAACACACTCTCCATTTCCCCAAGGCAGGCAACCCAATATCCACTTCATATCCTCCATTCAACTCAAAGTCCAGAATCTCCAGAAGATTCACAGTCCTCTTATTCATGTCCAGTCCTGGCTTCTCAGGTCCAGTGGCCTAAGATCTGAAAGAACAATCTATCTGCAGTTTTCCACAGATTAACCATTGAATAAGAATGAAGCAGATGCTCACATGGATACTCACCATGGAAACCAGTTTCAAATGGAAGATGTCAGCACAGCAACTGTGGAGACCTCCTACCTTGAGGGTAAGAAAATTTCTTAAATAGCCCAAGATTCATAGATATATGCCCTCTTTCCTTGTTCTCCATGTTCTCCATGATCTGAGGCTCAGAACTATCTGAGGTTCTCCTTTGTCCATATTTTAAAAGGAAATTGGGACAAATGTACAACTTGGAGACTGAATAACTTCTGTGGACTATTTCTTATGCAAATATGGTGTATCATGAATTGTTTTAAAGCTTGACAAATTAAAGGGGATTTTTAAAAGGTTAGTCTCATCATCTCTTGGCAATATAATTTCTTCTACAAATTATTAGAACTCTGATTCATTTCCTTACAGATTATTTCAAATTCCAATAACGTTTGACAAAGTTGAACTTTACCTGAGACATGAGCTCATGAAAAAGAGAGACAGTACAGAAATCCCCCACCACGTTGTGTTCTGGGAAACAGCTTACTACAAAGGATCACTCTTCCCTATATGTTGCAGATAGGGGTGATCCTTGATAAAGAAAGTAAGTATATTCCTAAACCCACTGTGAACCAGTATGACACACTAATGTATTTTATATTTATTTTAAGTGCATTTTATTTATGAAAGACTGTGTAACTGAAACGGTTTTATTTAAAGGAAATGTTCTAATCTTACCCATAAATGATAAAATTCACACAATCATAAAATAAGTAGCCTTTCTTTCTATTGATAAAAATACATGAAGTCAATAACATAAAGACTCATAAGGCAAATGACAGCTGAACAAAATAATACAATGGATTTTCTGGTAAAAACAAAAACCTAAAGTCAATAAGGAGATGAAGAATGGCTTCATAAACTATGATCATAGCCTTAAACTGAAGAAGAGGTTTATATATAAACCATTCAGAAAGACTTCATTTGGTCATCTTCATCATAGCTCATGAAGCCCTGCTTCAGAAAGGCAATAGTGCACACTATTTGAAACATGTGAAATTAATGATTATGAGACCCGTGATTTCTGCGATTCCAAGTTGGCATCATTATTCCAGTTTTTAATATTCACATTCTTTATAATGAGCTTTGCATTTTCTTTGGGTAGACATATTTCAATTTCACATAGCTTAATGGGCAAATTGTGTTAGGATAACACAGGAATAAAAGGTGCCCCTTAATTTTCCTTTCTGTTTTTCTTTCCTAAGGGCAAAATAAAGTATTCTATAAAGTGAAAGTGAAAGTCGCTCAGTCGTGTCCGACTCTTTGTGACCCCATGGACTGTATAGTCCATGAAATTCTCCAGGCCAGAATACTGGAGTGGGTAGCCTTTCCCTTTGCCAGGGGATCTTCCAAACCCAGGGATCGAACCCAGGTCTCCAGCACTGCAGGCAGATTCTTCACCAGCTGAGTTACAAGGGAAACCCAAGAATACTGGGGTGGGTAGCCTATCCCTTCTCCAGGGGATCTTCCCTATCAAGGAATCGAACAAGGGTCTCCTGCGTAGCAGGCAGATTCTTTACCAACTGAGCTATTGTATAAGAAGTAGTCAAATAAAACTTCACCAAAAAATATAGTGCAGTTTTTATGTTGCTATTATTGGTGTGTGCGTGCTAAGTCACTTCAGCTGTGTCCAACTCTCTGCGATCCCATGGACTGTAGCCCACCAGGCCTCTCTGTCCGTGGGATTGTCCAGGCAAGAATACTGGAGTGGGTTGCCATGGACAGGCCAAAATAAACCATATAAACAGAGTTCTCTCTGTCACTCAAAAATGCTGGAATTTTAGGGAGGACACTACAAAGTTTCCTTTATTCTCCCAAGGCTTTTTGCCTTTAATTACCATATCAGTTATCAGATATGTAGGAGCTCAGGGATGGCAGATGAACTTACTTCAAGGATGGACATCTATGGTCTTCCCAGGTAGTGCTAGTGGTAAAAAATCTACCTGCCAATGTAGGATTTGCAAGAGACTCGGGTTCAAACCCTGGGTTGGGAAGATCCCCTGGAGTAAGGAATGGCAACCCACTCCAGTTCTTTTTGCCTGGAAAATTCCACGGACAGAGGATCCTGGCAGGCTACAGTCCATGGGGCTGCAAAGAGTCAGACACACTGAGTGAATAAGCACACATACAGAGACACTATATACACACATACACAATATAAATATACAGTCCAAATTTTCTTATCTCACTCTTGTTCCACAAACCAACAAAGTATTAAAAATATTTGCACACTTCATGTTTCTAACCTTATGAGCCAGCTCTAGACTGTCTTTTAACCTTGAAATTGACACAAACGTCCATTAATGTGCCATGTGCCCCTGCTATGTGCTTCTGAAAATATAATCATTATATTGTCAGTATTTGGCAGCTACAAAAAAATTGGGCCTCTGCTCACACCTATCCTAACCCAGAAGTAAGGAAATGAAAACATCCTTTAAGCAATGAAACAGTAAAATCAAAAAAGTTCCATTCAGATTCCACGGAAATGCACGGCCACTTTCCTGCAGCGGCCTATTGAGTGCACAAGAGCAGAGGCAGAGTCCCAGGGAGCCTCAGTGTGACTTCAGGCTCCGCCCCTTCTCCCTCTGTGCACTGAGCAACTTATTCAATCAGTTTGTGCCTCTGTTCCTACCTATAAACTGGAGATGAAAATGGTGGTGGCTTAGTCACTAAGTCGTGTCTGACTCTTGCGATCCCGTGGACTGGGCCCACCAGGCTCCTCTGTCCACGGGATTCTCCAGGCAGGAACAGTGGAGTGGGTTGTCATTTCCTTCTCCAGGGGATCTTCCTGACCCAGGAATCAAACCTGGGTTTCCTGCATTGCAGGCAGATGATTTACCAACTAAGCTATGAAGGAAGCCTGGAGATGAAAATAATGGTACCTATATCTAGTATATCTAGCCTGTCCCTTCTCCCTGGGTTGGGAAGATCTGTTGGAGAAGGGATAGGCTACCCACTCCAATATTCTTCGGCTTCCCTTGTGGCTCAGCTGGTAAAGAATCCACCTTTAATGTGGGAGACCTGGGTTCGATCCCTGGCTTGGGAATAACCCCTGGAGAAGGGAAAGGCTACCCAACCCACTCCAGTATTCTGGCCTGGAGAATTATTCCATGGACTGTATAGTTCATGGGGTCGCAAAGAGTCAGACACGACTGAGTGACTTTCACTCACACATCACGGCATTTTTTTGAGGCCACAATGGTTAATATATGCAAAGTGCTTCAGGAGTGCCTGGCACAAAGGAAGTGCTTTTTAAAATGTCTTTTCTCCTCAATGTATTGTTATTACCGTCATCACTATTACCATTATCATCACTGTTATTATCATCACTATCCCCATCACCATCATCATTCCTGGCCAGAAAGACTAGCTTATAACTAGCGTAGATACAGTAGTATAATTAAAGATATAGATGAAAGTAGTTGATTACAGCAAGTGCCCAGGAGAAGGATGTATTTTAACAGTAAGAAAAAATCGAGAAAGACTACAAAGAAGGCCGGATGATGACAAATACACTAATTTATGGCCACTCCATGAGGTATCTTAGAAACAAACCTGTAGACATTCCCCTGTGACCCAACATCCCAAAATCCATTGAATATTTTTCACACCTTGGGACTCCTTTCAGAATGGACAACCAAGAAAAACAGGTTGATCCATTTATTATTATTCCTAGTTTATTTTTATTAATGGAAACATATGTGTTCTTAGAAAACAAACAAAAAATACAAATTTTATTTGCTTATGAAACAGAGCAGGGTTTAAAGAAACAAAAATTCTTACAGTTGTATTTTTGAGTACTACCCTTTTAAAGACAGAGTCATTGTTATTCCACTTACTACTGGTACGAGACCTTTGTTATTGGTTTTAATAATCCCAGACTGGTTTGGCTTATTCCAGGTGTTAAAGCAGAGGTGCTATATATATTATCAATACCCTCTTATTACATTAGAAAAACTTAGCATAGAAAAAAGGGTGGATGGAGACGTTGGGCAGATTTGAAATGGAAATATGCTCTTCTGTTTCTGATAGCCTTTGAACAACGGATTTAACACCTTTCATCATTTGTTTTCTTGACTATAAATCAGGAAAATGATATAATTTATAAAATTAAAAGAGAATAAATAAAATACCATAAGTAAAATCATTGGCACATTGCCAATTCTCAATAAATATTAGCTCCAATCCACCATCCCCGCTGGCTTTTCTGAAAATCAACCACCATCAAAGATACTTGTAAATTGCCCTAGTAGGACCAGGTTAATTACATTTCTGTTCATTCTCCTGATTCTATGTCTTTTTAGCTATTACTTTTAATTATGAATAAACCCTTAAACAAAAATGCAATTCAAATTAAGGAAATCAAACCAATATTTATGGAGCAATTCCCTCATGTTAGGTACGGTGTTTAATTATCTAGTCAATTTTATGAGATTTGTATTATTATCCCAAAGAACTGATAAGATCAAGGCTTAAAGTAATTCATCTAACATAGTTAATAAGTCTTAGAATAGAGTTTTACACTCCTAGCTGACTTCAAAGTTGTCTAGGCTTTTCTAGCTTTCTCCAGGAGTTCTGAACTCTTAAAAGTAAAGGGCATTTTTTCTATTTAACTTAAACTGAGTGATGTATTGCTTGCAATGAGATAGATGTTAATCTAACTTTCTGGAATACAGAAGTAAACCAAAGAGAGAGACCTTGCTGATATGGGGCTTATGAACATTGGAAGGAGAGGGAGATCAGGCAGTTTATAACATCTATTTTCTATTATATAGAGTATACAAAGACTCTCCATTAAGGTGCATTTCTAGCAGAGATGCAAATAACATAAAGAGCAGACATGACAACATCCAGTAGAGGAGTCTTCCATGCAGACCATGAGCTAAAGGTTGTGCAGTACAAGTCTGGCCGTCATGTTTGTGGAACTGAGATGAGGCCAGTGCAGTGAAGCAGATGGTCAAAAGTGGAGAGTGTTAGGTCATGAAGTGCTGCCTGAAATTTTTTATTAGACGGTACAGGTCATATGAAGGACTTCTGACTTTATTTCAATAAGATGAGAAATATTCTAGAAATGGAGAACTGATGAGAGGAGTCATATGATCTGGCTGATAGGAAGAGAACAGCCTGTGAAGGGAACAAGAACAAAAACACAGAGACTAGGAAATTGTTGCAATACTAGGAAATGCTATTGGTAGGAATTATTACAATACAAGGAAATCTCCAGGTCAGATTATTTTCTTCAACTTATCTCCAAATCATTATTCTTTCTTCTTTTACCACTTAATTTAACCAAACTTCACACTTCTCATTTCCTCCGATACTTCCAATCTCTACATATCGAAATGCCTTACAAGATATCAAGATTTACTATGAAGTCTAGAAATGAAGAGAGTGAAGTACTGATGTAAAGTTTTCTATCTGTGCAAGGCCAATTGCTCCAGCCACATTGGTCTCCTTGCTGAGTCACAGGAAGAGCCACACAAAATCAATATGTGACAGAAGAAGCATCACAAATGAGTCGGAGGGGACTGACACTCAGTAAATAATTCCAGGACAACTGTTTATATGTGTGGGGGGGAAATTTTTGATCCCTACCATACGCCATTTACAAAAGTTAATACCAAGAATTTGAACAACATAAATGAGAGAAAAATTTCCAACAAATCTGGAAAATTATTTTAAAAATATGAGAGTGGGAGGCTATTTTTAAGATTTCAAGGTAGGAAAACTCTGCCTAAATAAGACGCTCAAATATATAAACTATGAAGAAAAAAAAAATCAGCTCCCCTCCTATCAACTTTATTCTTTCAGACCTTATATTGCAGGTTGGCAAAAACAGGTTCCTGTCCTGCTGGACCATGACAGATTTATCCACTGTGCAGAGAAATTATAACAGTGAAATATCTGTTACGGGGCTTTATGCTCACTGCCAATACATACAACAGTTTAGACTGTCTTTTGTTAAATGAAAGGAAATTTTTCTCAATGATCCATTAATCAGAGATACAGTTTCTATACCTGGCATCTAAACACTTTCAATTTATCTATAAAATGTAGAAGATAATGCATTTTCTATCTACTTTATAAAAATTAAAGTCCGGTAAGATTATGTAAGTTTAAATGCTTTGGGATGTTTCAAGCATGCTAAAAATGACCACTATTATTAACATTAAGTCAAATATAGGTTAAAAGTAGAGATCTAAGGCATGCATTAGGAACACCATAATTTTTTAGAGTCACTTCCCTTTAGGTTTTCTGGTCAGCTGAGACAAAACTGGCAAGTCCTGATTTATCAAACAAATTGTTTTCTCCCTCTATTCCATTCTACTAGAGTAGATTTGGCCAGTTACTATTTTGACAGGTATGTAATCTCTCTGGATAAAATGTAACCACAGTGATTATTCACATTAAGCCCTCGATTTTTTGCCAAAAAACGGAAAACATGAGAGAGATTTCTAAAACATTAGACACGTGGGAGCCACAATTTTTCTCAATTGCATTTTCTGTTTTTTTCTAAAGTATTCAAACTGCTTTGGATGGGATATTGTTTTGTGCATTAGAATGAGATAAATCGCTCATATAAGCAGATGATCCCAGACCGTAGTTTGATGAGCAACCACGAAGCATCAGGGAAAACACACACACACACACACACACACACACGGTGGCTATGTCTCAATAAACCAAAACAACAAATAATTGAGATATTTATTAAGATGATTAGCAAAACATAGTCCACTTTTGTTGATATAACTGATACATTTTAGACAGAACTGTCACGTGTGCTTAGATGACAATGTGGAGATGCGAGACAGCCAGGAAAAGAAGACCAGGTAGGGAATGAGGGGCTATTGAACTACCATGGGAAGCAATAAACCTACGTATAATATTAAGAGATCAAGGGCATATGAACTGCAGGTTCCCTCCTAGCTTACACTGCCATCTAGATAGGCCCATGGTAGCTAGCAGCAGAAATACAGTGTCACATGACATCAAGTTGTGCACCCTGTGATCCTTGGTAGTAACTGAAAGAAATCTCTCTCAAAAGCAAGATATATTAAGGATGATAATTTATGATCCCAAGGACGAAAGCTTGGTATGGTTGGTACCAGGCATTGCTTGATTCCCTTCCCCTTTTTTGCTTTTGTCCAGAGAGCAAGTGCCCAGGTAAAACACTTAACTGCCCAGAATTCCTTGCAGGTAAGAGGAGGCATGTGATTCATTCTGACCAATGAGACAGAAATGGAAGTCTGCCTGAAGAATAAACTCTGTAATTTTTTTTCATGTTAAAAATGAAAACTTGGCTGGCCACCCTTTGCCTTTTGCCTCTTACTCTTCTTTCTCTATGGAGTCTGGATTCAAGGTTAAGACTGGTGGGGCAGAGGGTTAGAAGGATGCAAACCCCTCTCTGCACTCTCTGCCTCCAGATTTTGATTAATGTAAGAGCAAATAAAAACCTCTATTTGATTCAGCCACAAGAGTTGGATTTTTGTTACATGCCACTGAACAAAATCTTATGTGACACAGCAACCAGAGGTTCATTACAAATGAGAGTTTCTCATTATCTTATAGTGTGATATTCTTAGCAATGGAGATAATTTGGAGTAATATTAAATTACACGGTTAGAAGAGTAGCTTTCAGTTATCATTCAGTCTTGATTACTTGAAGGAGGAAAGTCTCAGTTTAGTGCTTGTATGCCTTAAACAGCTCTCTAAAACTTGTTTTTCTCCCTTGCAACAGAGATACACTTCAGGCTAAGAACCTTTGTTAAGCATCATTATCCAGCTAAAATTTAATAGCACTGTTTTGTTCCATTAAGTCTGGTTTATAGTTACCTTCTCATTATTGACAGTGTTACTGCATTTCCATTCATGACAATGACATAAAGTTTCTTTATAAAATATATTCATATAAAAATGTGAATTGATTTGAAGAAAAATACTAATACAAACAAAAGTGATACACAGGGAATTTTTTGTGTTTTTTTTTAAGAAAGACAGTGGTATACAAATGACTACAGTTGAGCCCTAGACAAACAATCCTGCCTAAAAGAGTAATGGCAGACTCACTAACACTTTTGGGTTATATCCTATTTGACAATTTAAAACAGCCTTGACAGAATTCACCCTGGTGGTCAAATATCCTCAGTACTGAAAATGAACCAAGATAGGAAAAGCTATATGCAAAATTTCTTCACCTTCCCATAAACTTATGAATATAAACAGGATGCTTCAGGCCTACTATGTCCTCATCTAGACTGTTACTAAAATCTCAGTCCAAATTTCATCCTTTTTAATCCTAAAAAATTATTCCACAGTGTTTCCTATATGGATGATCAATCAATATTTGTATAGTTTCCGTTACTGCAAAGAAGGATTGCTACAGGAATATTCTATTGGGCTAAAATTGCAGATTCATCACCTAGGATCATCTATTCAATAACTTGAAACTTATTAAAATTTGAGAGTGAATGTTGTATGTCAACACTCTGGTCATCTCTCTGTTCATTTGTTTGAAGCAGCAAGTTTGACTGCTAATACAAATATTATTTGCTGTTGCAAGCTCCCTTATTTGAGAAATCTGAGGTTTTAGTTATTAGGCATAATCTTATAGGAAAAAGAAATCAAAGCAAAGGTCAAATTGTGAATGAAAATTCAAAACCAAAGCTCTGCAACTATGGAAAAGGAAAGCTTAAAATTAAGAATCACAGATTCTCTGATTTTAAAGTTTTGCCAAATGTCCTCTGTATTCACTGCAGTGCTCAAATAATTATCACATTGAATTTCATAACAAAGGCCTTGGAAAGACTGAAAAATTTTTTAGTATTTATACACACTCCTGATAATTTTATTATGACAGTAATTTGTGCAAATTATAAGCTATGCGCTTCTTCCTCCTGTTGATTCTCATCATTCCACCTTAAAAATGGACATCCATTGTGAAGTTACAGGCACAGAAGGATGATGGGTTACTGTATAAGGAAATGACATAGAAAATAATTCAAATGATAAAAGAACAAGGCTGGAACTGTGGTTTGGATCTGAGGCGTGCAGGGCAGTGCAGAGGATAAATGACAAAGAGTTACCAGCTTTGGGGCAAATGCAGGAGTCAAGGGCACCGGCAGGGCTGGTTAAGAGTTCTATAGCTTCAGAGCTGATGTTAAAAGGCAAAATGGGAACTAGATAAATTCTCCAAGAGGAGCTGTCTTACAGATTACATCTTAATTCTAAAATACTGGCCTGGAGCTATCCAGTTAGGTGAGGATTATACAATAGCAAGGGGCTGTGGGTTGACCAGAGGTTAAGAGGTACTGTGATTCCGACCTCCTGCCGTGCCCAGCATCCACTGCATTATGTTAACTCTCAGACTTCAATACCACTTGGGGAAAAGAGCTCTTGGGCTCAAAACTGAACCCTACCATTTCTGGCTGGGCTCATCTTCTGCAGTCTAGAGAGTGAATGGTGAATCAATGGTGAAAGTTGCTCAGTCATGTCTGACTCTTTGCAACCCCATGGACTTGTCCATGGAATTCTCCGGGCCAGAATACTGGAGTGGGTAACCTTTCCCTTCTCCAGGGGATCTTCCCAACCCAGGGATTGAACCCAGGTCTTCTGTATTGCAGGCAGATTTTTTACCAGCTGAGTCACAAGGGAAGTCCAGTCTAGAGAGTATTCCTGGACTACTGTGAATCAGTCTGACAAGCTGAATATAACCTCATCTTTGCTCTACCATCTTTAGAGTCAAGTCAAGTGGCTGGTTCTACAAAAAGTGGAAATTTGGGCACATGTTTTGGGCTCCAAAATCACTGCAGATGGTGATTGCAGCCATGAAATTAAAAGACGCTCGTTGGAAGGAAAGTTATGACCAACCTAGATAGCATATTAAAAGGCAGAGACATTACTTTGCCAACAAAGGTCTGTCTAGGCAAGGCTATGGTTTTTCCAGTGGTCATGTATGGATATGAGAATTGGACTATGAAGAAAGCTGAATGCCTAAGAATTGATGCTTTTGAACTGTGGTGTTGGAGAAGACTCTTGAGAGTCCCTTGGACTGCAAGGGGGTCCAACCAGTCCATCCTAAAGGAGATCAGTCCTGGGTGTTCATTGGAAGGACTGACGCTGAAGCTGAAACTCCAGTACTTTGGCCACCTGATGCAAAGAGCTGACTCATTGGAAAAGACCCTGATGCTGGGAGGGATTGAGGGCAGGAGGAGAAGGGGACGACAGAGGATGAGATGGCTGGATGGCATCACCGACTCGATGGACATGAGTTTGAGTAAGCTGGTGATGGACAGGGAGGCCTGGCGTGCTGCAATTCATGGGGTCACAAAGAGTCAGACACGACTGAGCGACTGAACTGAACTGATCTGAGAGACAAGCAACTGGTAAACAGTAATCACTGTCCTGGGAGAAAACACAACTTAGGGCAAAAGATAATTAAAAACCAGGAAGGAAGTGATTTGAGTAATCATGGGCAAAGCAGAGATCATAAAAAGCAACAGTAGCTCCTAGTGGGTTTCTGTTCTTAGAGGTAGCTTGATCATATTTCCGCTAGACTAGGAGTGTCTCCCAGTCTAAGGTTTCTTGAAAATAAGATACAGTTGGGAGCACTGTCTCTTCTGTACAATAATGCTCATTATTTATTCAGAAATAATATTGTCCTGATATATCTAAAACTGTCATAAAGTAACAAGATCATTCAAGCTTAGTTGGGTGTACTTGTGTGAGCATGAATGTGAGCTTTAAAAGAGACATAATACATATGAATAGATGAGAACAGCAGGTTTTTTTAAACCTTCAGGTTACATAAAAGAGTGATTGCTGAGTAAATGTGAGGCTGCTGACTATTGGGATGCCGAGCCAGTTTTGAATATTTAAGCAATAATTGACACTGTCTTCAAAGCGATGAATGGCTCCCATGTTGAGACCACATATTGTTATGTTTACTTAGAGGCTGAGTTGATGATAGGCTTTATATTACTCGCAGGAAAGAAATGAGAGTCTCTGAAAGATGTTTCATACTAATATTATTGTCAACACAGAGAGAGAGAGAGAGAGACTGGCTTCTGATATGAACTTCACAGATTTCAAATTCTTCATGAGGAATTAGAATTAAGTTTTAATTGAATACTTAATTAGCATTATACAAATATATTTGGGAACTGATTCATGGTACAGAAATTTGTTCAGATTAATGTTATAGGGAAGGAGGAAGTGATTTTTTTTAATATTCAGAAGAGAATATCCTGACATTCAGATAGGATCTCTTCCTTTTGAATTATAACCTACAATTTTTAAACATCTATAAAATAACCAGATATTTTAGGTCTAATATATATAGGGAAATATGACTAGATTAATTCTTTCTCTCACTTAAGCATCTGTTGTTGTTTTTTGGTTTTTTGTTTTTTTTAATCACACAGCACGGCATGTGGGGTTTTAGTTTCCCAATTGGGGATCGAACCCACACTCCCTGCACTGAAGTGCAAAGTCTTAACCAAAGGACCACCAGAAAAGTCCCATCTGTCACCTAAGTGCTTTATTTTGGTTTGGAAGCATGGTCTAAGATGTGAGGTAAACGTGGCGGAAGAGACATCTAGGAAACTACTGACTGAGTGAAGTAAACAGGGTTCCTAAGAAAGAAGACCGGACATTCTTACCCGTCTTCTAGACAGTTCTCCAGCTGCAACTCAATTTAGTTACTGCTTTTGTTTTACATTCATTCTGTGCAGCAGAATGACTACTCTTACATACTGAATTCACTGATTCAAGAATGTTAGAGTCAATGTTTAGACAATCTAGATGTTCCCCCCTAATGTGCAATAACCAGTTAGTAAGTGTAAATTAACAATATAAATTGAGTATGCTAAAGGAAGTGAGAGAAAGTGATCCACAGACACTCCAAGGTTAAAAGGTGACTCCAGAGGCCAACTGCTTTCTGTATTTCCTGGGTGTGTATTACCAAAAAATAATGGAGCAGAACTGAAGTTTCAACTTTAGATATATCTTTAGATGTATCCATGGTTAGGAATATTAGTATGAACATCTATGCTTGGAATATTCTTAGAGAGCTCACTGACCCTCGCTCTTCTCTTGAAAATGTAATTTATTGGGTGTTGTGAATTTAATCCACCTAAAGCTCCCAAGTGTATCACCTATCTTTAATGCAACTCAATTTGGCCAGCTCACTCTCTCTGCTGAGACCAGGAAGATCCTTTTAAGCCTCTGTCATTCTTAGAACATGAAGGTATTTCATATCTTCTTTAAAACGACCATATCTATTTTAGGCATAGCTCTATCTTGATATGGAGAGCTTCTTATAGGCAAATAGAAGTTAAGTGGGATTCTTTAGGACTGATTCATTTTTTAAAAGATCTTATAACCATGACATTGACATGAAAATATAATCTCTCTTTAAAATGCCCTACTAGTCATTCTCAGATAAGATGGGAGAACATAGTTTTATATTTATTCCAAGGCAGTCAAATACCAAGCTAGTGAAAAATAGCAGGTTAGGACTGCTACACAAATGTTGATAATTAAATTTTAAAAATATCTTAACAGAGAACTATACAGTCATAAGTTTTTAAAGAACAGCCCATAAATTACGATTTAATCAAAAATTTCCAGGAGGCTGTGGTTTTTTATCACAATAGCTGTTTTTCTCCACCCCTTGCTCTCCTATTTTCTCACATTGAGTAATCCTCATAAACAATCATTTTATTTTCCCAGTAACTTAGAAATGGTGCTTTCCACACATGTCCATATCTATCCTACTTGTATTTCTACTTCCTTGTCTCTGATTTGTATCATTATTCTGCCATATTCAAGTTTCAAACTATCTTAACACGAGAGAAAAAAGTAAGTAAAGCCTCTAAATTTCCTCAAAAAGCTCATGAACGAAGGGTTAACAAGACATGGCTCCACAGATAAGCTTCTTTTGCCTCCTTCACAGGGTGCACATCTTCCTAAGATTGTCTTCCACTTACTATTTTACAGGCACAGAAGCCCCTCCTGAGGATAACAACACTTACAGAGAAAGCCTGGTCACAGGGTCCTTGGTTTGAGAAAGCACTACAGTTTCCCCTCAGACTTTCTGCTCTTCCAGGGAGTCAACACCTACAAATCATTTTTTCCAAGTGTCAATCATGCAAATGGCATCTATTCTTTCATTTATTCATTCCCCAATGGGAATTTTGAAAAGGGGGGATTTCCTATTTTGCTTCTAGAAGGAAATTTTTTAAAAATAAGAAAAAGAATACAATCCCTAGGAATACATCTACCCAAGGAGGTAAATGTATGTCAGAAAATTATACATAAGATGCTGATGAAAGAAACTGAAGACAACACAAACAGATGGAAAGATAACAATATTATTGGATTAGAAGAATTAGTGTTGTTAAAATAACCATACTACTCAAGGCAATCTACAGACTCAAGGCAATCCCTATCAAAATGCCAACTGCATTTTTCACAGAACTAGAACAATTTTAAAATTTGCATGGAAACACATGAATAACCAAAACAATCTTGAGAAAGAATAACAGAGCTGTAGGAATCATGCTCCCTGATCTCAGACTACATTGCAAAGCTACAGTTAATCAAAACAGTAGGGCACTGGCATAAAAACAGACGCACAGATCAACAGAACATAACAGAGAGCCCAGAAATAAGCCCACACACTTATGGGCAATTAATCTACGATAGAGGAGGCAAAAACACACAACAGAAAAAAGACAAGTCTCTTGAATAGTGGTGCTGTATGTAAAAGAATGAAATTAGAGCATTCTCTAAAACCATACACAAATATAAACTCAAATGGATTAAAGACCTGAATGTAAGACCAGATACCATAAAACTCCTAGAGGAAAACATACGCAGAACACTCTTTGACATAAATCATGGCAATAATCTTTTTTTTGTATCTATCTCCTAAAGCGAAGAAGATAAAAGCAAAAATGAACAGGACCTAATTAAACTTAAAAGCTTTTTCATAACAAAGGAAACTATCAGAAAACCAAAAGAGTCTAATGAATGGGAAAAAATATTTGCAAATGATATGATTCATAAGGTATAAGTATCTAAAATACACAAACAGCTCATACAACTCAACATCAAAAAACAAAAACAAAAACAGCAAAAAATGCACAGAAGAACAGAAGAGAATTTTTTCCAAAGAAGACATACAGATGTCCAACAGACACATGAAGATACTCAACACGGCTAATCATCAGGGAAATGCAAATAAAAACTACAATGAGGTATTATCTAAAAGACCACAAATAACAAATGCTGGCAAAGATGTGGAGAAAAGGAAATTCTATACACTGCTGGTGGGAATGTAAATTGGTGCAGCCACTCTGCAAAACTAAAAACTATGGAGATTTTTTAAAAAACTAAAAATAGAACTAATGTATGAATCAACATTTCTACACCTAGGTATATATCTAAAAAGAAAAAAAAACAACCACAAATTCAAAATGATATGCATCCCAGTGTTCACATCAGTATTATTTACCACTGCCAAGAAATATAAACAACCTAAGTGTCATCAACAGATGAATTCATAAGGAACTGTGGTGTGTGTGTATATATATATAAACACACACACAACAAAGTAACACTCAACAACAAAAGGGCTTCCCTGGTAGCTCAGACAGTAAAGAATCTGCCTGCAATGCAGGAGACTCGAATTTGCTCCTGGGTCAGGAAGATACCCTGGAGAAGGAAATGGCAACCCAATCCAGTATTCTTGCCTGGAGAATCCCATGGACAGAGGAGCCTGGCAGGTTACAGTCCATGGGGGTTGCAGAGTCGGAACGACTGAACAACTAACACACAACCATAAAAAA
Organism: Cervus canadensis; assembly: GCF_019320065.1. Lineage (NCBI taxonomy): Eukaryota > Metazoa > Chordata > Mammalia > Artiodactyla > Cervidae > Cervus > Cervus canadensis. The sequence continues at coordinate 16,640,481 of NC_057399.1, forward strand.
TACTGAAATTTTGACATCTGCAGTAACATGGATGGACTTGGCTAAGTGAAAGAAGTCAGACACAGAAAGACAAATATGCATGATATCACCTTTAGCGGAATCTAAAAATATAAGAAACTACTGAGTATAAACAGAATCACAGATGTAGAGAATAAACTAGTAGTTACTAGTGAGGAAAGGGAAAGGAGAAGGGGCAATATAGGGATAGGAGATTAAGAGATACATCCTAGTAAGCATAAAATTAACCTTAAGAATATTTAAGAATATACTCTACAACATGGAAAATATAGCTAAAATTTACCATGAACAAAGCTAGTGGAGGTGATGGAATTCCAGCTGAGCTATTTCAAATCCTAAAACATGATGCTGTGAAAGTACTACACTCAGTATGCCAGCAAATTTGGAAAACTCAGCAGTGGCCACAAGACTGGAAAAGGGGTCAGTTTTCATTCCAATAACAAAGAAAGGCAATGCCAAAGAATGTTCAAACTACTGCACAACTGCACTCATCTCACATGCTAGCAAAGCAATGCTCAAAATTCTCCAAGCTAGACTTCAACAGTACATGAACCAAGAACTTCCAGATGTGCAAGCTGGATTTAGAAAAGACAGAGGAACCAGAGATCAAATTGCTAACATCCGCTGGATCATATGAAAAAAGCAAGAGAATTCAAGAAAAAAAAAAAACAGCTACTTTCACTTCATTGACTAAAGGCTTTGACTTAATGGATTACAATAAACTATGGAAAATTCCTAAAGAGCTGGGAATACCAGACCACCATACCTGCTTCCTGAGAAATCTATATGCAGGTCAAGATGCAAGAGTTATAACTGGACATGGAACAATAGACTGGTTCCAAATTGGGAAAGGAGTACGTCAAGGCTGTATATTGCCACCCTGCTTATTTAATTTATATGAAGAATATATCATGCAAAATGCCAGGTTGGATGTAGCACAAACTTGAATCAAGACTGCCAGGAGAGATATCAATAACCTCAGATGTGCAGATGGCACAACATTTATGGTAGTGTGAAGAGGAAAGTGAAGAGGAACTAAAGAGCCTTTTGATAAAAGTGGAAGAGGAGAGTGAAAAGGCTGGCTTAAAACTCAACATTCAAAAAATGATGATCATGGCATCTGGTCCCATCACTTCATGGCAAACAGATGGGGAAACAATGGAAACAGTGACAGTGAGACACTTCACTTTCTTGGGCTCCAAAATCACTGCAGATGGTGACTACAACCATGAAATTTAAAAAAAGCTTACTGCTTAGAAGAAAAGCTATGACAAACCTAGACAGCATATTAAAAAGCAGAGATGTTACTTTGCCAATAAAGTCCATCTAGTCAAAGCTATGGTTTTTCCAGTAGTCATGTATGGATGTGAGAGTTGGACTATAAAGAAAGCTGAGCGCTGAAAAATTGACGCTTTTGAACTGTGCAGTTGGAGAAGACTCTTGAGAGTCCCTTGGACTGCAAGGAGATCCAACCAGTCCTTCCTGAAGGAAATCAGTCCTGAATATTCACTGGCAGGACTGATGCTGAAGTTGAAACTCCAATACTTGGGCCACCTGATGCCAAGAACAGACTCGTTAGCAAAGACCCTAATGGTTGGAAAGATTGAAGGCAGGAGGAAAAGGGGACAACAGAGGACGAAATGGCTGGATGGCATCACCAACTCGATGGACATGAGTTTGAGCAAGCTCTGGGAGATGGTTATGGACAGGGAAGCCTGGCATGCTGCAGTCCATGGGGTTGTGAAGAGTTGGGCATGACTCAGCGACTGAACTGAGCTGAACTGATAACTGGAGTACAACCTTTAAAAATTGTGAATCACCTTATTATGCACCTGTAACTTATATAATGTTATACAGCAACTACAAATAAAAAATAAACAAAAAAAAATTTCTGGTTGTCGGAAGTTATATAAAAGCTACTCTAAATTGGTGATTTCCAACTGAAGCCATTAATCAACTAACCTCTGCCACTAGGGCATTTCCTGGCCCCCCTCAATAATAATCCCAATAATGCCTTTTCACTAGACTGCAGTCCTGTGCAGTTCCTCACTGGTCCTGACCTGTGAGGACACTTACAACTATGAGGGAGCATTAAAACCTCATTAAAACCTGGTAGTGTGTGAAGCTTGTAATCAGCATCGTCTGCTCCAGAGATCTGACAACGGAACTCCTGAAGAAAACTCTGTACCCTGCAGCTGGTTAAGCCATGCACACCCAGACTGATCTTGTCCACATTAGACTATGGCCTTGAAAGTCCATTATGTCTCTACATCTTTGGACTTTGATCTCTAATAAATACCTAACATCTCTTAGGTCCTAAAACTAGATTATTTCTTATTTACGTATTAACATTTATGAAATGGAGAGCAATCGTAGAGCCAAATATATTTAAAGTAGCATCTCTCCATTTTCCCAATGCCCAAAACTACCATTAAGTCAATAGTGAGTTTTATCTTCAGTAGAATCTTTGAGATGAGAAAATATCACAATAAAGACAAAGTGTTTGGGAGACAAGGGTGTCCAAAGTAGGCTAATAATTTAAAACTCCTTCAAACATACACTATTTAAATATTCTTTATTTAGGCATTTATTTTGTGAAGTTAAGGGAATAAATGAATTTCTTAGGGCTAGTGGCATGAGCTTCAAGGACTTTTCAACTTGCATATGTCCATCCCATCACTTCATGGAAAACAGATGGGGAAAAAGTGGAAACAGTGACAAATTTTATTTTTTTGAGCTCTAAAATCACTGTGAACAGTGACTGCAGCTACAAAATTAAAAGACGCTTGCTCCTAAAGAAGCCTGGCATGCTGCAGTCCATGGGATTGCAAAGAGTCAGACACAACTGAGCGACTGAACAATAACACCTAAATAATAGATGTTATCGTTGTCTCTATTTATAAATGGAGAAACAAATGGGTGAACAGATTCTATAAACTGCTCAGCAACTCCCAACCTGTAAAAGGCAGAACCAGAATTCAAATTCGTGAAATGAAGTGAAAGTTGCTCAGTCGTGTCCGACTCTTCGTGACCCCGTGGACTATACAGTCCACGGAATTCTCCAGGCCAGGATACTGGAGTGGGTAGCCATTCCCTTCTCCAGTGGATCTTCCCAACCCAGGGATCGAATCCAGGTCTCCCACACTGCAGGTGAATTCTTCACCAGCTGAGCCACCGGGGAAGCCCAAGAATACTCAAGTGGGTAGTCTATCCCTTATCCAGCAGATCTTCCTGATTCAGGAATTGAACCAGGTTCTGCATTGCATGTGGATTCTTTAACAGCTGAGCTACCAGAGAAGCCCATTTCTGAATTCAAAGTTCAGACATTTTCACTGCATCTATGGCTTCATAAAATTTGTAGAACAGATTCAAAACACAGTATTTTGAAAAAGCTGTTTCCTATCTCTTAGGGGAAACTATCCCAAACCCACTTGATTATATCATGGTCTGTAAAACATATACAGCAAATGAGATAAAAGAACAAACAAAACCCAGAAATAATTTTAAATCATTTTATTTTTTCCTTGTCAATTCATTCCTAAGTATTTTTTTCTTTGTTGGTTCTTAGAAGTAATACTATCAAAATCTCTAGGTACACATAAAAACATTTATTATTATTAATGGTTTTCAAAATATTATCATGTTTGAAATAGCATCCTTTTCAGAAAAAGTGAACATTTCTTATTATTTTCATGGGGTTATTAGTAAGATATTGGGGGTTTTATCAAGAAGTTAATTTTCTGGTTATTCTTTGTTATTGTAAAGTGAAGAAACAGAGTCTAGAGAATAATTTTCAACACTGAATAAAAACAAGGAAGCCAATGAGTGGTGAATGCAGATACTGAGTAAAGGTAGAAAGCAGTAACTCATATAAATGTCTATTTTTTCTGGTCTTGAAACTGATGTATCACAATGATAATCTGAGGTGCACTATAATGCAGGATTTAAAGGAAGTGATAGCTTTACAGATATACATTATCCTCTGAATTTATAAACATTTAAATAATACAAGCATCACAGTGATAGAAAACAGGTGCACTGGCACGAAAATGAAACTGTAATGTAGAGTTCTGTCAGATATCCGATTCATTTTCAGAGTTTTCAGATTTCTTTCAGTATAAGTTGTGTCCGTGCTACGTCACTGCAGCTGTATCTTACTCTTTGTGACACCATGGGCTGTATCCTGCCAGGCTCCTCTGTCCACGGGGTTCTGAAGGCAAGAATGCTGGAGTGGTTTGCCATGTCCTCCACCAGGGGATCTTCCCAACCCAGGGACAGAATCCACGTCTCTTACGTCTCCTTCATTGGCAGGTGGGTTCTTTACCACTAGTACCATCTGGGAAGCCCAGTGTAAGTTAGGTAAACATTAAAGTTACAAAACAACTGTCATTTGTCAAAAACAGAAATGTAAAATATTCAGGGGGTATTTTTTTTAAGGATCCATATCAGCACCAGGATCTGAAAACTACAATGTTTATGACCAAACTGAATATTTGTTCCATTCCTTTGAGACACTGTTGGCGGGCAGCCTCTGCTTTGCAGAATGGATAGATTGGTTTTAGCTCCACTCTGGTGGTTAGGCCAGATAGCTACACTGATGTATTTAATTACATGGTTTTAAAATTCTGTTTATGCCTTCAGAGAAAATTAATGTAATTATAATTTAAAGTTAGTTTCTTCTTTTTTGTTGCTAGGGACACAAATCTACACAAGAAGAGGCGATCCTAGTGCTTTGTTTGGCTTTTGTTTGAACATGTATCCTTGAATTTGTTTGCTCCCAGACAGAGTTTGATAGCAGCAATTTGGGTTGGCAGAAGAACCAATTTGGGGTCTGAGAGTTTGAAGCAGAGTTCGTCCACCTACGGGCTGAGAGACTAAGGATAAATAGCTGGGCCTACTGTGCTCAATTTGTCATCTGTTTACTGTATATATTAATACCTTCTTGACAGGACTGATTTAGATGTGACCATTCCTCTTATGTGGGCTTCCCTGGAGGCTCAGTGGTAAAGAATCTGCCTACCAATGCAGGAGACACAGGTTTGAAGATCTAGGGGATCTTCCCAGCCCAGGGATCAAACCCAGGTCTTGATCAGGTCTCTCAAGAAGATCCCCTAGAGAAGGAAATGGTAACCCATTTCCATTCCTTGGAAATCCCAAGGACAGAAGACCCTGGTGGGCTATAGTCCATAGGGTCACAAAAGAGTTGGATACAACTTATTGACTTAAACAACAACAATTCCTCTTATGCAGGAAATGACTCAGGAATTTTGCTTTTGTTTTCTGTTTACATTGGGGAGTGGGGCAAACAGGCATTATTTTGCATTTCATTTTCTCCTATTTATCTGTGATTATGTGTTTGAATGCCTGCCTCATTATTATTGTTCAACACTATAGAGAAGAGTCACATCATGTGTTTCCTGTATGTAAGGTATGAACTCCTGTTCTATCAACATTCTTTATATCTGAAACCCTCCAGGAACTGTGATATAGCTATTCTGCAAGGGAGAGGACGTTTCCCTCACTGCCACCATCATAGGAGATGTGGTTCTGCTTCTGCAGTTCCTGTTCTGAAATACTAAAAAGCCAGCCTTTCATGAATTGGTCTGCAAAAATTAAGTACCATTTACAATAGCGCTCTCACGGAAAACTGTGTTCTAAGTTTACTGACACAAGACAAACTTACAAAACCATCCACACATAAGTCTTAATTTTGCATAATAAGTACATATATTTCTGTCTATTTAATATGTATCCAGTGCATCAATACTATTAAAAGTAATAGAAAAGGGCTGAGGGTTATGAAAAGAAAATTTAAGCTATATACTTAACAAGATCCAGAAAAAAGGTAAGTTGTCTTTTTATTGCAAATGCTATGCTTTTTTTATTTGTTTTCTTAAATATGTACCATATTTCATGTTAAATGTTGCCTTAGATTAGAAGCTTTTTCTCATTTAAATAAAACATGGACCCTGGCTCTTCACATTACAGAAACTTCTTACTGTAATATGTTTATAAATACTGACATTTAAAAACCTTTGTTTTCATTTTTTTTCTTTGTTTTTCAAATGTACTTCATTTCCAACATTTGACTTAATTCAAAGTCGCTATAAGGGTTGAAGCAGTTTCTGAAAGTCTCAAAAGTGAAAATGTTAGTCAGGTCCAACTCTTTGCAACCCCATGGACTGTAGCCCATCAGGGTCCTCTGTCTATGGGATTCTCCAGGCAAGAATACTGGAGTAGGAAGCCAATCCTCTCTCCAGGGGATCCTCCAACCCAGTGAAGGAAACCGGGTCTCCTGCATTGGTAGATGGGTTTGTTACCATCTAAGCCATAAGGGAAGCCCCAAAAGCCCCTTTACTACATGCTAATAAGTGTGAGAAAGAGTGGCAAAGGGAGAGAATGCAGTTAGACTTGAAAAGTATAATGCTGAATTCAGGCAAGGAGCATGATTCAGTGGGAGACAACTGGGACTGGAGGGCAGGGAGTCAGTAAAGCAAGCTCGGTTAACAACCTGTGCCTCCCTGGGCAAAAGTTGCTCAGGTCTCCATCTACGCTTAGAGAGATGAATCAGGCGACCCTGAGAGTCTGCCATCTCTGCAAACTCGTTGTTGTTGCTGTGTTTTAGGCACTAAGTCGGGTTGTGAAGTCAACTTGCTTCTGGCTTTAAGTAAAGCAGACTTTGAAACTCCATGTATTGTAGCTCACCAGGCTCCTCTGTCCATGGGATTTCCCAGGCAAGAACGGTGGAGTGGGTTGCCGTTTCCTTCTCCAGTGGATTTTCCCACCCCAGAGATCGAACCTGCGCCTCCTGCTTGGCAGGCAGATTCTTTACCACTGAGCCATCTGTGAATCCCCTCTACAAACTATAGGAGCAGGTAATCCAGATAAAAATTATATAAAATAGAGACCTTTGGGGTCTCTTCAGCCATTCTTGCAGGAGACCCCAGTTCAATTCCTAGGTCTGGAAAATCCACTGGGGAAAGGATAGGCTACCCACTCCAGTATTCTTGGGCTTTCCTGGTGGCTCAGCTGGTGAAGAATCTGCCTGTCATAGGGAAGACATGGATTCGATCCATGGGTTGGGAAGATCCCCTGGAGAAGGGAGAGGCTACCCACTCCAGTATTCTGGCCTGGAGAGTTCCATGGACTGTATAGTCCATGGGGTCGCAAAGAGTCAGACATGTCTGAGCGACCTTCACGTTCACTTCACAGTCATTCTGGTCATGAGTTGTCTGTGTCATGTGATGGTAGAGAGACATGTTAAAATGAGCTGCAGCATATGATCTCATTTGTGCTTATTCAGAAATGGCATTTACCCTTGAACTTAAGTCTCTGGGAAACAAAGTGATTTTAACTGCTTGTAATCTTGGTACGGAATAGAGAAAAGTAAGTGAGGAGTTAGGTTAATTTTCTTTACTATAATAAGAGGAATTAGGCTTGGATGAAAATTTTTGAAAAGCTCTCTCCGTTTTTAGGTATATATTTTGCTAAATGATTAGATGACTTCACACTTAGGAAGTTTAAAGTGAAAAAGGCAAGCCTAGTGGATTGCATCATTAGCTGATTAAAGAAAATGTTAACTAAAACATCACCATCAAGCATATGACCTGATCTAATTAGTCGATTACTAATTCAGGTTTAGTGTTGAGTAACTTTACTTTAAACATCAATTTCAGCTTAACAGAAGTTCTTCCTGCTTCTCTGTCATCACAGAAAACAAGGGTTGGCAATTGAGCAATTAAAGAAATGAAAGAATAAATATTAGATTAAGGCTTTTCCTGACATCCATTTCTAAAAGCCAAAAAAATGTTGTTCACAGCATGTCATTACAGAATAGAAAGCCACGTCTCCTTTCCAGACAAAATGGCACCTTTCAACTCTATCAAAATCTCCCTCCATCCAAAACTATATTATCATTTTTTTTTTAGCACTAGCAAGTTCCCGACCCTGTACTCTATCCTGTGAATCTCAGGACAAATGAGATAGAGAATCTATATATAAGTACCACAGTGTACTGGATTAGAAAGTCACATTACCAATCTCCTGTGATTAATGATGGAAGGAGAAATCATTAATTCTCATGATATTTTTCGTAAAAAATAATATAAAAATGACAATCATTATGTCAATTTTACATATGTAAAATTTAAGTCACAAAAAATGAGACAGATTTTACTAGGGTTACACAGAAAATGGAGGAGTCAAGATGGGAATGCATGAAACCCCAGAATTGCATCCTTAGATGAGTATTTCATATCATACATAGTCACCCTGAACTTCATTAATAGACTTATTATCAAAACAGAAAATGTCAGATTTCATCTAAACATATCTTAACCATATTCATTTTATAGGATATTGCATTATAAATTTTAAAATAATTCTAAAGATTGGAACATATAATATTTTACATTTTCAGTTTTTATATCTTTATAATTCACTAAATTTGTAATACTGTGAAACAAAAAATGCATGTCTTAGGTTGAACCTGTGAGTTTGCATGTTTGTTCATATGCATGTGTGTGCAATGTTTAGTCTGATTATAATGACAGTTTGAATGCTTGGTGAGTCTATAGAGATTGGCAGTAATTAGCATGACAGACAAAAGGAGCAAATGTAGTCCACTTATGCCTCAGGCTGAACTAATTTTAGTGTTAAGTATGAATCTAATATCCATAAATAGGGAATAGTTATTAAAAGGTATTGACTCAGAATCATATTTGTAGTTTTATAGCAAAGGTAAGAATTGCCTAGCTTCAGTAAGACCACAGGTTTTGTTAAAGATAACATTATGAAAATACTGTCTGGATATAACTCTGCTAGGAAAATTAGTGTCTAACAATCCATGGACATAAAATTTGAGCTTATCATTTCTATTAAATGTTAATGTTTTTGGTACAACATGTACTCAATTAGGGAGTAAATTTTACAGATCAGCTGAAAATAAGATCTTTATGCAATATACATATATGTTTACAGACTACATCGCTCTACCTCCAAGATGAAATTAATTTGCTTCTGGCTTTAAATATAACAGATAGTACCTCAGTGTAGAGAAAGCTGAACAGACTCAAGTTTTGATAGTACCAGTTGAACTGGAGATTTGGGAATTTGACTCCAGTGATTTTTTATGATCTCTCAGTCACTGTCATGTCATTAGAATATCACAAGAAAAATTCTGTCATGTCACTTCTAGATTTTCAGAGAACTATGGAAACAGCAGTAAATCTGACTCCCCTTCAACATATCCTAGTCCTATACCCTTTCCACAACTGTACTGTTGGAACATGACACGTGTAAAGAGATAAGTCAAAGGACATGTAGCCAAAAGAGCACCACATGAGCATTGTCACCTTGGGATCAACAAATTATACATGAGACCTTAAGTAAGTAATCTAACCTCTCAGAATTTAGTCATTGTAACTGTAGAGATAATACAGACCTGACCACATCAAGAGACTATTTAAGTATCTTATTGATTGCTGACTATTAAAACAGGTCAATAATACTGTCTAAAATACACTGTTAAAAATAATATTAACAATGAGCATGTGCTATAAAAACTAATTAGGGCTAATAAACAATTTCAGCAATATTGCAAGATATAAGATCAAACACAAAATCAATCGTAGAGCTATGTACTAGTAACATGTAAAAGTGTAATTAAGCAAATAAGTCTATTTATCATAGCAACAAAAGGAATAACATATTTAAAAATAGATTAAATGAAAAATCTGTACACTGAAAACTATAGAACATTGAGGAGGACATAAATAAATCAAAAGGTATGCTATGCTCATAGACTGGAAAGCTTAATATTGTTAAGATGGTAATATTCCTCCAGTTGATGGATAGGCTCAACACAGTCTGTATCAAAGTCAAAGCTGGATTTTTTTAAGTTGACAAACTGATTCTAAAATTCATATGAAAATTAAAGGTTTTCAAAATAACCAGAACTGTCTTTCAAAAGGATAATCAAGTAAAATGACTCACGTTTTCTAAGTTCAAAACTTATTATCTAGCTACAGTAGTCAAAGCAATGCAGTATGGCATAAGGGCAGATATATAGATTAATTAAACAGAATCAAGAGTTCAGAAATAAACCCTTACACTTACAGTTAATTAATTTCTTGACAAGAGAACCAAGGCAATTCAAAGGAGAAAGAAAAGAATTTCTACAAATGGTGCTAGGAAAACTTGACATCCACATATGAGAAAATGAAGGTGAACCTCTAATTCACCCTACATACAAACATTTATTCAAAATAAATCAAAAACCTAAATGTAAGAGCCAAAATTATAAAAAAGCATAATAGAAAACCTAGACATACATCTTCATTAACTTGGATTCAGCAGTGGATTTTTAGACACCACAAGTACAAACATGAGACAAAAGAAAAAATTAACTGGACTTCATCAAAATTTAAAACTTTTGTGTTTCAAAGGTTACCATCAGAAAATGAAACGATAATTCACAGAATGGGAAAAAAATGTTTGCAAATCATGTATCCGATGGACTCTAGTGACTGGAATATATAAGAACAATCATAACTTAAACATAAAAATATAACCCAATTTAAAAAAAGGCCATAGGGCTTGAATAGTGGTTTCTACAAAGAAGATACACAAATGGTCAATAAACACATGAAAATGTGCTCAATATCATTAAGTTGCTGCTGCTGCTAAGTTGCCTCAGTTGTGTCCGACTCTGTGCCACCCCATAGACGGCAGTCTACCAGGCTCCCCCGTCCCTGGGATTCTCCAGGCAAGAACACTGGAGTGGGTTGCCATTTCCTTCTCCAATGCATGAAAGTGAAAAGTGAAAGTGAAGACACTCAGTCGTGTCCGACTCTTAGCGACCCCATGGACTGCAGCCTACCAGGCTCCTCCGTCCATGGGATTTTCCAGGCAAGAGTACTGGAGTGGGGTGCCATTGCCTTCTTCGATCATTAAGTTAATGCAAATCAAAGCCACAATGGGGTACTATTTCACACCCAGTATTGCAACTAAAATGAAAAAATAAACAAAAAGGAAAATAAGATGTGTTGATGAGAATATGGATAAATCAGAACCATCATAATCTTTGGAAAACACCTGGGCAGTTCATAAAAAAGTTAAACAGAGTGTTACTATATTGTCCAAGAATTTCACTCCTAGATTTGTACTCTCCAAAACTGAAAACTGTATTTACAAAATAGCTGTAAGTGAATGTCCATTGTAGCATTATCTATAATAGCTAAAAAAGGACAAGCTACCCAAATGATGAACCCAACTGATAAACTGAAAACAAATGTAATAAATCTGTATAGTAGAATATTATTTAATAATAAAGTGAATGAGCACAGATATATGCTACCACAGGGATAAATCTTGGAAAGGTTATGCTTTTCAAAGGAAAAAAGAGTCAGAAACAAAAGGTCACAGAGTGCATGATTCTATTGCTAAGAAATATCCAGGATAGGTAAATTCATTGAGATGTTCTTTCACTGAAAGTAAATTTAATGGTTGTTAAAAAATGAAGCGGGGAATAGAGACAGAATGCTAATGGGTATGGAGTTTCTTTTTAGAGTGATTAAAAAAGTTCCAAAATTAGACAGTGATGATGGTTTTAAATCTCTGTAAATATACTAAAAACCATGAATTTTCTGCTTTAAAAGATGTATTTGTGGAATGTGAATTACATATCAATAAAACAATAATAATAAGTAGGCATTCCAGTAATGCATTCAAGGCAAGAAAGACAGAGTTTGCTACAACACATGAAATTCTTTTTGTTAACTGACGTTGAAGACAAAGGTTAACATTTAAACCTTTTCTGGGATGAGGAAATATTTCTTTAAACAATAAGTTTGTTCAGACAGGTAAACATTTTGGGGGACCAGGGAAGCCTGAAGACTGAGTGTCCATTAAGGTAAGGTCCAGAAGTAAAAAGCTCTGGGCCACCTACAGGCAGCAAAAGACACTTGCCATCTTTTGCAGAGGTAGACAGATTGATTAAAGAAAATAAGAAGATTCAGAAAACATAAAAAGAAAGAATGAAAAAAACAGATTAGAAAATAGAATTCACCTTCATCAAATTTTGCCCAGATCTAACACTGCTCAGAAACGTAACCCTCACAAAATCACTCCCTATGCTTTAAGAAGCAGTGATTTTTAAAATATTATATTTTTCTTAGTATGTCTTCCTTTGCATATTACAAACATCACACAACACATTTAGTTGGATTCTTTTAAGTTTATGTCTTTTAAACTTGTCTCAAACTCTGCAAACAGATCTTTAATTTCACATGTATTAAAATTGTGGAATAATTACATAGGCATAAAAGCTAAGGTAAAGAAAATTTACCATAATGTCCAGTTCATGAAAAATTATTTGTTCTATACTTATGAGGCTCAGAGTACTCTTGTCAGAGGAAGTTGGAAGTAAAAATTTCCTTAGATCATTAATTCATCATAAGTTACACAAAATAATGTCATACTCCTATGTCTAATTTGAAGTAGTAATGTTATTTTAAAGCTATACTCTTACAGAGAAATGTCCACTTAGAGAAATAAACTTTTGGGTCATGTCTATATGACCATAAAGAGTGTAAAAAATTTTACTGTATCTGTGGGCTATCTTAATTAACATTCTGCAAGTGGTAATACCAGGTCACTGCCCTTGGCATAGTCATAAAAATGTAACCCAGGAAGAAGAACTAACCATTATTATTTCTTTTTATTCCCCAATAAGATTATGCTATGGTTACATGGTCCTAGCCTAACAAGCCAATTCAGTAGAACAATTAGTTAAGCTATCACAAAGGAAGTTGTTGATTATTAGTGAAAGGAGTATTTCACTTGAATTCAAACAAGCTTAGCCCCAGCGTTTGTCATTAAAATTTAATATGGTATTATATATAAGGAAGGCACTGATACACAGAAAGTTTTCTCTTCTTCCCTCTGCCTCTCCCTCCTTCTTCCCCTCCCTCCTCCTTCCCTCCCTCCATTTTTTTTTTCCTTTCTCCCTCCCTCCTGCCTTCATCTTTCTTTTATCCAATAACTTTCAAAACTCCCTTTTCAAATTACTATTTAGAATACTTCCTTAGAAGTATCACTGTTGTTATCTGACTATCTCTTAAAGGAGGCATGGACTATAAAATAAAGATTCAGTAATTCTTCAGAGTACAGTTTCATGAGCCATCTAACAGAACTCCGTGTAATGACAGGAATGTTCTAAATATGCAGTCTGTGAGTTGTTACTACTGAGAATTTGAAGTGAGATTAGTGCAATTTGTGTGTGTGCGTACTTAGTCAAGTCCGACTCTTTGCGACCCCATGTCTCAGGAAGCATTTAACAAGAGACTTCCTGTGTGCTGTTTTGGATCTGTCAGGAACCCTCTGAATTCCTGAATATTCAGGAATTAAGAGGAGAGGCATGCCTTCCCCGGGGCTGAGGAATCCAGGCATTTCTCAATAGGGTGCTAAGTACCCTCTTCCTTTTTATGAGCCATAGGGTAAAAGGTGATTATTTGCAACTCTCTCTTTAATAGGGATTGTCTCCTGTAAATCTGGAATTTTAATCTTTATCTTTGCTGAGAATAACCACCTTGTAGGACAATATATATGCACACACCTTGTTGATTAAAACACCTTTGCTCCATCAGAGCTTGGGTCCCCATGTCTTTCTTTCTACTCTTTCTTTCTCTCTCTCTCTATTTCTGGCTAATTCCTTGGAGCAGAGCGGAGGCCCGCTGAGCTCACTTTCTTGCCCGGGCTTCTAAGACCCTCTCAAGAAGGCACCCTGTGCCTTCACCCACTGGAGAGGGCGCCGGGTGCCCCTACGTGCAGCAGCGCAAGCCCTGAGAACAGGGTTCTATTGGCTTTCCGCGTAAACCAGGGGATATCAGCCTCTTTCTCTCTCTTACTTTCTTATCATTGACTCCAGACCACCAGGTTCCGGTCCTTTAAAGGACCAACACCCATGGACTGTAGCCCCTCAAGCTCCTCTGCCCATGAGATTTCCCAGGCAAGAATCCTGGAGTGGGTTGCCATTTCCTTCTCCAGGAGATCTCCCTGACCAGGGATCAAGCCCAAGTCTCCTGTGCTGCTTGCACTGGCCAGGCGGATTCTTGACCACTGAGCCAGGTGCCTGAGGTTTTGAATTCTGAATTTAATTATTTAAATATGGCAAGTTGCTACATTAATGCCAGCTTGGAATTAATTTAAATATTTAAGTATATATAAATTACCAATAAATAATTAATAACATTTATAACATTCCACTACATTAATTAATTATTGATATATATTAATACAGGTATAAATATATTTATAAATATATATATTTATTAAAGTAAAGATATACAATATTAGTTTCAGGTGTACAGCATAGAGATTCAATATTTTTATAGATAATACTCCATTTAAAGTTATTACAAAATAATGACTATATTTCCCTGGGCTGCACAATATATCTTTGTTGTTCATTTATTTTATAGATAGCAGTCTGTGTCACTTAATCTCATACCTCTATTTTGCCCCTCCCCCATTCCACTCCATACTGGTAATTACTAGTTCTCTGTATTTGTGAGTCTGTTTCTTTTTTGTTATATTCATTTGTTTTACTTCTTAGATTTTGCATATAAACGATAACAGAGTATTTGGTTTCTCTGACTTATGTCACTAAGCATAATACCTTAGGTTCACCATGTTGATAGAAATGGCAGAATTTCTTTCTTTTTTACGGCTGAGAAATATCGTGTCTATGTGTGTGTGTGTGTGTGTGTGTGTGTGTTTTCTAGAGGTGATTTGAAAAGCACAGGTTATTTATTATCATACAAAACTGACCCCATGTGGAAGATAAGCAAGGGCTTCCCAGTCGGCTCACTGGTAAAGAATCTGCCTGAAATGCAGGTTCTATCCCTGGACTGGGAAAATCTGCTGGAGAAGGAAATGGCAACCCATTCCAGTATTCTTGCCTGGAGAATACCATGGACAGAGGAGCCTGGCAGGTTACAGTCCATGGGGTTGCAAAAGAGTCAGACATGACTGAACGACCAAACAGCAACAAGGAGATAAACAGATGCGTATCATCAGACAGGAAAAAAGTAAATTGTATAAATCCTGTCTAGCTGGAGAACTGTACAAAAAAGGTCTTAATGACCTGTATAACCATGATGGAGTGGTCACTCACCTAGAGCCAGACATGCTGAAGTGTGAAGTCAAGTGGGCCTTTAGGGGAAGCATTACTATAAATGTAGAGGAGGTGATGGAATTCCAGCTGAGCTATTTCAAATCCTAAAGATGATGCTGTGAAAGTGCTATACTCAATATGCCAGAAAATTTGGAAAACTCAGCAACGGTTACAGGACTGGAAAAGGTCAGTTTTCATTCCAATCTCAAAGAAGGGCAATGCCAAAGAATGTTCAAACTATGACACAATTGTGCTTATTTCACACACTAACAAGGTAATGCTCAAAATTCTCCAAGCTAAGCTTCAACAGTGCATGAATTGAGAACTTCAGATGTGTGTGCCTGTGTGTTTAGTCTGCTCAAAAGTGTCCAACTCTTTGCCACCCCATGGACTATAGACCAGCAGGCTCCTCTGTCCATGGGATTCTCTAGGCAAAAATACTGAAGTGGGTTGCCATGCCCTCCTCCAGGGGATCTTCCCCACCCAGGGATCAGATCCAGGTCTCCCACACTACAGGCACATTATTTTCCATCTGAGCTACCAGGGAAGCCCAAGAAGACTGGAATGAGTAGCCTATCCCTCTCTAGGAGATCTTCCTGACCAATACTCCAATACTTTGGCCATCTGATGTGAAGAGTCAATTCACTGGAAAAATTCCTAATGCTGGGAAAGACTGAAGGCAGAAGTAGAAGAGGGTGTCAGAGGATGAGATGGCTGGATGGCATCGCCGACTCAATGGACATGAGTTTAAGCAAACTCTGGGAGTTGGTGAAGGACAGGGAAGCCTGTCATGCTGAAGTCCATGGGGTCGCAGAGTTGGATATGACTTAGTGATTAATCAAAACAAGACTTTTAATTCCCCTTTGACTTGGCAGTTTAAAATTTTTCAATTGCAGATTTATGTAATGTATGAAGTTTTTACACTCTTAGGTATGTTATAGCTGAAAGCTGAACAAAGCCGGGGTAAAACCTCAAAAAGTTTGGATGATACCATTAAACACAGCAGAATCCATACAGAACCAATTCCAGTGTGAAGAGGAACCACCAGGGCCAGCCCCAGATTGGGCAAATTTCTCACCTCAGCCTGGCCAAACATAAATTCTTTGGAGCCTACCTTTGAACTAAAATGCTTACTCTGGGGAATCTTGCAAATATAGAGATTGAGAAAGTACATGTTGATGAACAGAGCCTGTTTCACTTGCAACCTACTCAGAAGTATATACTTTTTTATAATGTGTGCCGCAGAACAAAGGTGAGAACAAATTTAGAGAGACTCTTAGAAAAAGTAAAGCCAGCAGGTAAATGTCTCATCTCCACAGCAGGCTAATACATTTAATTATAAAATCCCCAAATCCTTATAGTAGATGACATCTGCCAAGGATGTGGTAGATTTCAGTCCAGCTCTGTCCACTTCTCTTTTTCCACCTGCCTTTAATCAAACCATTGTTTCAAAATAGGAGATAGCATCATTAGTGATGATCTTCTTTTTTTTTTTTTTGGTGATATTCTGCCAAACATTTTTAGCTACATTGAGAAAATTCTGCTTTAAATATGTTGCATATTTAATTTTTTCAAACTGTTGGGTGGATTTTTTTTTCTTTTTTACACGTATTCCCCATCCCGATCCCCCCTCCCACCTCCCTCTCCACCCGATTCCTCTGGGTCTTCCCAGTGCACCAGGCCCGAGCACTTGTCTCATGCATCCCACCTGGGCTGGGGATCTGTTTCACCATAGATAGTATACACGCTGTTCTTTTGAAATATCCCACCCTCACATTCTCCCACAGAGTTCAATAGTCTGTTCTGTATTTCTGTGTCTCTTTTTCTTTTTTTTTTATAGGGTTATCGTTACCATCTTTCTAAATTCCATATATATGCGTTAGTATGCTGTAATGTTCTTTATCTTTCTGGCTTACTTCACTCTGTATAATGGGCTCCAGCTTCATCCATCTCATTAGGACTGGTTCAAATGAATTCTTTTAATGGCTGAGTAATATTCCATGGTGTATATGTACCACAGCTTCCTTATCCATTCATCTGCTGATGGGCATCTAGGTTGCTTCCATGTCCTGGCTATTATAAACAGTGCTGCGATGAACATTGGTGTGCACGTGTCTCTTTCAGATCTGGTTTCCTCAGTGTGTATGCCCAGAAGTTGGATTGCTGGGTCATATGGCAGTTCTATTTCCAGTTTTTTAAGAAATCTCCACACTGTTTTCCATAGCGGCTGTACTAGCTTGCATTCCCACCAACAGTGTAAGAGGGTTCCCTTTTCTCCACACCCTCTCCAGCATTTATTGCTTGTAAACTTTTGGATAGCAGCCATCCTGACTGGCGTGTAATGGTACCTCATTGTGGTTTTGATTTGCATTTCTCTAATAATGAGTGATGTTGAGCATCTTTTCATGTGTTTGTTAGCCATCTGTATATCTTCTTTGGAGAAATGTCTGTTTAGTTCTTTGGCCCATTTTTGAATTCTATGAGGCCACCATCACCCTTATTCCAAAACCAGACAAAGATGCCACAAAAAA
The DNA here is from genome assembly GCF_019320065.1 of Cervus canadensis. Lineage (NCBI taxonomy): Eukaryota > Metazoa > Chordata > Mammalia > Artiodactyla > Cervidae > Cervus > Cervus canadensis. Next base: position 16,658,205 of record NC_057399.1, read on the forward strand.
AGAAAACTACAGACCAATATCACTGATGAACATAGATGCAAAAATCCTTAACAAAATTCTAGCAAACAGAATCCAACAACATATTAAAAAAATCATACACTACGACCAAGTGGGCTTTATCCCAGGAATGCAAGGATTCTTTAATATCCGCAAATCAATCAATATAATACACCACATTAACAAATTGAAAGATAAAAACCATATGATTATCTCAATAGATGCAGAGAAAGCCTTTGACAAAATTCAACACTCATTTATGATTAAAACTCTCCAAAAAGCAGGAATAGAAGGAACATACCTCAACATAATAAAAGCTATATATGACAAACCCACAGCAAGCATCACCCTCAATGGTGAAAAATTGAAAGCATTTCCCCTGAAATCAGGAACAGACAAGGGTGCCCACTCTCACCACTACTATTCAACATAGTGTTGGAAGTTTTGGCCACAACAATCAGAGCAGAAAAAGAAGTAAAGGAATCCAGATAGGAAAGAAGAAGTGAAACTCTCACTGTTTGCAGATGACATGATCCTCTACATAGAAAACCCTAAAGACTCTACCAGAAAATTACTAGAGCTAATCAACGAATATAGTAAAGTTGCAGGATATAAAATTAACACACAGAAATCCCTTGCATTCCTATATACTAACAATGAAAAAACAGAAAGAGAAATTAAGGAAACAATACCATTCACCATTGCAACAAAAAGAATAAAATACTTAGGAGTATATCTACCTAAAGAAACAAAAGACCTATACATAGAAAACTATAAAAAACTGATGAAAGAATCAAAGAGGACACAAACAGATGGAGAAACATACCGTGTTCATGGATGGAAGAATCAATATTGTCAAAATGGCTATTCTACCCAAAGCAATCTATAGATTCAATGCAATCCCTATCAAGCTACAAACGGTATTTTTCAACAGAACTAGACCCAAATAATTTCACAATTTGTACGGAAATACAAAAAACCTCGAATAGCTAAAGTAATCTTGAGAAAGAAGAATGGAACTGAGGAATCAACCTGCCTGACTTCAGACTCTACTACAAAGCCACAGTCATCAAGACAGTATGGTACTGGCACAAAGACAGAAATATAGATCAATGGAAAGAATAAAGCCCCAGAGATAAATCCACGAACCTATGGACACCTTATCTTTGACAAAGGAGGCAAGGATATACAAAGGAAAAAAGACAACCTCTTTAACAAGTGGTGCTGGGAAAACTGGTCAACCACTTGTAAAAGAATGAAACTAGAACACTTTCTAACACCATACACAAAAATAAACTCAAAATGGATTAAAGATCTAAATGTCAGACCAGAAACTATAAAACTCCTAGAGGAGAACATAGGCAAAACACTCTCCGACATAAATCACAGCAAGATCCTCTATGACCCACCTCCCAGAATATTGGAAATAAAAGCAAAACTAAACAAATGGGACCTAATGAAACTTAAAAGCTTTTGCACTACAAAGGAAACTATAAGTAAGGTGAAAAGACAGCCCTCAGATTGGGAGAAAATAATAGCAAATGAAGAAACAGACAAAGGATTAATCTCAAAAATATACAAGCAACTCCTGAAGCTCAATTCCGGAATTTTTTTTTTAATTTATTTATTTATTTTGGCTATGCTGGGTCCTGTTGCTGCAAGGGCTTTTCTCTAGTTGTGGTGAGTGGGGCTACTCTCTGATTGTGGTGCACAGGCTTCTCATTGTAGTGGTTTCTCCTATGGAGCACAGGCATAAGAAAACCTGGGCTCAGTAGTTGCAGGCACAATAGTTGTGGCTCATGGGCTTAGCTCCTCGGCATGTGGGATCTTCCTGGACCAGGGATCAAACCCAATCACCTGCATTGGCAGGTGGATTCTTTATCACTGAGCCACCACAGAGGTCCCAGGTAGATATTCTTAACCCACTTTATAGATATTTACATGTCAAAATAGTTAATAAATGTACTCTAAATCAAGCAGCCAGTTATTGCCAGAGTTAGAAGAAAAATGGGAGCTTAGCTTTAGGAGTTCATAGTAATTTTCAATCAGAAGCAAGTGAGTTCAGTTGCCAGTGACTGTGTCTATGACCAAGTATTTCCAAACCTACTCAACTTACTGGGCTCTTTACCTGCTCTCATTTCTCTTGCCACAGTCCCATAGTGGGTCTCTGGGTCATTTCTCTGAACTCAAGCTGAGCAACACAGTCAATCATTGTTCCATTGATAAATAATACCAACAAATAACTAGGATATCATTCACTGTAATCAAAAAGGAAGTTTTCTTCAAACAAAAATGTCAGTTAAATATAGTAAAATTAAACAGTTTCAATTACTGGAAGAAAACAATTAATATAACATTTTTCTTAATGTTTACCTAGTTTTCTAAAAATGCATTGAAGAAAAAGTCACATGAGAAAGTAAAGAAAAATTAATTTTAAGATGCAAACTGCCACTCAGATTTTTTAAGTTTCTCATTTCATTTTAAAATAACCATGTGTGATATTTAATGCTTGCTAAATGCTAAAATAAAATTTATGTTATTTAACTTGTCTTACATCTTTATGCAGTGTCAGCTATTCAAATGTGAGCCCCTAGAAGGCATGAACCACAAGGTAAATACATTGTAGCCTCAAAATACTTTGATATGTACTTATATATTATAAAAATTCAATAACATAATTGATGAAAATTTATATTTTCATTTCAAATAAGTATTTTATGAGTCTCAAGTAATTGTTTTCTTTTCCATTTAAAAACTTTAAAATTGCCACTTTATTTTTAATTGAAGGATAATAGAAATATTTTACATTTCCATGTTAGTTTCAGGTACATAGCAAAGCAACTCAGCCATACGGAACATGTATCTACTTTTTTTCTAATTCTTTTCCCATTCAGGTTATTACAGAGTATTAGGTAAGAAGTTCCCTGTGCTATACAGTAGGTCCTTTTGGTTATCTATTTTAAACATACCAATTGTTTAAGATTATGACAAATGTGTTGAACATAAATGACTTGTCCATGTATTAACTGACCTGGGGGAAAATTATTTGTGAAGTACTATCAAAACAATCTATACATTTTAGAAAATGGATGCACAACCACTTTGGACCATCCACTGCTATGGATCTCTTGGTCTGGCATCAAAACTTTGGGAGAGATAAAGCACAGAAGGAGAATATAAAATCTGCTTTATAAATGGGGAGAGAGGTGGAAGGAGCCTATATAGTTTATTTTTTTAATAACAAAAGAAAGGATCTAATATGAGATAATCAGGTTGTTCCACTCTCAAAATGAACTGATTTGTGTTCCTGCTTAAAGGGATAGAAAAAAATTAAAGAGTAATTGCTACATAATGATGAATTATTTGCTCTGAACTGTATTTAGCTGAACTATCTGTTTTTCTTTTCTTCTCATCCTATATCACATGTAATCCAAACCACTGTGAGGAGAGGCCACAGATTTAAATTAAGATATATTAACATACCATATACAGACATATATATATGTATGTTTATATTATAATGTACATGTGTGTACCTCACTGTCTTCTTTGCATTAATCAAACATTTTTTTAACCCAGCCTTTCTTTTCTAGACATTTAAATTTTTTTCTGCTGAAATAGGGGGCACTTATTTAAATAGATCAGAAATGCTCAGTGATATGTGAAACAGTTCGGTGACCACTGGTAATAGTCTGAGGGTTTGTGGATACTTTTCTTCTGCTAGCTACCATTCCGTGTTTTAATAGCGTAGATTAAGCCATGCAATGAAATCAATAAAAAAAAATAAACATAATTACATTACCAGCTTAGTCACTTGAAATACTGATATTTGAAGGATAAATTGTACAGTATCTCTTAGGTGCACAGCTGATTGATATTTTACTTTTTAAGGGTGAATATATTCATTATTTATTGCTATGTAAAAGAGCATCATTAAAATAGAGTGATTTAAAGTAACAACATCCATTTATAATCTCTCACAGTCCTGTGGATCATGAATTAAGTCATGTCTCAATTAGTGGTTGTGTCTCAGAGTATAGAATGAGACTTATAGCTAGATATTGAGTGGGACTGCAGTTACCAGACAGCTTGGAGGGTCCATTTCCAGTATGTCTTGTTCAGGGGCCTGGAAAACTGGTGTTGGACATTGACTGGGACCACAGCTCCTCTACACATGAGCCTCTCCACGGGGCTACTTGGGTAATCTAACAGCACAGCAGCTGGCTTCCAAAGTAAGTGATCCAAAAGAACAAGACTGAAGCTGTAAGGCCTTTTAGCCTCCAAAAATCACACATCACCACTTCCATTTTATTCTACTGGTCACTCGGAGCAAGCCCTGATTCAGTGAGGGAAGGCAAGAATACTAGGACAGTAGGATCATTGGGAGACATATTCACTTCAGTTCAGTTCAGTTGCTCAGTCGTGTACGACTCTTTGCGACCCCATGGACCACAGCATGACAGGCCTCCCTGTCCATCACCAACTCCCAGAGTTTATCCAAATTCATGTCCATTGAGTCAGTGATGCGATCCAACCATCTCATCCTCTGTTGTCCCCTTTTCCTCCTGCCCTCAATCCTTCCCAGCATCAGGGTCTCTTCAAATGAGTCAGCTCTTCACATCAGATGGCCAAAGTATTGGAGTTTCAGCTTCAACATCAGTCCTTCCAATGAACACCCAGGACTGATCTTCTTTAGGATGGACTGGTTGGATCTCCTTGCAGTCCAAGGGACTCTCAAGAGTCTTCTCCAACACCACAGTTCAAAAGCATCAATTCTTCTGCCCTCAGCTTTCTTATAGTCCAACTCTTACCTCCATACATGACAACTGGAAAAACCATAGCCTTGACTACATGGATCTTTGTTGACAAAGTAATGTCTCTGCTTTTTAATATGCTATCTAGGTTGGTCATAACTTTCCTTCAAAGAAGTAGGCATCTTTTAATTTCATGGCTGCAATCACCATCTGCAGTGATTTTGGAACCCCAGAAAATAAAGTCAGCCAGTGTTTCCCCATATATTTTCCATGAAGTGCTGGGACCAGATGCCATGATCTTAGTTTTCTGAATGTTGAGCTTTAAGCCAGATTTTTCAGTCTCCTCTTTCAATTTCATCAAGAGGCTCTTTAGTTTTTCTTCACTTTCTGCCATAAGGGTGGTGTCATCTGCATTTTTAAGGTTATTGATATTTCTCCTGGCAATCCCGATTCCAGCTTGTGCTTCCTTCAACCCAGCATTCCTCATGATGTACTCTGCATATAAGTTAAATAAGCAGGATGACAATATACAGCCTTGATGTACTCCTTTTCCTATTTGGAACCAGTCTGTTGTTCCATGTCCAGTTCTAACTGTCACTTCCTGACCTGCATATAGGTTTCTCAAGAGGCAGGTCAGGTGGTCTGGTATTCCCATCTCTTTCAGAATTTTCCACAATTTGTTGTGATCCATACAGTCAAAGGCTTTGGCATAGTCGATAAAGCAGAAACAGATGTTTTTCTGGAACTCTCTTGCTTTTTCAATGATTCAGCAGATGTTGGCAATTTGATCTCCAGTTCCTCTGCCTTTCCTAAAACCAGCTTGAACATCTGGAAGTTCACGGTTCACGTATTGCTGAAGCCTGGCTTGGAGAATTTTGAGCAATATTTTACTAGCGTGTAAGATGAGGGCAATTGTGTGGTAGTTTGAGCATTCTTTGGCATTGCCTTTCTTTGGGATTGGAATGAAACTGACCTTTTCCAGTCCTGTGGCCACTGCCGAGTTTTCCCAATTTGCTGGCATATTGATCGCAGCACTTTCACAGCGGCATCTTGAGTAACTGAGGCATTGAGAGAGAAGTAGTCCTTTGTGGACTAGTCAGAAGAGGTATGCTGTTTCACACACGCCGTCACTGTGTGACCTTAATAGCAGAAGGATGTTTAAGTGTGCCCTTTCATTAAATATACCCAAACTATATTTCTGCTTTTATTAATACATTTTCTTTTCTTTTCCCCAGTGGCAATTTCTGAGCTTTACTGTCATATTATATGGCTATCAGTGGTTCCAAGTCTTGCCACTTCAATTGGTTTTATTTCTGCTCGTACTGTCAGGAATTACTGATCTACAAAGTGTCTAGGTTCACTTTTTTTTTGGCGGGGGGGGGGGGGTCTTTGCTTGCCTTTAAAGCTTTTCTTAGCCTTCAAAAATTCAAGAATTAAAATTTACAACTCTGGTTCAGGATAATGCCTTTTAAGAGTCTAAGCAGAAGTTAACCTTTTTCATCTTTTGGTTGTCAGGTTTTTATGGGCATAAAACAAACTTAGGATTATAGTATATAATCATCATTGTTATATAGTATATATACAACCATTCAACCAACCTTGAAGAAATATGACCTTCAAAAGTTCAGTATGGAAACACCTTAATTCTCCATTGGCACTGCTTATTTAGGTCTACTTTTAGGGATCAATTTAAAAACACCTTTAGATGAGTCCTGGGCATAACTTGTCTGGTTACTCTCAGATAATAAAAAATAATTCTCTGCTAATTTTGAGTTTTCAACTATAATGTCCATTCCACAACAGTGATCAACTATGAACTTCATTTACAGTAAAAGTTCCCCCTCACCCTGTATTGAACATGGTTCTCGGTGAGAATGATTACAACAGAAGAGAAAAAGGAAATAACTCACTTCTTTCCTATTTTCCCAGCCTGTACTTCTCCTCTCCTCCCAGCTTGCCAAGAGAAGTTTCTTATCTTTAGGGTCATGGAAGAAGATGCAAGGAGCAGCAAGAAACAATAAAAATTCTTGATTTTTACTCTTTGAGCTACTGCCAGGCTTCTCTTAGCCTAGCCTTATTTAAAGTGGATTCTTCCTTTCTTGATATATCAGTGGGTTCCTAGGCTACCTTCCTTCACTGGTATAATAGAAAGAAGAAGAGCGTCCCAAAGATATCCATGTCCTAATCCCCAGAACCTGTGGATATGCTACCTAACATGGCAAAGTGAAAGTCATTCAGTCGAGTCTGACTCTTTACAACCCCATGGACTATACAGTCTACGGAATTCTCTAAGCCAGAATACTGGAGTGGGTAGCCTTTCCCTTCCCCAGGGAAAAATGGCAAAAGGACTTTGAAAAAGTGATTAATTAAGGATCTCAAGAGGAGAGATTATCCTCTATCATCTGGTTGGCTCCAAGGTCAATCATAAGGGTCCTTCTAAGAAGAAGAGTCAGTACGGTCCAAGACACGGAAGGTGAAGTGATGATGGAGAAAAAGGTACAGAGAGAAGGATTGGAGGATTCTAAGCCATTGGCTTTGGAGACAGAGGAAGAAGCCACAGACAAGGAAGGAAGGTGTCTTCTAGGAGCTGGAAAAGGCAGAGAAACAGATTATTCCCTAAAAGGCTCCAGGAGGAATGCAGCTTGACCTCACTTGGATTTTAGACTTTTGACCTTTAGAACTGTAAGAGAATAAATCTGCATTCTTTTAAGCCACTAAATTTGTGGTGATTTGTTTCAGCAGCAATAGGAAAATAATAAAACCGACAATCCCTGAACTGAATTGCTCTGATGAAGATGAATGAAGCTTTTACAGAAAATTGCTTAGGATTCCTGCCTCAGTCCTTGAGTAGCCATTAATATACCATTAGGCGGTGTTAGCTGAGGCCTCCTCACCTCTCTAGGTAGTCCTTTCGGGCAAGATTTAGGACCATCCCATCAAACCCACCCGAAACACATATTTTGACCCAATGCAGTGACTTCTTAACTGCAATTTTCCACTTTATTTGTACAGCCTGGTTCAGCCACCTTCTGGCCCTTTACCTTTTTCCCATGGCAGTAACTCACTGTGTCCCCCAAGCTCTATGGAACTGTTATCGAAACAACTCTAACAGATCTACAGTAAAGATTAAGCAGTTCTCTCCCCTCCCTAACAACTTCCACTAAAGAAAATTCTCTCTTGAGACTGTAACTTCTCTTTTAGTCTCTTCAATCTCAGCTTAAAAGAGAACACTTACAAATCCTGTTTTTAGCATATGTAACCTAGCCCCTTACTTTGTAATATTAAAGTCCCTGGTAACTATTTTCTTGGTGATATAACTAACACCAGGATATACAGAGTTCCATTTTAACATTCTGTTATAATGATTAAGTCACAATCTGGGATCCACATATGAGAAAACCAAAGAAAGCAGTACAGCTTCTTAAAGGAAATAACTCAACAGTTAAAAAAAGAAAACCCTCTAAATTTAAAAAGTTGTCCTTGATCTCTATCCACCAGAGATTTTTCCACCCAGAGATTATTATTTTTTCTTGATAAAAAATTCTAAAACAGGTCAGTGATCTGATTTTCTAAAATATATTATTTGAAATGGCAAGTTAAAAAGAGTGAATCAGACAATTGGAGAGTGAAAAAAGACAACCTTGGGAATTAATGGCTGATAGTACAACTGCAGAGGTGAAGATACTTTTATTCTTCCAGCTTTACTGAGATATGACTGACATATAAAATTGTGAATATAAAGTCTACAATGTAATGATTTCATATATGTATATATTGCAGCATGATTACTACAAAGTTAATTAAACACAACCATACCTCATATAATTAGATCTTTTGTTTCACAAGTGTGGGGAGCCTTTTTAAAGTATACTCTTTCAGCAACTTTTAAATATATAATGCACTATTGTTAACAACAGTCACCAAGCTATATATTGTATCTCCAGAATGTCTTCATCTTATAATTAGAAGTTATACCACCCTCATTCCTGCCCTTAGAAACCATCAATATGTTCTTGCTTCTATGAGTTTGGACTTAGATTCTGCATGTAATGAACTCATCCAACATTTGTCTTCTCTCTCTGACTTATTTCACTTAGTGTAATGCCCTCAAGGTTCATTTATGCTGTCACAAATGACAAGATTTCTTTCTTTTTTATGGCTTTATGTCTATATATATGCGTGTGTGTATAATATTTTCTTTATCCATTCATTCTCAATAAAAGCCTATTATAAACAACTATAGCCAACAAATTAGACAACATAGAAGAAATAAATAAATTCCTAGAAACAGAAAATCTACCAAGATTGACTTATGAAGAAACAGAAAATCTGCATAGACCAATAACATAGGAGGTTGACTCTATAATCAAAAACTTCCCAACAAACAAACAAACAAAATCCAGGATCAGATGGTTTCACTGGCTAATTCTACCAAACATTTAAAGAAGAATTATGCCAGTCCTTCTCAAACTCTTTCAAAGAACTGAAGAGGAGGGTATTCTCCACAACTAGACCAGCATTATCCTGATAGCAAAGTCAAAGAAGGCACCACAAGGGAAGAAAATCAAAAACTACAAAAAACTCCCATATCCCTGATGGACACAGACACAAAAATTCTCAATAAAATACTAGCAAACTGAATTTAATGGCACATTAAAAAAAATCATACACCATATACATATATAGTCCCTTCACCTTCAACCGTCAATAGTCTAATAGGGAGGAGTCCACATAAAACATTCCAAAGAAACAAGCTAAGCTAGTGTATTGGTTATGTGTTTCACCACTAGTGGGTTTTAGAAGAAAAGCTCAGATTGATTCCAGACTGACAAGATCTAGTGTGTTTCTGTGTGTGGGAATGGTGATGGTTGGGGCTCTGGCTGGGTATCTCTTCTGTATGGTCACCCCATCTCTAGGAGTCCTGACATATTCTCTGACATGTATCATATACATGATATCATTCAATCCTAAGCACAACTCCCTTGAGGAAACGGGGGCTTAGGGAGACTGATTAAGTTGGCAAATATCACAGATAAGTGGTAGAGACTAAATTAAAAACTAGACAGACTGAATTTAAATTCTTATTAACTACAATGCAGTACCACCTCCCAGGTAGTAGACAGATGTATATTATTACACATCTTTTTTAAGGGAGAGATTCTAGAGTTTATAGACATTAAATTCTTTATCCCAAGTCATACAACCAGTACACTGAAACAAGAACTGAACCTTCTGATTTCTCACTGATTTTATTTTTTAACTCACTATACCTGTCTGTTTGTTCTTTATGGGAAATGCCCAATTCCTTAATCACATAGATACAAGATACTTCAACATACCACAGTAGGATAATATTCATCAATCAGTGTATTTTCCCCTTAATCCCTACTATACCATGACACTTCCTTCTTTAACGTTAGCAATCATTCCATTGTTTCAGTACAAAGTTTATTTATAGGAGGCCAGGGAATAAAAAGGACAGATTCTTTGCTTTTGTTTTCAAGAACAGTAGTTTACTTGTGAAACAATAATTTAAAAAATAATATTTAAAATTGTTGATCACCAAGGGTGTTTTCCTTTTCCTTTGGAAACTAGATAAATATGTCAAAGTCTGGTTGAAAAGGAAGAAATACGGCAGGTAGAGGGGTAGGAGTCCTGAAACTAGAGGATCCCACATGGAGAGATCAAATGGCCAGGAACAAAACCTTCTCAGAGTCAGCTACGTCTTAACAAAGTCTCTATCGATACCACCAGGGACAGGGAGTAACACTTGGAGGTCCAGTCTCCTTGTGAGAGCGCCCTCAGTGAGTCAGTTCAGTTAAGTTTCTCAGTCAATCCGACTCTTTGCAGCCCCATGGGCTGCAGCACACCAGGCCTCCCTGTCCATCACCAACTCCCGGAGTTTACTCAGACTCATGTCCATTGAATTGCTGATGCCATCCAACCATATCATCCCTCTCGTACCCCTCTCCTCTCACCTTCAATCTTTCCCGGCATCAGTGTCTTTTCAAATGAGTCAGTTCTTCCCATCAGGTGGCCACAGTATTGGAGTTTCAGCTTCAGCATCAGTCCTTCCAATGAATATTCAGGACTGATTTCCTTTAGGATTGATTGGCTGGATCTCCTTGCAGTCCAAGGGATTCTCAAGAGTCATCTCCAACACCACAGTTCAAGAGCATCAATTCTACAGTGCTCAGCTTTCTTATAGTCCAACTCTCACATCCATACATGACTACTGGAAAAACCATAGCTTTGACTAGACGGACCTTTGTTGGCAAAGTAATATATCTGTCTTTTAATATGCTGTCTAACGTTAGTCATAACTTTTCTTCCAAGGAGCGAGCGTCTTTTATTTTCATGGATGAAACCATAATCTGCAATGATTTTGGAGCCCCCGAAAATGAAGTCTGTCACTGTTTCCACTGTTTCCCCATCTGTTTGCCATGAAGTGCTGGGACCAGATGCTATGATCTTAGTTTTCTGAATGTTGAGTTTTAAGCCAGATTTTTCACTCTCTTCTTTCACTTTCATCAAGAGGCTCTTTAGTTCTTCTTCACTTTCGGCCATAAGGTTGGTGTCATCTGCATATCTGAGGTTATTGATATTTTTCCCAGAAATCTTGATTCCAACTTGTGCTTAATCCAGCAAAGCATTTCTCATGATGTACTCTGCATATAAGTTAAATAAGCAGGGTGACAATATACAGCCTTGACATACTCCTTTCCCAATTTGGAACCAGTCTGTTGTTCCATGTCCAGTTCTAACTGTTGCTTCTTGACCTGCATGCAGATTTCTCAACAGGCAGGTCAGGTGGTCTGGTATTCCCATCTTTTTAAGAATTTTCCATACTTTGTCATGATGTACACAGTCAAAGGCTTTGGCATAGTCAATAAACCAGAAGTAGATGTTTTTCTGGATCTCTCTTGCTTTCTCGATGATCCAACGGATGTTGGCAATTTGATCTCTGGTTCCTTTGCCTTTTCTAAATCCAGCTTGAATATCTGGAAGTTCATGGCTCACGTACTGTAGAAGCCTGGCTTGGAGAACTTGGGGCATTACTTTGCTAGCGTGTGAGATGAGTGTAATTGTGTGGTAGTTTGAGCATTCTTTGACATTGCCTTTCTTTGGGGTTGGAATGAAAATTGACCTTTTCCAGTCCTGTGACCATTGCTGAGTTTTCCAAATTTGCTAGCATATTGAGTGCAGCACTTTCACAGCACCATCTTTTAGGATTTGAAACAGCTCAACTGGAATTTCATCACCCTCCACTAGTTTTGTTTGCAGTGATGCTTCCTTAGGCCCACTTGACTTAACATTCCAGGATGTCTACCTCTAGGTGAGTGGTCACACCATCGTAATTATCTGGGTCAAGAAGATCTTTTTGTACAGTTTGGTGTTTTGTTGCCACCTCTTCTTAATATCTTCTGCTTTTGTTAGATCCCTACCATTTCTGTCCTGGATTGTGCCCATCTTTGCATGAAATGTTCCCTTGGTATCTCTAATTTTCTTAAAGAGATTTCTAGTCTTTCCCATTCTATCATTTTCCTCTATTTATTTGCATTGATCACTGAGGAGGGCTTTCTTATCTCTCCTTGCTATTCTTCAGAAATCTGCATTCAAATGGTATATCTTTCCTTTTTCTCCTTTGCCTTTTGCTTCTCTTCTTTTCATAGCTATTTGTAAGGCCTCCTCTGACAACTATTTTGCTTTTTTGCATTTTTTTTTTTCTTGAGGATGATCTTGATCCCTGTCTCCTGTACAGTGTCACAAACCTCCATCCACAGTTCTTCAGGCACTGTGTCAGATCCAGTCCCTTGAATCTATTTCTTACTTCCACTGTATAATCATAAGGGATTTGATTTATGTCATACCTGAATGGTCTCGTGGTTTTCCCTTCTTTCTTCAATTTCAGTCTGACTTTGGCAATAAGCCGTTTGTTCAAGAGCTGAGCCAAGGGCAACTCTGATCTTGCTTTTGCTGACTGTAAGAACTTCTCCGTCTTTGGCTGCAAAGAATATAATCAATCTGATTTCAGTATTAACAGTCTGGTGATGTCCATGTGTAGAGTCTTCTCTTGTGTTGTTGGAAGAGCGTGTTTTCTATGACCAGTGTGTTCTCTTGGCAAAACTCTATTAGCCTTTGACCTGCTTCATTCTGTAGCTCAAGGTGAAATTTCCCTGTTACTTCAGGTATTTCTTGACTTCCTACTTTTGCATTCCAGTCCCCTATAATGAAAAGGACATCTTTTTTGGGTGTAGATCTAGAAGGTCTTGTAGATCTTCATAGACCTGTTCAACTTCAGCTTATTCAGCATTACTTGTCAGGGCATAGACTTGGATCACCATAATATTGAATGGTCTGCCTTGGAAACGAACAGATATCATTCTGTCATTTTAAGATTGTATCCAAGAACCGTATTTCAGACTCTTTTGTTGACTGTGATGGCTACTCCATTTCTTCTAAGGGATTCTTGCCCACAGTAGTAGATATAATGGTTATCTGAGTTAAATTCACCCATCCAATCCATTTTAGTTTGCTGATTCCTAAAATTTCAATGTTCACTCTTGCCATCTCCTGTTTGACCGCTTCCAACATGCCTTGATTCATGGACCTAATTAACATTCCAGGTTCCTATTCAATATTGCTCTTTATAGCACTGGACTTTACTTCCATCGCCAGTCACATCCACAACTGGGTGTTATTTTTGCCTTGGTGCTCTCTCTTCATTCTTTCTGGAGTTATTTCTCCATTCTTCTCCAGTAGTATATTGGGCACCTACTGACCTGGGGAGTTCATCTTTCAGTGTCCTATCTTTTTGCCTTTTCATACTGTTCATGGGGTTCTCAAGGCAGGAATACTGAAGGTGTCTGCCCATTTCCTTTTCCAGTGGACCACACTTTGTCAGAACTGTCCACCATGACCTGTCCATCTTGGGTGGCCCTACATGCCATGGCTCATAGTTTCATTTAATTAGACAAGGCTGTGGTCCATGTGATCAGATGGCAGTGGTGGCTGTGCACTGCTGGAGCTTCAATACTAGTCCTTCTCATTGTGGTCCAAAGGAGATTTCATCCTAAGAACAGCCAGCGCATCTCTTGTTGATCACTTTAAGTGACGTCCAAGTCATGGGACTCTGTCCAGGCTATATTCAACTCAGTCCTGCTTAACCCCATTTGAAATGATGTATAACACCAAATGCCCTTTCCTCAATGTAAATCCTTACCCAAGGCAGAAAATATACCAGGACTTCTAGAGAAGGTGTGACCATATCGAACAGATATCCAGCTAGACCCTCAAACAAACCTATTCCCATACACCTAAACACACTAGACCATGTGAGACCAAATCAAACTAAGCTTTTCTTGTGAAACCCACTAGTGGTAAAACACATAACAATACACTAGCTTAGCTTGCTTCTTTGGAATGTTTTATGTACTTCTCCCTATTAGACTATTAGATCATTAAGGGCAAGGACTATACCTTTTCTTTTTTTACTCTCCCATTACTTGTAACGTTAGTTTAGAAAAAATTAGGATGAATGTTTGTCTGATGGGCGGCTTGATCAGGGAACCCTAGAATCCAGACAAAATGTACTGAGCGTAAAGCAGATCTCCCTATCCTCTCTGTGTTACCACATACTAAAAGAAACTGTAAATCTATAATACTGTAACAGAAATCCCTAAGTACATGGGCACTTTGGCTGAATTGCTAATACTTAGGAGTGAGGATTAGCTTTTGGGCCCCTTATTCCAAAGCACCAGGTACTCCAACTAGAGGAAATTATCAATGATCCCCCTAGGAAGGTTTTAGCAGTATCTTCAACAGAGGACAAGTAGCTCTTTGCCTGTTTTCTCCTTCTCTTGGTCTTATTTGCAGCATTTCTTAGTTCACTAATTCCTAGCATGTTTTTTCTTTATTTTTACATAAAAAAAGTATATTTTAAAAATGACTGTTCTCAAGAGTGCTATCTCAGGGGTTTTGTTTTATTTTGTTTTGTATTCTTGTTATTTAACTTTTACAAAGCAATTGGGGTTTTGTTTTGGTTTTATAACAAGATTTGTCCAGAATGACATGAATCTTACTTAAAACTGCAGGAAGCAAGAAGAGGTTGCCTGACCGCCAAGACGCTGGAGATATTTAATGTAAACAGTCATGCCAACTAAATTTGTGCAGCTTTTAAATTACAGTTTTATTCACTCTCTAAACACCCTTTTCACTAAATTCCAAGTCAGGCTCCATTCTTTGTCAGTGCTGACTCCAAAGCATTCTGTTAGTTTCCGAACCCAAGGAGAAAGCAATCATAGAGCTTTCATGCTCTCAAAGGCTGCTCTCACAAAGTACCTCAAATTCTTGAATTTTAAAGACTCCTTGAAACTTTTAAATGGACTCAGGAACTGGTTAACAGGAAAACCAATTCGGATGAAAAGTAACATTTTTAGATGGGATCAAAACAGCCTAAAGCCATCCTGGCTCTGTCTTCTAGCTTTTTTTCAGCTCTTGTACAAAACAGAGTTTAAACTGTGTTAAAGTCTCCGGTAATGTTTTCTTCCTTGCATATACCAATGTTTCAGGCATATGAAATCTGACTAGAAGACGCAGGCAATCCAGTACTTCTGACAAATCAGTATGAAGAGCGCACATTCATCCTGCTTCCTATAGATATATCTATATTTGGAAAACAAATAGTGAATAATACAATTACTAAGATACTGACTAAAGCAGTTGCAGATATCATACCCATTTTCCTTCCCAAATTAACTTACGGTAAAATCTTTAAATCAGATTAGCTAAAAGTTGTTTGCATGACAATGTCGAAATTAGTTGCCAATAAGCTCAAAGTTTCATTTTATGCTAAAATTTGAGGGCAGAGAATACTGATGGGGAGACATGCAGTAAACATTCATAGAAAACCATAGAACGAATATGCTATATACAAGAAACAGGCTGGCCATCGTTTCAGATCTTGTATCTCAAGTTCCCATTTTGATAGTTGCTAGATTCTATCAGCTATTTTTAAATCTTCAGATTTGAAAGATTTCCTTGTCACTGTTATTTTTCTGATAGTTTGGTTTAGGCACCAAGCATCTTTCATACTCTCTCTGAAGGGTGCTCTGGAGAGTGCTGAAGCTAATTACATCATTATACTCTCAGCAATGCTTCAATATAAACTCCAATTTATAAATGAGGCCACAGAGTCACCAAGAGGTCAAATGACAAATTCAGTCTTCATGGAGTGTCTCAGCCAAGCTTAACATTTATCCTAGAAGCCCAAATTATCACACTTGAGAGCTTTGCTCAAGCCCAGAACTCTGAAACTAAACAAAAACTATCCATAGTTTACAAAAGATTTCACGGAATTCACTAGTGCTACTAATGGAAACTTGCAAAGACTTCAGATATTTGTTTTGCTAAGCAAATACCAGTTTATATATGGATGCAAGAAGTTTATTAGCATAGTTAATTTTTTCATAATTATCCCAGAATGAAGAATTATACAAAGGTGACTTAACCCCAATATTTTGTGTTTTAATTTTTCTTATAATATTTTTTATCTAGTGAAAAGCTTTACCTCCTTAAGCAGTTAAAACTGTATTAACATAATTCAGTTTTACATTAATCATTCAAGATCAGTTACAAGACTCCTCAGTGATTCTGTGAGAAAAAAAAAGTGGGCTAACTTTTTTAGTTAAGTTAATCAGTCAGTGTTTATTGTAAAATTATTTAATGAATATTTAGGAGAAATATGGATTCCAGTGTGTTACTAAAAAGTTGGAATTCAAAATGTCTTCAAAATCACCAAGGGAAAAATTTATGTAGAATAAAAAAGAAAAATAAACACCAAGAAAGCATAAAAACTCAATTAAAAACAAGGTTTTTTTATTATTTGCTTACAAAAAAAATGGTCATTTTTTTCCTCTGTATGTAAAATTTACAAAATAAATGCAAACAATTAAATTACTATATTAAATCAAAGACCCTGGGGTTGGATCAAAGCAAAATCCAAATATAACTTGTTGCATCTTAAAGCAGAGTAAATGTTTCAATTTAAATATTCAGGAAATACTAAACAATAGGCAATTTACTAAGCTAGAACTTAGTAAATTACCCTCCACACCCTGCCTATTGCAGCCACCAAGCTGTTCTCTGTACCTAAGAGCTTGTTTGTTTGTTTTTTTCCCATAAAAGTGAGATCATATGCTATTTGTCTTTCTCTGACTTATCTCAATTAGCAAAATGCCTGTGAGGTCCATATACGTTGTCACAAATGGTAAAATTAAATATAACTTGTTAAATTTAAACAATCACAAATATTGTACCTTAAAGGGATGGAGACTCTGCCTTGGGCCCGCAGGTGTAATAAACTGCACTCCACTATCTGCATTGTCCTTCTGAGTGAGTCTGTTTCCCGGAAAGCGTGGCTATAACATTTGGTGCATGGGCCGGGAAACTCTTCACTTTGAGGAGACAGGTCTCATTTGAGGCCACCCCGAGGCTTTGTGGCTTGAATCTCCTAGAGGGGGGAAGGCGCCTCGCCCCTCTGGAAGAATTCAGCCTTTCAAAGTCCGGTTTCTTCGCTTTGGCAGGTAGTGGACGGCAGCAGGGGAACTGAGCGCTCAGGTGAGGAGGAGCCCACCCAGCAGGGTGGAAGAGGGGGCCTGATCACCCCCCTGGGAGGGACCAGAAGGAGCGGGGACCCACAGGAGCCTGGAATAGGCAGGTGGCGATTGCTTGGTACACAGGTCGACGAGCGTGCTAGGGTTTAGGAAGGAAATTTGTGAAGGACATTTAGGAGGTGTGTCCACGCCGTCTCAGGGAAAATTATTACCAAGCGATCGCCAGGGGATTTTTAGGATAAGAAACTGGTCCTAGTATGCTCGTATTCTGCCCTCCCCCAGGAGGTGTCCCGTCTGCTGTGAAATTCTTGACCCCCCCCCCCCCCCGGAATTGTTAGGCTAGAAGGAGGGGGAAACAGAAGTGAGTATGAATTGGCTTTTCCAGAGATGGCCTGGGACATGAGATATTTAACCCATCTGTGTTTTCATCCGCACCTGATCAAGCCCACCAAGGCAGAATGGACTTTAATGGAGAAACAGTCTTGGACCATGTGATGTTCTGGTTCAGCTGTGCTGACCAGCAGGTGAAGACACGCTGATCCCCCTTCTCCCTCTGGGATATGGCAGGTAAGGCTCTTCTCACCCCAATTAGGAAGGAGGCAGAATGGCAATTTAAGTGTCACTGAGTGGAAATATCAGAAGTACATAGGGTACTGAGAACTTCGTAGACAGAACGAAAAGGAAATGTAGAAGAAGGTCCGAGAAGGTAAGCAAGATGGGGTGAAGTGAATCTAAGGCAACTGTATTGGAGTGAAAATTTTAAAGAAGGGATTAAGAGGAGACTATGGGGTGAAGATGAAGCCTAACTGCCTCCACATACTCTGTGAGGTCGAATGGCCCCCTATGGGAGCAAGATGGCCACCAGAGAACACCGTGAACTTAAAAATAGTGGAAGCAATCTACACAGTAGTCACAGGAGAGCCAGGACACCTGGATCAATATCCATCTATTGACTCATGCATGGCTAGTGTTAGCTTGAGACCCTCCTACTTGGACAAGGTTCTGTATCCAGAAGGGAAAGGGAAAAATATTAATGGCACAAAAATTGACTGATGATAAAAAAGGAAATTCTACAGGATTTGGACGGGGATGACCTGACCCCTCCCCCATGCTGGATAATGACGCGCCTGCCTCCCAGTGCTTCACCAGGACCGGAGGCCTCCTTAATGCCCGATCCAGGGCCAGGTGAAGTTTCTGCAACAGCCGCTGCTCCTCCGCCAGCTTTCCTGGAGTTCGTAGAGCCGCCATTTGGGCAGGCTCCGATCCCGGTGACAGAAGCCTCTGGCCAACACTTCCAGGATCCCGCTCCACCCGAACCACCCAAGCTATACCCGCCTCTCCCGGTGAGTACTGACAAGAGGGGGAGGGAGACGTTGGAATTAAGCAGAGACCGCGCTCTGCCAGAGAGCTGGAGGGAACGAAAGAGAACAGACAAGAGACTTATAGTGCAAGCTGCTGCTCTGGGAAAGTCTACCTCGGGCCCTCCAGAAAACCTCATCTGCCCCAGGGACAGGACAGTCCTTCAGCCGGTCCCAAGGGAGGCCCTGGGCCCATTACAGCCAAACCAGTGTGCCTGGCGCCGAGCTTTTGGCCACTGGAAGAATGAATGCCCTAAGGCAAGGAAGGAAGAGGAAGCTCCCGCAGTTGTGGGGCTTGCTGACCTGGAAATTAACTAGGGCTGCCAGGGCTCAGAGATATCAGGTCCCTGAGAGCCCATGGTAACCGTAAAAGTGGGGGACCAAAACATTGACTTCATGGTGGATACAGGAGCAGAACTGTCGGTAGTAACAAAACCTGTGGCACCACTGTCCAAAAAGACTACCGCTGTAACTGGGGTATCGGGAGGAGAGATGATTAAATCATTTTGCCAGCCCAGAAAATGTCAGATGGGGGGGAGGGCGGGCACCAAGTGATTCATGAGTGATTCACTACATTCCTGAGTGCCCAGTACCCCTGTTGGGAAGAGACTTGCTCTCCAAACTAGGAGCACAAGTGACTTTCTCCCCTGAGGAGAGGCCCACCTTCTGGACGGACTCTATGACTTATTTGCCCTCTCTCTCAATACCAAGATGAGTGGAGGTTGCATGAGCCTCTGAAGGCAGAACCGGGTGGGCCGGAAGAGCATGAGGGAGTTAACTCAATTATCCCCTGAGGTCTGGGTGGAAGACAACACCCCCTCCCCCCAGGCTGGCTGAACATCACGCCCCAGTGATAATGGAACTCAAACCAGGTACCATCCCGGTTAGAGGGCGCCGGTACCCGCTATGGATGGAGGCCTGAGCCGGCATATTGCCCCACATCAATAGATTGAAACAAGCAGGCATTCTAGTAGAGTGCCAGTCGGCTTGGAATACGCCAATCCTGCCAGTCAAAAGGGAAGGAGGACAGGACTGTAGGCCTGTACAAGATCTCAGGCTAGTCAACCAGGCTACTGTGACTTTACACCCCACTGTTCCAAACCCCTATACCTTGCTTAGCCTCCTCCCACCGAGGACTAAAGTTTACACTTGCCTAGATCTCAAGGATGCCTTCTGCATACGCCTCGCCCCAGCGTCACAGCCCATCTTTGCCTTTGAATGGGAAGATCCAGTGGGGAGCACCAAACAACAGCTCATCTGGACTCCCCCACAAGGGTTTAAAAACTTCCCAGCCATCTTTGGGGAAGCCCTGGCTTCTGATCTGGACTCATTCCATCCGGAAGAGTATGGATGTCAGCTCCTACAATAGGGGGATGACCTGCTGCTGGCTGCCTGAGACTAAGGAAAAATGCTGGAAAGGGACAAATGCACTGCTCCAGCTGTTGATGAAAGCAGGTTACCGGGTGTCGAAGAAGAAGGCACAGATCTACAAAGAGGAGGTGAGGTATCTGGGGTTTGTTTTAAAGAAGGACTCAAGGTTCCAGACTCTAATTGGGTCCTATATACTGATGGCACTCGTCTGATAAAACAGGGACAATAGCTCTGAGGTATTCCAAAGTGGAAGGGGCCATCAAGACTGAAAAGAGAGGGTGGGAATTGCCAAGTGGCAAATTATTGGTACCGGAGGAGCTGGCACACACTCTGGTAAGCCAGACACACCAAGCGACCCACCTAGGCCATGCTGACTGCTCACAGGTTAATGCTGCCTCTTGGATATTCAGACAAAAACCTCCGGGTATTCAACTGAAAGGCACACTGCCCCTTGAACACCTGGGAGTGGACTTGACTGAAATGAAACCTCACCGACACTACCGTTACCTGCTGGTCATGGTATGTGCATTCTTGAGATGGGTAAAAGCTTTTCCTACCTGGACTGAAAGAGAATCAGAAGTATCCCAGTGCCTGATTAGGGAAATGGTTCCTAGATTTAGATTTCCTACCAGCATTGGATCAGGCAATGGCCTGGCTTTTGTAGCTGATTTAGCATAACAAGTAAGCAAAACTTTAAACTGCACACTGCATATAGGCCCAGAGTTCTGAGATGGTGGAATGAACCAACTGGACACTTAAAGGGACTCTCCAAGTGGATCAGAGAGACTGACTGCTCCTGAGTGGACTTGCTTCCAATGGCTCTGCTCAGACTCAGGATGACCCCACAGTCCCAAGGCTATTCTCCGCATGAAATTGTGTATGGGAGGCCTCCTCCCATAATAAAACAGGTGTCAACAAATTTGCCTCAGGTGAGGGGGGATAGGATTTCACAGCAGATGGAACTGGGTAAGGTAATAAATCGGGTAACTAAGTTTGTACAAGAAAGGGTGCCGTTCCCCCTTGGGGAACAGATTCATGAGTTTACACTTGGTGACCAAGTATGGGTCAAAGATTAGAAACATGATTTGCTAGCCCTTTGGTGAAAGGGCCCTTATGTTATTCTAACTACCCCTACTGCAGTTAAAGTTGCAGGTATTGTCCCTTGATCCATCACACCAGAGCGAAGAAGGCATACCACGCTGACCCGGAAGACGCTGAGTGGACCACCCAGAAGGACCCCACCGACCCACGGGGAACCAAGATCATTCTGAAGAGGAAGAAGAGAAGGAGATCCCGGATGAGCCCTCTACAGGATGGAGCTGGGTAAACGACTCCTGCTGCTCGGCCTCTTCAACGCAATCCTGAACCTGACCAGTGTTCCTGCACAGGACAACGTCTTCATCTCGTGGGCACATTCTTACGCGAACTTCCACAACTCCTCCAACTGTTGGGTATGTGGGGCCATGCCCCTGTCAGTAATGGACGGACTCCCCTGGTGGGTATCGCCACTCTGTTATGGGGACTTTATACCACTGTGTTCCTTCTTAGAGCAACAGAAAGGAACTTTTCTCTCTCTCACCAACCATAACCTTTCTTTGCTCTCCTGGTGTAAGAAGAAGCCATCAATGGGCCAGGGACATAGGGTTACATTTAACATGAACACCAGCCTTATGGAGATAACAAAGGCTTATACCTCATATATGAAAATTAAAGAGGAAAAGGGCTCCCTTAACAAAAGGGGGACAGGCCTCCCGGTACCTTGAGCAATACTACCAGGTCTGGGATGAATATTTCTGGATGACTCCTGAGAAAGGACAGTTGATTACCCCTGCTACTATTTGCTGGGAACAAAAAGAACAGAAACTTGTATTTGGAGACCACCCCCTAGACCCAAAAGAATTAAAATATATGGGTTATTTGCCCCCTGAACAATGTAAACAAATCTTGGAAGTTACCTATCACCCCAATCAGTCTGTTCAGTGGCCCGGTTCCGACTGGAAATATAATCCTGGAATCCGCTGGGTAGCCCCAATGGGACCCAGTGGCTCTGTGGGCTTAACTTATGGCCATGGTTACCAGTTGGCTGGGTGGGGCGTTGCACATTAGGATTTGCTTTCGCCCATGGCAGTATTAAGCCTAGCCTACACCAGCCTCCAGTAAACCTGCCTTATCTGCATGCAAGATGGACACGATCTGTGTTCCAATGGTATGACTATCTTGCTGCCTTGTTTATACCCTCTGTAGGGACAACGGATATCATGGTTAAGGTAGAGGCCTTAACTAATTTCATTAAACAGGCCCTCTTAGACAGTACTAAAGCCACTCAAGCTTTGAACGAAGAACAGATTCAGATGAGGAAGGCAGTAATTCAAAATAGGATGGCATTAGACATACTCACAGCAGCCCAAGGAGGGACTTTGGCGAATGGTGTGTACATCCCTGACCTGTCTGAAGATGTATCTGCTGCCTTGGAGGATATGCAAAATCAAGTGAAAGCCATGTCTAATGAATTGTTGTTATAGTAATCTTGATCATACTGCTTTGTGGACCCTGCTTCCTACAATGCCTTGTGAATTTTGTAACCCAGAGGTTGATAGCATTCTCTCATGTGGGTGGCAGGAGGGCTAAGGTACAATATATCTCAATAAATGATGCTCGTTATGGAAACTAAGAGCATCAAGAGGGGGGAATGAAGAAGGAATTCATAGGGCCTGGACTCCATCTCAGGCCTGTCTGTGCCGATCGTGCGCGGCCACCTCTCCAGTGGACTCTGAACTCTGTGCTTAGCGCCTGTGGGAATGACAATGGAAGGATGAGACTCCCCTCTGGGCAGGGGAATCTTGAAGAACAGACACTAATCACCCCTGCCTCCGGACACTATCTATCAGAATGTAAGCACAGGCTTATCAGTTATTAACTATTTGGAATGTAACTGCAGGCTTATTGATTATTGACTGTTTGAACACATAACACGTGAATGATGGGGTTATTGTAGTTGTATTTACCCTTCCTTTGTTTACGTAAGTCTCAAGGGAATTGGGGTAGTGGGTTTGGACACATGGGGTATAAAAGATTTTCACAAATGCTGGTCGGGGCCCTTGGCTAAGAGGAGACTCTGCCTTGGGCCTGCCGATGTAATAAACTGCACTCCACTATCAAAAAAAAAAAAAAAAGGGGGGATAAAAAGAAATATAAATATATATCCTATAATTTGTTACTAAACAACAAAAATGAACAACATAAACAACAAAAATGGACAAAAGTAAAAACAGAGATTTCACAAAAGAATAAACAGCTTTTGCCATTAAATATTCGAAAAGATGGTCAGCCTCATTAGTAATTCAGTTCAGTTCAGTCGCTCAGTCATGTCCGCCTCTTTGCAACCTCATGGACTGTAGCACGCCAGGCTTCCTTATCCATCACCAACATCCAGGATTTACTCAAACTCATGTCCATTGAGTAGGTGATGCCATCCAACCATCTCATCCTTTGTCGTCCCCTTCTCCTCCTGCCTTCAATCTTTCTCAGCCTCAGGGTCTTTTCAAATGAGTCAGCTCTTCGCATCAGGGGCCAAAGTAATAGAGTTTCAACTTTAACATCAGTCCTTCCAATGAATATTCAGGACTGATTTCCTTTAGGATGGACTGGTTGGATCTCCTTGCAGTCCAGGGGACTCTCAAGAGTCTTCTCCAACACCACACTTCAAAAGCATCAATTCTTTTGCCCTCAGCTTTCTTTATAGTCCAACTCTCACATCCATACATGACTACTGGAAAAACCAAAGCCTTGACTAGATGGACCTTTGTTGGCAAAGTAATGTCTCTGCTTTTTGATATGACATCTAGGTTACTCATAACTTTCCTTCCAAGGAGTAAGTGTCTTTTAATTTCATGGCTGCAGTCACCATCTGCAGTGATTCTGGAGCCAAAAAATTAGTCTGCCACTGTTTCCACTGTTTCTCCATCTGTTTGCCATGAAGTGATTTAACCAAATGCCATGATCTTTGTTTTCTGAATGTTGAGCTTTAAGCCAACTTTTTCACTGTCCTCTTTCACTTTCATCAAGAGGCTCTTTAGTTCTTTTTTGCTTTCTGCCATAAGGGTGGTGTCATCTGCAAATCTGAGGTTACTGATATTTCTCCGGGCAATCTTGGTGCCAGCTTGGGCTTCTTCCAGCCCAGCATTTCTCATGATGTACTATGCTTATAAGTTAAATAAGCAGGGTGACAATATACAGCCTTGATGTACTCCTTTTCCTATTTGGAACCAGTCTGTTGTTCCATGTCCAGTTCTAACTGTTGCTTGCTGACCTGCATACAGGTTTCTCAAGAGGCAGGTCAGGTGGTCTGGTATTCCCATCTCTTTCAGAATTTTCCACAGGTTATTGTGATCCACACAGTCAAAGGCTTTGGCATAGTCAATAAAGCAGAAATAGATGTTTTTCTGGAACTCTCTTGCTTTTTCGATGATCCAACAGATGTTGGCAATTTGATCTCTGGTTTCTCTGCCTTTTCTAAAACCAGCTTGAACGTCTGGAAGTTCACAGTTCACGTTATTTCTGAAGCCTGACTTAGAGAATTTTGAGCATTACTTTACTAACGTGTGATATGAGTACAATCGTGCGGTAGTTTGAGCATTCTTTGGCATTGCCTTTCTTTGGGAGTGAAATGAAAACTGACCTTTTCCAGTCCTGTGACCACTGCTGAGTTAGTAATTAAAAGAATACAAATCAGGAATGTTATGAAATATGGTTTTTACATTATCTTAGTAGGTAAGAATCAAGAAGTATTGCATTGCAAGTGACGGACTGAATACAGACAAAAGTATTTATTTAGGTTTGTGGTCATGCAGCTACTTTGGAATAACTGGATCACCTAAAAATTAACTATCCAAAACTCAAAACCAAGGTTATTGTTTTAGATATACACCCAAGAGAAACTCTTCCAAATGTACATGAGGAACTCTGTCCATAAGTGGCTGAGACAAAAGTTTTCTATTAACAAACGCCCGGAGAAAATGAAGTAACCACTGGACAGGACAATGATTTAACACACTCTGTGCCAGCTAGTCACCCAAAGGAATATTATCACAGCAGACAAATTGAATTAACCAACAAAAATAGGGATCATCTTATGAATATAATACTGAGTTAAAAGAGTAAGCAATAAAATATTTTAAAGAAATAATGCCCACTAGGAAATCCATTATTTAGAAAAGAAATGGAAAAAAGAGTACATCAGGCAAGCAGCTAACTTGAAAGGAGAAAGGCAGAGAGTAGGATAGTGCAGAACCACATACGCTGACATCAGGTATTGTCAGCGTTCCAGTATCAATGTTGGGTGATAATTTTACTGATATTCATTAGTAAAAATGTTTTACATGATAATCAGTTCAGTTCGGTTCAGTGGCTCAGTCATGTCTGACTCTTTGCGATCCCGTGAATCACAGCACGCCAGGCCTCCCTGTCCATCACCAACTCTCAGAGATTACTCAAGCTCATGTCCATTGAGTTGGTAATGCCATCCAGTCATTCATCCTCTGTCGTCCCCTTCTCCTCCTGCACCCAATCCCTCCCAGCATCAGGGTCTTTTCCAATGAGTCAACTCTTCGCAAGAGGTAGCCAAAGTATTGGAGTTTCAGCTTCAGCATCAGTCCTTTCAATGAACACCCAGGACTGATCTCCTTTAGGATGGACTGGTTGGATCTCTACATGATAATAAATAACTGTAAATTTCCCTTAGCTCTGGTGAAGGGAATGCCCCCTGGAGTGCCCCTTGTGGTTAAATTTTAGCAAGTGGATGAAGTGAAGTGAAGTTGCTCAGTCGTGTCCAACTCTTTGTGATCCTATGGACTGTAGCCTTCCAGGCTCCTCCGTCCATGGGGTTTTCCAGGCAAGAATACTGGAGTGGGTTGCCATTTCCTTCTCCAAGTGGGTGAGCAAATCTTAATGTAAGTCCATGCTATTATTCCAATCTCCCTAAATCTTTCAAATAGTTTTCTCCCAAGTGTACCATGGAAGTTCTGATATTTTAACTTCATCTGCTGATGCTGCTAAGTCACTTCAGTCTTGCCCGACTCTGGGCGACCCCATAGACGGCAGCCCACCAGGCTCCCCCGTCCGTGGGATTCTCCAGGCAAGAACACTGGAGTGGGTTGCCATTTCATTTTCCAATGCATGAAAGTGAAAAGTGAAAGTGAAGTCACACAGTCATGTCTGACTCTTAGCGACCCCATGGACTGCAGCCTACCAGGCTCCTCCATCCATGGGATTTTCCAGGCAAGAATACTGGAGTGGGTTGCCAGTGCCTTCTCCATAACTTCATCTAGTGTAAGCCATTATTTGCGACAGGCTTCAGTCAACCAAAAAAGTCACCTGTTTAGGGCCACTCTCATTTCCTCAAACTAACATATAAACTCTCTTGCTGTTTAGTCCCTGATGACACATTTGGTCTGTCCAACTAGATAGTCTTTTCACCCTAATGCCATATCTTAGGATCAACTTCTGTATTTGTTTCCCAGTTTATATTAACACTGTTGCCATCTAGTCACTAGGTTGTGTCTGACTCTTTGCAACCCCACGAACTGTAGCTTACCAGGCTCATCTGTCCATGGGATTTCCCAGGCAAGAATTCTGGAGTGGGTTGCCATTTCCTTCTCCAGTTTATGTTAACATTCTAAGTATTTTCCATGAAATTGTTCTATGGCATCAAATATTTGGTTATCCAAAACCTTGTCTTCTATAGGTATCTGATTATAGGTATCTGCAAGTAATAATTTAAGTAACTGTTTTATGACTGCATGCCAAGAACAATTAGTGTTCCCTAAGCAAATCAAATCAATACCTTTAAATTTAATTGCTACTGAGAATTGGCAAATAATACAGAACTAATTAAGAGAATCCATGTTTAACTTTCTTTTCTTCTGGAATTACTTGCATTCAGTATGAGTAAATCATTGCTCTTCCAAAAGAAAAGGAATGTGATAGAATAAAACTTATACCACCTTGAGGGCTCAGCACCAGTCTCTGTTTTTGGACAGTTAAGCACTCAGCAATATCATTAGCTAGATCAGTTTTAGTGGAGAGAAATCTACACTATAATGTCTATACGTAAGCTTCATCCTGGTGCTCAGGGCCAATTTGTACAATGACCTACCAAGCAGACTGAGGAAAGAGACTGGCTGATATCCAGAGAACATGTTATTTTGTTTACCCAGTTCTTGAGAGCCTCCTGGGAAATATATGCTCCTTGCTGAGCATATACCTGGTACATTAAATATCTTCACACTCTTTTCTCATGCCAGGGGTCGACCTATATAATTCGTTCTCACACTTTCTTGCCACCATTTTTCAGTCTGGTCTTTTGAAGTCTCTGACTTCCTAGTTCTAATCTACTAGCAACTATCCATGTATCAACACAATGTGTAAGTATGTCTCATTTGAGGCAAAGTTAAAGTCAGTGTGTTGCTTGATGTTCTGCCCACTTTGGAAATGCCCCATCGTTACTATTCATCACAGCCGAAACTCAGTGAGGCTGAAATTCTGCAACCGTCCACTTGTCAGGCTGGTGCCAGAAAATCACGCAAAACATCTGTAAGTCAGGTTCAAGGTGTTTGCTCTTCAGTTAGTTCGTCCCAAGAAATCACCTTGAGAATATAGGTGAGGGTCAGGAGAAGAGAGACAATGCAGGAGAAATTGCCAAAGGAATCTCTATTATGTGCTCATGCAATTTAATTGTGGCTTTTTTTTTGACATTTTGGAAACTCGTTCCTTGTATACCCTTTCAATTTGGTGATTAAGTGTTGCTCTGAGCACCTAACCTGAAGAGGTTCATGTAACATTGTTCGTGATAAGTAGCTCAAATTCCATAGTCACTTGGTGTTCACTGATTAAGTATTCTTTCCCTATGATGGCCCACTAGCAAACCAGGAGCTGTTTCTCAACAAAAGGTAGATAATAACATCTTCACAAGAGGGCATGGATTTACTCTAAGATACAGATGTCTGTGCTGTTCTTTGGCTACAGAGGCTTGTAAGAAATTCCAAATAACATTTGTGTTTATAGACATTTCATGAACTAGTTCCTAAGTCTCAAGTAGAAAAGTAGTTGGAGTTGCAACTGGACTTGCTGCAGAATTTTTTCTTTTGCAGTTTCTACTCAAATGGGGCAGCCATTTGTATTAATTACACATGGATCATATTAGCACACAAAAATAAAAAAACACTGTTTTCAAAATCAGAAGGTTTCCTAAATTATTGTGCTTCTTTCATAGTGGTAGGTGTGCAAGTACAGTGACTGTTTCCCCCCACCCCCCACCAAAAGGAATATCAAGATACACTGCAGATTACTGAAACCTCAAAACTTTACTGATGTGATAGGTCTATGAATTTCTCTGGGGTGTATCTTGACTCACTTATGTCTCACTAAGTCATTTAAAGTATTTGAAGCTCCCAGTCAATCCCAGTCCAAAGATCCTCATGTCAAAAATACAGTGAACAATGTGACATTCCCATGTCAAGATAATCAAGATATTTGTGGGTTAGGGCCATATTACATCAGAGAGCAATACAATTAACATAACTCTGAGGCAAGACTACGAAGTTGTCCTTTTCTTGTAAAAGCATGCTTCTAATGACCTTTATAAATTGGTACAGAGAGCAAAGTGATTTACAGGTCAACAGCTCCATACTAGATTCCAGGAAGCCAGGTTGACTGACTTCAGGGAGGATACTACATCTGGAACAGCAGCTAAAATTGGAGTCAATACTTTATTAAGATATGAATAATCCAAGATTCATTCCTCTTCTGTATAAACAAAGAGGCAAGTTAAAAAGGTATGTGAATCCTTCAAGTCTTTGGTGGTACTTTTAATTCCTCCAGGGATATGGCGTCGCTTATGCTTCACTCATTTGGTCAGGGTGGGGAGTACTAAGGGCTTCCAAATGACTCCCTCCCATCACAACAGTCAAGTAGGAGTTCTTTTTATTCTCAAATCTGTCTATTCTAATCAAAATTTAGGAACTGAGAAAGTAACCATAAATTACTATGAACTTACTGGGCCAACTGTGATTCAAACTTTAACCAATGCACTATTTATCACCTAACTTCCCACTAGACTCTAATTTAATCAAGAAATTACAACAGCCTTTTGGGTTCTCAGTGATTACTGTTAGGAAATGCCTAGTGCAATAATTTCCTACTCCAATTTCTAGCTATTCTCTTCAACATTGCATAGTCTATCAATTTCTTTGGGGGAAGGCATGAAGTAAGAGTTACAATATATAGAATATAGGCTGGTAGCAACATTTCAAGATCACTCCTCAAGAAACTCTAACCTTCCCCCTAAGCAAGGGGTTCTACATATTGACCAATATTTGGACTTAATTAAGTCTTGAAAATGGAAGAGAGGCCATAGCTATTCATTATAAAGAACTCAAGTAGAACCATTCTACAGTTCTGGAGTTTTACATGTTATATAAAGTAAGATTTTTCTTGACTGCCCAGCTACGTCGTTCTTAGGGACACCATGATATTTGAGACATAACATCTAAGGAACACTTTATCTTTGTTACCCTTCTTGGAAATCTGGTTCTGTCACCTGACCTCTGGTACTCTAGTGACCCATCTTACCCAATGAAATAACATAATTCCTAAAATAACAAACAGAATAATAATTCTTGCCAGTATGGTAGAACTCAGATAGGCCGTATATGAATTAGGGAGAACATCTGTCTAATGACTATCAGAAGCATTTGACATTGTTGGTTATCCCTTTCTCATATGATACCATATTCATTTACCTTCCTGGACACTATCCTCCTTGGTTTTTCCTCATATCCTCATCTTTGTTTCATTTGCTGTATTCTCCTTTTCTCTTAGACCTCTTACTTTTGAAATGCTCAGGGATAAGCTCTTATATCTCTTCAGTCTTATGGATTCAAATATCATCCTAATGATGATCTTCAATCCCTCAATTTCAACCCACTACCCCACGTAAACTCAGGTTCACATGTCCAAGTGCTGACTTGACATCTCTGCCTGATGTTGAATAAGGAATCTCAAATTTAACAAGTTTGAAGTCAGTTCTTAATTCTCACCTCCAACCCTAATTAAACTAAAGGAGGCTCCTCATCCAGTTTCTATCAAGTTTTTAAATGGTATTATTATTCATTCAGTTGTTTAAGCCAACAACTGAAAATCAAAAATAAAAACAGAGACATTCTCACTAATCTCTCTTGATTAGACTACTGTTTCCACTCTTCCTTTTCTCCCCTCACTGCTGTATTTTATTCAAAGAGTTTGTTTTTTTTTTAATACATGAATCATATGTCTCTTAACTGTTTAATATTTCTCAATACAATTCCATCAATTCTGGGCATTTTAATTTACTCTCAGAATTTAGAACATTATTTGATACATAGGAGACCTTGGTAGACAGAATAATGTCCCCTCAAAGATTTCCACATCAAATCTCCAGAACTTGTGAAATGTCACTTACATAACAAAGAAGACTTTGCAGATATAATTGAATGATTAACATTGGGATAGGGAAATTATTCTGGATTATCTCTGTGGGCCCAATATAATCATAAGAGTAGGAAGGTAAAAATCAGGCAAGGAAAGAAGACAAAAGAAACAGGCATCAGGGTCAAAGAGAGGTTCAAAGATGCTAACATTTTTGGCTTAAAGATAGAGTAAGGGGCCATAAACACAACCAAGGCAGGTGGGCTCTTGAATCTGGAAAGTATAGGAAACTGGTTTTCCCTTAGATCTTCTGGGAGGAATGCAGGCCTGCTGACACCTTGATCTTAGCCTAGTGAGACCATGTTAGACATCGAGCTCCAGAACTAGAGGATAAATGTGTATTATTTTAAGTCATAAAGTTTGTGATAATTTGTTATCTTAGCAGTTAGAAATTAATACAGAGCTGCCTAATAAACACTGAAAAATGATTAAACTAAATTTTAGTAGAACCAAAGCACTGCACTTGAGTTCATAAAACCTGGATTCTACTCCTACCTCTGCCATATTAACTATATAATCCTGGAAAACCATGGCATTCCTATAAAACTGGAGATAATCTCTTACCTTCTCAAATCTCAAAACTTAATAATAAACAGTTTCCTGTTGCTGCTATAATAAATTAATACAATCTTGAAAGTGATAGTGAAGTTGCTCAGTCGTGTCTGACTCTTTGCAACCCCATGGACTATAACCCACCAGGCTTATCCATCCATGGGATTCTCCAGGCAAGAATACTGGAGGGGGTTGCCATCTCCTTCTCCAGGAGATCTTACCAACCCAGGGATCAAACTCAGGTCTACCACATTGCAGGCAGATTCTTTACCATCTGAGCCACCAGGGAATCCCAATATGATAATAACACAAATTGTTTTTCTTACATATCTAGAGGTTGTAACCCTGCTTATTTAAATTCTATATAGAGTACATCATGCAAAATGCTGGGCTGGATGAATCACAAGCTGGAATCAAGATTGCTGGGAGAAATAGCAATAACCTCAGATATGCAGATGACACCAACCTTATGGCAGAAAGCAAAGAGGAACTAAATAGCCTCTTGATAGAAGGGAAAGAAGAGAGTGAAAAAGTTGGCTTAAAGCTCAACATTCAGAAAACTAAGATCATGGCATCTGGTCCCATCACTTCATGGCAAATAGATGGGGAAACAGTGGAAACAGTGACAGATTTTATTTTCTTGGGCTCCAAAATCATTGCAGATGGTGAGTGCAGCCATAAAATTAACAGACAATTGCTCCTTGGAATAAAAGCTATGATCAACCTAGACAGCATATTAAAAAGCAGAGACATTGCTTTGCCAACAAAAGTCTTGTCTAGTCAAAGCTATGGTTTTTCTAGTAGTCATGTATCAAAGTGAGAGTTGGACCATAAAGAAAGCTGAACACTGAAGAATAGATGCTTTTAAACTGTGGTGCTGGAGAAGACTCTTGAGAGTTCCTTGGACAGCAAGGAGATCAAACTAGTCAATCCTAAAGGAAATCAGTCCTGAATATTCATTGGAAGACTGATGCTGAAGCTCCAATATTTTCGCCACCTGGTGCAAAGAGCTGATTCATTGGAAAAGCCCCTGATGCTGGGAAAGATTGAAGGCAGGAGGAGAAGGGGACGAGAGAGGATGAGATGGTTGGATGGCATTACCGACTCAATGGACAAGAGTCTGAGCAAGTTCCAGGAGTTGGTGATGGACATGGAAACCTGGTGTGACGTGTGCCCCAAAGAGTCAGACATGAGTGAGTGACTGAATTGAACTGAGAGGTTAGATATTCAAAACTCTTCTCACTGAACTAAAATCAATGTGCCAGCGAGCTTGTGGTATTTTCTGGAGACTCTAGGGGAGAATGATCCCTTTAATTTTTCAGATTCTAGAAGCCACCTGAATTCCTTGGCTCAGAGGCCCTTCCTCCATCTTCAAAGTCAGCAGCATAGCATCTTCTAATCTTTCTCTGCTTGCTCCCATGGCTTTTTCTTAATTCTCACTCTTCTTGCCTCTGTTTTATAAAATCTCTTGTGATTACATTGCTTAGTCAAGTGCTTAGGTGCTCAGTCATGTCCAATTCTTTGTGATCCCAAGCACTGTAGCCCACCAGGCTTCTCTGTCCATGGAGTTTTCCAGGCAAGAATACTGGAGTGGGTTGCCATTTCCTTCTCCAGGGGATCTTCCCAACTAGGGATCAAACCTGAGTCTCTTGTTCTCCTGCATTGTAGGCGGATTCTTTACCAACTGAGCTATCGGGGAAGCATTGGGCTCACCCAAATAATCCCTGAGCATTTTCCCATCTCAAGATCCTTAAATGAATCACATATGCAAAGTCCACTTGGCCATGTAAAATAACATATCCACCAGTTTGGGAGATGAAGGTGTGGAGGCATTATTCTGTCTTATCACACAAAGTCAAATAAAATAGTCTATTGACAAATTCCATGGAGCCATTAAAGTATGGAGCAAATATAGGCCAAAATATTACTTTTTTGGCTGTGCCACACAGCTCGCAGGATTTTATTTCCGTAAACAGTGATCGAAACCAAGTCCTTGGCAGTGAGAATGCAGACTCCCACCAGGGAATTTCCTCCAATTTGGTTTAAATATTAATGAGACATTTTAGAAAGTACAAATTTTAAAGCTATACTCATATTTATGTTTATCTTTACAGCATAAAAATGATCTTTTTAAACTGATCAGATGCCTTCTTCATTTCATTGAAT
This sequence comes from Cervus canadensis, assembly GCF_019320065.1. NCBI lineage: Eukaryota > Metazoa > Chordata > Mammalia > Artiodactyla > Cervidae > Cervus > Cervus canadensis. The sequence continues at coordinate 16,691,538 of NC_057399.1, forward strand.
AAGCCTTTCCTTCAATCAGCCACATTTATCACATATACAAAGGGAAGTTATGTGCTTTTCTCAACAAAATAATTACCTTATTAAAAACCAAAAGCTAAAAGCTAAAAATTGTATCACAAACCCGAGAGCCAATATCACCTATAATTATTACTGAAGGACACTGCTAGTTTTATTCCCTGCCAAACAGATTTCAGTGAAAAATGTAAACTGTACATGTAGTATCTGTATTGTAAAGTTGATTTTTTACATAGTTTTCCAGTGGCACCTCATCCTACTATGATAGTTTAATTCTATTTCATTTCCCACATACCTACAGATACATAGGAAAAAGACTTGTGAGATCAAACTTCCTGAAATGTATCTATATATTGCTAACTGGATAAGTAAACTGCCAAATTTCATTTGTCTTTGTGAAAAAAGTAAGTGACTCTCATGTGCAGGTTTTCATCAGCGCTTCACTAGCTAAAGACGAGTTTTTTCATATGTAGTTATATGGTCTCTATCTTGGAAAGATATCAAAGTCCAATGTTGGCTGAATTTTTGAGTCTCCTTTCTCTTCGCCAAAACTCATGAACAGTTTTAGGTCAGGGAGGAGAGTGATAATTAAACATTTCTATAGCATCATTACCCAAGCATGTGGAAATTCTCTAGGTTCAGTGAGTGGAAGAATACCTTTTATTGATCCAAGAGCACCAAGCCAGATGCAATTACACATTCTGAATGTTTTCCAGTGGGTAACTCTTTTGGTGCTAGTTGGAATGATTACTGAGTAAGGTAAAGAATTGTCCTCTTATTCGGTAGGAGAAGCCAAGAAGTTTCTTACTCACCAATAAAACTTTACAAAGGCTTCAAAAACTGCTCAATCATCAAGGATTATTTCCAAAATATATATTTAGTCTTCAACAAACTTTTGCTTTTATCTAAACATGTTTATTTAATGCCCAGGAAAGATGACTCCACCATTCCCAAAATAAATCTCTAGAGAAGAAAATCTGAAAGCTTGGACAGAAGCTACATTTTCTACCTCAGAATTAAAATCCCTGCAAAGCATCTCATAAAAATAAAGGTAAAAAAAGTGCATGGTACATAATTTATCTTTCTAAATTACTGACCCTTTGTCAGGGAAGGTCAACAAGTGTTGACATTATTTTCTTTCATGTCTAGGGGTGCTTTCAGTAAACAAAAATTAAAAATGTTTCTTACAAAAGTTATTTAACCAGACAAGGTAAAAATATCAAGAAACATTTGAAAAGATTAATTTGGAATGAAACCATACAAGGGAAATCTTTACAGAAGCATATAAGAACAGATCGACTAAACTTCATTTCTAAAGATTGGGATAAATAAGACTAGCATTTTAATATGCACAGGAAGAGAAGGATGAAAAGATCTTGAAGACATGAAAATGAATCATTTGGTCCTAAACACTTTTTCTTTCTCTCTTCCTCTCCCATTCCCTCCCCATCTCCCCTCCTCTCTTCCTTCCTTCCTTTCCAGGAGATAAAATATTAGAAAATATATATATATACATATATATATATATATATATATATATAAATAACTAGTTCTTTTTTGATGAAATGAATATTCTCCAGGATTTAAAAGATGCAAATGAATTTCAGCTATTCTTGAAAATAAAACTTTGCTGATGATTGTTTATCAAATAATTCTTGATAAAGCTCCAATGTGGATGAGTACCGAATCACTTGTAGCAACATTCTCCAATTTATTTTGCCAAAAATTTTAGGTAAATGAGATGATTCTGCTATCTACTTATTAGAGGGATATAATCATCAAGTTGAGTAATCTTTACACCAATGCTGGGAACTCTGGATTTTTCACAAAGATGTTTCTGGGCACAGAAATTGAAGTGCTCTGAATTGCCCAAGTCACATTAAGCAAGTGGCTAAATTTTGGTTTTTATATGCATTAAGCTCCCACATAGTATTTTATCTGAAAATATGGTTATCTAAAAACATTTGGAAGAACTTTCAGTAAAACTGTTATTTTAGACAACAGAATCAGAAAATTCAGAGATTATATTTGCAAAAATTTGGTGTTTGTTTCTTGTTACGTAAGAAACTAGGTATTTTTAGGAGTTTGAAAATTACAAGATACTTCTGATTATTTTCTTAATGAAGACAATATATTTCAATTTTTCCTCACCTCTTGGACTGTTAGCCACTGAGGAAAGGAACCACAGGGATCCTCACCTTCACTAATCATTTTGGGATCATTTATAAATAAACGCTACATTAAGATAAACCATCCAGAAGAGAATGCCTTAAAAAGGCCAAACTGTGGTAAAAATGAACTCAAGCAGTAGTTCTGTCTTTATTTTCCCTCCTTTAATATCTAAGGCATAGATTTGTGTTAATAATCAGACAGTAGTTCAACATCACAGCCAAGAGCTGCAGAAAGAGCAGAGGGGAATAGTTCTGAAGCAGGATAATGAATCCTTTAAAATTATTGGGTCTGACTTTTCAAATTTTGACATTTGCACTTCCACATTGACAATCAATGGCACAGACTGTGACAAGATGTTGATAGACACTAAAAATAATTTTAAGTGATCATGCTAGTAATTGAAGCAAGTAACTTGCTATTTGAATTATTAGGATATTACAAACATATTTTTAAAAATTTTAAATACTTACAATATTCCTTTAATTTTTCACCCTGGGCAAGAAAGCACATGAAATGAATTGCCTTTAGGTAGTGAAATTCCCAGCCCATCATAGTTCAGTGGTTCAGTGGTTCAGTTGGTTCCCAACATCAAACACCTTTACATGTCTATACTCAAGGCAGGAGTTTGCACCTCATGGCAACCTTCCCTGATGGAAATGCTCTAGTTTGAACTCAAAGGTTGACATCCCTGAAATGGGTCATTTGTTACAAAGTCCTAGGGTGTGGCTAACTGTCTCAAGGTTTTATCTGGAAAAGTTGTTTTTGATGTATTTCAGAGAAACCCAAAGTCCAGTTGGAAAGGCATAATTCAGAAATATATCATTTTTTAAAATAATTTTTATTGTCCTTACCCATGAAGATATAACAACAGAAGCATGTTTGCAAAAATATTTTCTCTATTTTTCTCTGAATGTTTCGATTTTATGCATGTGTGTACACTCCTGCTATTTCAAAAACTTCCATTTCATAAAAGTTGGTACTGAAGTTTGTTCTGTATCATATACTTTTAATCTTCCTCTCTTCTATTTAGATTATATGCAATATATGTTTATGGGGACACCAAAATTTACCTACTTATCCTCCTTAAATTGTAGGAGCAGTATGAAAAGACTAAAAAAAAAAAATTTAGCAAAGAAAAAATAAATTACCTCTGCTTCCATCACACTAACACAACATCTCCATTTTTTAAAAAATTTTCTATACTTTTCCCATTTGCACATTTGATATTTATATTGTTATTGTCATAGCAGGAATGCAACACTATACTCAGCTTTGTTTTTTTTATAATTACTTGCATTTCCCATATCACCTATAATTATTGCCTTAATTTCTACATAATGTTTTTATAAATAGGTGTGCATAGTTAAAGAGAGACAGAGAGACCATTTCCTTCTTTTGAATTTTAATTTATTATAAATTCTCAAATGTAAAACTTCCTGAACCAAATGACATGTTTTTTGATAGTGAAATATAAGTTAATTATACCAAATCCCACTGAAATCAACAAACTGAGAGGAACTGATTCACCGTAACATCTCAATATTAGTATTATAATTTAAATATATATTATATATCAGTACAATATATATTATATATCATACTCTACTGTCCGTGCTACTAGGGAAGCCCCAATATATCAGTACAATACTTCACAGGCGTTCTTATTTACTGTTTCATAACTTTTCAAAGATTTTCCTTCTTTTTTAAGTGATTGATTAAACTGAAAGAGATTAATAATTATCTGGTTTTTTTTTTTTTCATTTTTTCTTAAGTTTAAATACTTGAACCATACTTATTTACTATTTTAAAGTTATTCTGCATCAAATGAACTTTCAGAAATGTCAGATTCATTTTTATCTACTATTTTAATGACATTTACAAAAATCAATCAGAAAAACTTTGTTTTACACTACCTATGAAGTAGGAACAAGCCACAGCATGAACTTTTGGCAGTCTTCTACCTTTGAGAAACACAGATGAGTGTAAGTTACCTCAGATAAACCAAGTTTACTATAAGTATACAAGCAAATTAAGAAGCACGGTAAATATTCACTGAGATCCCATAATTAGTCTTCATGGAATGATAACATCCCCTATCACTGCAAAACAGCTCTAAATCCCAAATAGCAACTCTAGTAGTGATCTCTCAGAAATGCTCATCTTGATAAATTAACATCACATGACTCAGGTTCTGCTTGACTTATCTACAAGCTATTTTTTCATATTGCTGATGATAACTATATATTTTCCTGTACATTGTTTCCCAGCTGGTTTTACTCAAGGTTTCCACTAGCTAATTGCCCTTATTTATTATGCTTCTAAAAACATCTTTATTGGGATGTAATTCACGTGCCACAAAATTCACCCACTAAAGTATAACATGCAATGGGTTTAATACATTAGGAGTGGGTACAAAAAGAAACTTTGCACCCATTAGCATTTCCTTTGGATATATAAGCAGAAGGAGGATTGCAGGATCATATGGTATTCTGATTTTCATTTTGTGAAGAACTTCCATCCTATTTTCCGTAATGGTTGCTCAGACTGACATTCCCAACAACAACGTGCAGAGGTCCCCTTCGCCCACGTCCTTGAGACCGCTTACTATCCTTTGTCTTTTTGATAACGCCATTCGAACACGAGCCATTCCCTCACGGTGGTTCTGATTTGCATTTCTCTGATGATTTGTGATGTTAAACATTTTTCATATACCTGTTGGTCATTTTCATAACTTCTATCCAGGTTTTTTGATCATTTTTAAATTGAATTATTTGTTTTCTTGCTGTAAATTGTGTTTCTCATATATTTTAGATATAGACACTGGTGGCAGTCATTTTGGGGAACTCATTCAACCACATGGACACTGGTGCTGGCAAGCATTAGTTTGGAGTCCTCCCTCTAGTCTATTAGTGCTTGGGGTGTACCTGTCCACCAGCTGGTCAGTACCAGTCCTAAGACCCCAAAGGCCAATAGGAGAGTTGCCTGGGGATCCAGCCCCACTTCCAAAGAGTTGGCATCTGCCCCAGGTTCCCCTCAGCCAGCTGCTCCCGGAGATGTCCCCACCCACCAGCAGGCCAACACCATTCCCAGGACCCCCAAACCACACAGCTGGCCACGCCAGCACCTGGCCTCACCCACCAGCAGCTGCCACCGCAGGCAGGGCCTGGAAGCCAACAGGCCTGGCAACCAGCCCCATCTAACCAACATATTCACAGCGGTCAGCCCCATCACAACAGAAGGTCCCACATAGGGGGTACCCACTATATAATATAGCTTCAGTGACCAAGGTGGGGTGTGCTGCTGGGCCTCAAGGGATGTCTCCTACATAGAGTCATTTCTCCAAGATCAGGAAACATACCAACCTGCCTAATACATAGCAATAAATACAGAGAATTAGGCAAAATAAGGCAACAAAGAAATATACTCCAAATAAAGCAACAAGAGAAAATCCGAGAAGAAGAACTAAGCAAAGTGAAGACAGCAAACTACTTAATAAAATGTTCAGAGTAACAAGAGACAAAGAAAAATATTACCTTATGGTAAAGGAATGAAACCAGAAGATATAACAATTTCAATACATATGCACCCAGCACAGAAGCACCTAAATACATAAATCAAATATTAGCACAAAGGGAGAAATTGACAATAACACAATAATTGTAGAGGACTTTAACATCAAACTTATATCAATAGGAAAATCACCCAGAAATAAAATAAAGAAATACCAGACTTAAACTACACATTAGATCAGATAAACTTAACAGATATGTTTGAACGTTCCATCCCAATGCAGTGGAATACTCATTCTTTCAAAGGGCACATGGAATATCCTCCAAGATAAAACACATGCTAGACCACAAAGCAAGTCTCAGTAACTGATAAGCCATAATATAAAAGATTATGAAAAAAATAATGTGTGTGTGACTCAGATAATTGAGTCACTTTGCTATACAGCAGAGATTGGCACAATATTATAAATCAGCTACATGTTCATAAAAATTTAATACAAAATAATAAACAATAAGATGAAATTATATTAAGCATCTTTTCTGACCACAACTCTGTAAGACTAGAAATCAATTATAAGAAAAAAACCTGAAAAAAAAAAAATACACAAACATGTAAAGGCCCCTATATGCCTCTAAACCACCAGTGGGTCCCTAAATAAATCAAAGGGGAAATAAAATCATACCTGGAGACAAAGGAAAATGATAAGAGAATGATCCAAAATTTATGAGATACACCAAAAGCAGTTCCAAAAGGGAAGCTTCTGGTGATATAAACCTACTTTAGGAAACAAGAAAATCTCAATAACCAATCAAATCTTACACCTACAGGAACTAGCAAAAGCAGAACAAACAAAACACAAATAGAAGAAAAGAAATTATAAGGTCTGGAGCAGAAATAAATAGAGACTAAAAGAACAAAAAAGATCAACAAAACTAAGAACTGAGTCTATGAAAAATAAACAAAATGATAAACCTTTAGCCAGACTCATCAAGGAAAACAGAGAAAGAAAATTTGGGAAAACAGGCCCAAATAAAATCAGGAATAAAAATGGAGAAGTTACTACCAACACCACAGAAATATAAAAGATAAGAAATCACTATGAACATTATATGACAATAAAATGGACAATTTAGAAGAAATAGATAAATTCATGGAAACACACAGTTTCCCAAGACTGAATCTGGAAGAAATACAAAACATGAAGAAACCAATTACCTGTAATGAAATTGAATCAGTGATTAAAAAAAAAAAAACCCTCCAAAAAACAACAAAAATGGGACGAGACAGCTTCAAAGGTAAATTCCATGAAACATTCAAGGAAAAGTTAATGCCTGTTCTTCTCTATCTAAAATCCTAGAGATGAAGAAATGCTTCCAAACTCACTTTAGGAGGCCAGAATCACCCTGATCCCAAAACCATACAAAGACACCATTAAAAAAAGAAAAGTACAGGCCACTGTCACCGATGAATATAGGTGTAAAAATAATTAACAAAGTATTAGCAAACAGAACTCAGCAATACTTTAAAAGAATCATCTACCATTATCTAGTGTGATTTATCCCAGGGGTGTAGGATAGTTTGACATCCATAAATCCGTCAATATGATATATAACATTAACCAATAGAAGAATAAAATCATACTCTCATCTCAATAGATACTGGAAAAGCTCATGAAAAATTCAAAATCCACTTAAGATAAAAACCCTCAATAAAGTGGGTATAGAGGGACTATCCTTCAACATAATAAAGGCCATATATCACAGACTATAGCCTGGTGAGGGATAGGGAGGCTTGGTGTGCTGCAGTCCATGGGGTGACAAACAGTCAGACATGACCGGGTGACTGAACAACAATAGCCAACATAATACTCGATGGTGAAAGGCTGAAAGCAATTCCTCTGAGATGACGAATAAGACAAGGATGCCCACTCTCACCACTTTGATTCAACTCACCACTTTGATTCAACACAGTACTGGAAGTCCTAGACACAGCAATCAGTCAAGAAAAACAAATAAATAAAAGTAATTCAAACTGGGAGGAAAAAGATTCAACTGTCACTATGTGCAGATTACATACTACTATACATTTAAAATGCTAAAGACTCCATCAATAAAATCATTAGAATGAATCAATTCAGTAAAACTGCATGATACAAGATTAATATACACACATCTGTTGTCTTTCTATACACTAATAATATAAACCATCTGATAATATAAACCATCTGAAAGAGAAATCAAGAGGACAATCTCATTTACACTAGCTTCTTTTACAAGAGCACTAATTCCATTTAGGAAGCTTCCACCCTCATGACATAATCACTTCCCAAACCCCACCTCCAAACACCATCACATTTGGGATTCAGTTTCAATGTGGGAATTTGAAGGACAGGGGCACAAACTTTCAGCCTACAACAGATGGATACATAAAAATATGGTAGGTAAGTACAGTGGACTATTCCTTAGCCTTAAAGGGAAAGAAATTCTGAAAAACACTACAATATGAATCTTGAAGACATTATGCTAAGTTGAACTCAAAAACAAAAGGACAGATACCATGATTCCACTCGAACGAGGTACCTAAATTGGTTAAAGTAATAGAGACAGAAAGAATGGTTGGCAGGGGCTAAGGGAAGGGAATTATGAAAAGCTTCAGAAGCTTCAGAAGAAGAAAAAAAGCTCTGGAGTTGGATGGTTGTGCATACCACCATGCATATCAATGTGAATGTATTTAATTACACTGGGCAATACATTTGAAAGTAGCTCAGATATGCAGATGACACCACCCTTATGGCAGAAAGTGAAGAGGAACGAAAGAGCCTCTTGATGAAGGTCAAAGAGGACAGTGAAAAAGCTGGCTTAAGACAACAATCAAAAAAAGGTTATGGCATACAGTACCACCACTTCATGGCAAATAGATGCAGAAACAATGGAAATAGTGACAGACTTTATTTTCTTAGGCTCCAAAACCACTGAGGATGGTGACTGCAGCCATGAAATTAAAAGATGCCTGCTCCATGGAAGAAAAGTTATGACCAACCTAGACAGCATATTAAAAAAGCAGAGACATTACTTTGCCAACAAAGGTCCATCTATTCAAAGCTATGGCTTCTCCAGTAGTCATGGATGGATGTGAGAGCTGGACTATAAAGAAAGCTGAGCACCAAAGAATTGATGCTTTTGAATCATGGTGTTGAGAAGATTCTTGAGAGTCCCTTGGACTGCAAGGAGATCCAACCAGTCCATCCTAAAGAAAATCAGTCCTAAATATTCATTGGAAGGATTGATGCTGAAGCTGAAGTTCCAATACTTTGACTAGCTGGTGCAAGGAACTCACTCTTTGGAAAGACCCTGATGCTGGGGAAAACTGAAGGCAGGAGGAGAAGAGGATGACAGAGGATGAGACGGTTAGATAGCATCACCAACTCGATGGACATGCGTTTGAGCAAGCTCCGGGAGTTGATGACGGACAGGAAAGCCTGGCATGTTGCAGACCATGGGGTCATAAAGAGTTGTATACAACAAAATAATAAACTGAATGCTGATTTTACTTTAATTTTTAAAATTACAAATAAATCTGGAAAAAGTCTTATAATATCTTTGTGTATTATTAATCTTATAACTTAACATTTAAAAATTGGTGTCAGATTGTAAGCAGCTTGTCCAAGACCACTTAACTAATACTTGACTGAATAGGTATTATCTAACTCTAAGGTTAGATTTTTTTTTTAATAAGTAAATAGACACAGACAGATCTTGCTAACACATGATGAAAAACTGTTTTCCTATTTTTCCCTGCACATAACTAAAAATAATGTAATTCTTAGTTCAAAAATGTTATAAATTATTGACAATTTTATATACGGAGTACCCTCAAACCAAAATTCTTGCAATTATTGATTTTTCTCATATATTTTTTATCCATATATTTAAACCCATATATTTAAATCATTAGAAAATATCTTCAATTCTAGCTCAACATTTTCCACAACTTTCAATCACTCTCATTCCCATTATTTCTACGCTGGTATAAAAGACAATTGTATTTCACCTAGACTGTAACAGTAGCCTCCTAATTTTATATCCCCCTATGATCCTTCACAGTGTGGCCTAAGATGTATGAAAGATGATTCCTGAGCTCAGAGATGGGCAATCTTCCTTTGCAAAGGGTCAGACAGTAAATATTTTATACTGTGTGAGCCATATGGTCTTTGTCACAAAATACCCAACTTTTGGCCATGTAGCACAAAAACAGCCACAGACAATATATAAATGTAAACATGTGTGTGGTTGCATTTCAATAAAACTTTATTACAAAAGTAGGATGCTGCCAAATTTGGTTCACTCCTGCCCTAACTTAAGACACCAAACACTTTCCATTAAGCTTAGGACAAAATACAAGGTCTGTAACCTGACCTAAAAGGTTTTACATGATCTGGCCTGGTTTTACATGATACTGTCCATCTCTCCAAACTTTTCTACCATTTTATCCCAGTCCATAATTCAGGCTCATATTTCTCCTTTCCTTTACAATCATTTAAACATGAAAGTTAATTGTCAACTTAAAACCTAAAACATCAACTTTTTTTCTGCCTGGATGGTTCCCCCAGATTTCTGCTCAGCTGGCAACTTCTCACAACTCACAACTCTTTCAAATACCACCTTTTAAGGAAAGGTCTTTCCAGACAACCCAACCCAAAGTTCTTCAGCTCCGTCACTATCTAAATGGTCCTGCTTCATTTTCTTTATGAAGTGCATTTCTCTGAAGTGACTCTGTTTTCATTGTTCAGGGTATCTATTCATTCCTACCCAATTTCCCCAAAACAGACTATAATCCTCAAGAATATAGGATCTATGCTTTACTATTACCAACTATATTCTCCACATTTACAATGGTTCCTGGCACATAGCAAGTGCTCACTAAATTGTTGATACAAAAACTGAAAGATGTATTCATGAGAGATGTTGACATATGTCTACTGTCTATAGTTGAATGTAGAATCCATTAATAATATCTCACAGCTAAACCCCCAAAGATCATCTCCCTGATAATAATCACAAGCAAATTTTCATTTGTATTTAGACATCAAAAGTAACTACATAAATATAATATAAATACAAAATTAAATTTTAATGATTTAAATATAGATTCAATAATTTTTAAAATTATTTAAATAATTTTTGTATATAAATACAAAATTAAATTTTAATAATCACTCATCTAATAAAAATCTTTCGGTGGTTACTAAATATTTTACCTTAAAATATTATACTTTTATAAATTTATAAAAAAGAAAACACTGAAAAATGTTATAAAAAACACAAATATGTTATAATCACTGGTCCCATTTTACTTCTTAGAGGTCAGTGAATATGTTACTAACATATATTTTGATGAATATATCCTTTTACATATCACATAGCTATCCTTTCTTTATATGCACATTCATGTTCATTTTAAAGTAGTAACATTTCCACTGAAAAGGCACTCATATAACAAACACATGAGACTTCCATTCACAGATTTGAATTTATAACTATTAAAATAACTACTTAAATATTATCTATCTGCTCATAAATTCTGACTTCAGGAAAAAACAAATGATCTTCAATCCTTTTTAGTTCTCTGTTTTTGCCAATAGGTGGCAATGAACATTCCTCCCTATATTTGCTTTATCATAATTGGAGACCAATGTAAGCAAAATCTCATAACAGTGCAGGGTTTTAAGAAAGACTAGTTACAAGAAAGGAATACAATCTAGAAGGTAACCCATTTTAATTGTCTAACAACTCCAACTGTTTAAACTTTTCTTTATATGTTAAGCTAAAATCATCAAATGATATTCCTATATTAAATCCAGGTCTATCTTGTGAAGCCATGTAGAATAATTCTCTAATTATTTTATATGGAAATACTGGCCTTCCCTGGGGGCTCAGGGGTAAAGAATCTGCCTGCCACACAGGAGACACAGAAGATGCAGATTCAATCTCTGGGTCAGGAAAATCCCCAGAAGGAGGAAATGGCAACCCACTCCAGTATTCTTGCCTGGAAAATCCCACAGACATAGGAGCCAAGTGGGCTATAGTCCACGGGGTCTCAAAGAGTTGGTCATGACTTAACGACTGAGTGTGCACATTGCATGCATACATGAAGATACTGGAGAAATCTTATCTTTTCACATGTTGCATCACAGATTTTATCAACCATTACTCATGAGACCTGGCTTCAGATGTCCTGCGCTATTTAACCTTCTTTGATATGTTCCATGTCCTTGTTAAAATATAGAATCCAGATTTAATAACAATGTACAATATCAGCAATGCAAAAATCAATGAGACAATTATTCGCCATTCCTATAGATATTATATTCCTATTAATCCACCTCAAAACTTTCTTTTCTTTTGTCAGATATGTCACACTGTGGCTTTTTCTAGGCTCCTGTTTTTAAAAAAGAGCCTCCGGTCTTATTCACACCTTTTATTTTGAAGCCAAGTTCAAGTTTGTTCATTACCCCAATTGTATTTTATCTTAGCATCTTAATGTTTTATCTTAGCCTGTAGATATCACTTTGAATACTTATTCACACTTTTTTTGTATTTGATTATCTCTCCCAGATTTATTATCCACAATATAAGGTTCTCTTTTTTTCTTTTAATCCAAGTTAACTGATTAAAATTTTTCAAGAGTTCTTAACTAAATTAAAAATCTCTGTATTTCCAGAATCTCCACCAGGAATTTCGTTCCTTGATGTTTTTACAGCTAGAAGTTGTAATCTATAAAAAAAGACGCCCATACACTTGGAAATATAGGAATGATATAAATTGGAAGTTCATTAATCAGACATTTCAATTCTGACTGATGCATCACCAAAATATAATGTACTCAAGCACTATTTTAGATTTTCATCATGGACACTTTCTGTGTTATATGTAATTCTTACTACATAGCACAGATGTAATCAAAAACTATTTTGTCATCTGCGTACCCTTAAATCATAATTTTGACCTGTCTCCTCAAACAAGACCATTGGTATCTGCATCAGCTTCATTGCTAAAATCTCAACTAAAACTTGGTGAAAAGTCTTTTAAATATCCCTTTTAACTATCACATCAACAGCCTGTGAAGAGTCAACATTTGTCACCTTCAATCTTTATTTTTCCTCTATCGCCTTTTTCTATCTTCTTCTTCTTATTTACAGCTTAAACCACGAATGGGATACCTCAGAGCAAAATAAACCATAGTCAGATTTTGTGCCTTGTGTTTACAAAAGCATCATTGTCTAATTACAGCTGCATTGGTCCACAAGCCACGGTTCAGAATTATTCCGTATGAGGCAGGAACGGAGGCTTTGATGTAGAGCCCTTAACGCAAGACAATGCAAATGACATTTACTAGCAATTTTTTCCCCCATTAATGAACAGTACTTCAGGGAGTGTAAAGGCAAGAGGCATATAATTTCTGAACTACTTAAATTGCTAATTAGATCTGTACAGGAGGTGTATTCCTAATGCAGACAATTACAACAGCTCCTAAGTGTTTGCCTTACAGTTGCTAATTACTGCAGAAGCCAATTAATTGCTGTTGACTTTTTGTATTCTTTTGCATATCACCAGTTAATATTTACATTTATAATGAAGACAAAATTGGCAAACACTGTGTCATTTTGTAATGAACAATTCCAGTGTCTAAACAATGAACACATTATCTTCATTTGTGCCTGAAGAGTGCAGCTGATTAGCATATGTTCTGTGCATGCTAGAACACTGCTCTTTCTTCTCAAGACTTAAAACGTCACTTAGGTGCAGGACATGCAGATGCAATGTCTCCAGGGCTCTTGGAATTGGTTCTCACCATATGTCATACAGCCAAGAACGAAACAGCACAGCTCTATAAAAGTATGAGACTGGAGTGACTGAGCTTCCCCACGGAAGACAAGCACTAAGAGAATGCCCTAGACAATTGTCTCTTTTGGCCACTCAGTATCTGCACTACCTACCCATGCTGGTGAATGCTCCTCTGGTATGAGATCTCCCGCTCTAGATGTTGGAAAGGCCAGTGAGCACACTTTCTAGTCTACTTCAGCCTTGAGTGGGCAATAGTTAGGCACTCTCAGTTAAATGCACCTGTTTCAGACCTACAGTCAGGTCCTAGCAGGCCAAAGGAAGGAAGAACACAATGGAGTTTTCTAGTCTTAATGGTGGTTAGTAAGCATGGTGGCTGCTACTAGTCAACAGAAAAAACAACAGCACATAATAATTGGTTGTGCATATGGAGGGGTTTAAGTACTTCTTTTCTCCCTGGCTCTGCAGTCCTGTGGCCAGTCCTCCTATCTCCCCGTGATTCTGAGAGAAACTCGGTCATTTGAAAACCGTTTTCCTGTCTAAAAATGGTTTTCCAGAGTTTCTTTTGTTAACCACTAAGAACAACTGCAGGCGTTTTTCAGGTTTGACGGGTGATGGGGATGGACCCATTGCCCAGAGTGCCATGTGTTATGTATCATTTGACTTTTATAAAACCATTTATTTAGATGCCTTATATCAAGAAGGAAAGGAAATATAGATGACTCCATTCCTAGCTTCACAGTACCAACAAAAGGAAATAAATAAAACAAATACAGAACTACATGCACACACACATGCCAACTTTTGTTGTTTCTACCTGCCAAAGGGAATAAGTTGGAAATAATTCTTTTCCTAACCAGCATATTTGTCAGACTGTGTATTGTAAACAGCAGGGGCCTGAAGTGATTTTGTCAACCAGTTTCCAACAGTGAAAGCATAACTTTCATCTGCAACAACCTCTGGCACTCCAAACAGAAGAGGGGTGGAAAATGACTTCTTGAACAAGTAAAACTTCTGGCTGCCTCCTCCAGGATAGATACGCTACTCTGTTACCCTCACACTTTATTGCTTCTCCGGTAACACTGCAGTTAGGCACTGGTGACAAAGTGGGAACACAAGAACAAATAGAACATAAAGTGAATAATTTGCCTTTCAAGAATTAAAAGCCAAAAATAGACATGGGTATTCCAAAAGAAGAGGACCTCTACGCACTGCTAAGGACTCGCAAAGAAATGCTGTCATAAATATTTAACAACTCAATCTCCATAAATATAAAATATAAAATGCTCTGATTTGCACCATTTTCATCTCTTTACTGTAAATACTACCATGGCCAATTTCAACCTACAAATGGGATTTCAGTGAACACAAAACTGGGGAGACATGTTCAGTAGCATGCCACATAGCATTTCCATCAAACAGATAAAAACAAAATTTACATGCATAGATGTAGATAACTCCAAGAGCACAGACGATAGTAAAATGTAGTGACTTAACCAGTAAGTGACATCTCTTCAGTACTTATTATTTGTTTCACTATAATTTATCTCTTATAAGTTGCATAGAAGCTATATGATTTATATTTTAATAATCAGCTCTCAACAGTCTTGAAAATGTTAACAGTTGTCTTTCACAAGCATGTACGAGCTGGCTTTGGCACACGACTATGGTAAGTCACATGTAGTTAGCTGATGTTAGGGTTCTACCCTTTGTTCATCAGAATTTAATTTTGTCTATTTACAGCAAAGGTTTCAAAATTTACTTTGCTGAGTAATTCTCAAATAAAATCAACTAAATGGGCTATAGTAAACTTGATAGTTAATTGTTCTCTGACCTTTGAAATATGTGTAGAGGAAAAATTTAATATTACCATTAATAGTATAAAGTGTCCCCAATAATTATTACTTAATTGTTCTCTGGCCTCTGAAATATGTGTAGAGGAAAAATTTAATATTACTATTAATAGTATAGTAAGTGTCCCCAATCATTATTACTTACCTTGTTATATACGGCTATAAAATCAACATAATGAAGTCACAAAAGATGGATACTACATTATTACCCAAGATGAGTTCACTGTTCTAGGCAAAAAAAAAAAAAAAAAAAGAATCTACTAGTTTACAGTTTCATTGAAATTGAAAAAAAAAGTCAACATATATTCAGTATCATTACATTCTTCACAGTGAGACATGATGTCCATATCACCCATGTCTATATCATTCATTGAATGAATTTGTCCCTGATTAAAATGTTCATAAACAGTCAAATTAATGCAATATTCAGTCTAGGGAAATATACAAGAATAGAGGGAGACAGAGGTAAATCCATAGCCTGTGATATTCAGCTCTATCTAAACACATACCACATATGTATGTGTATATATCTGTATGTGTGCATGTATGTTCATGTATACATATGTACATATGTGCAAGTGTTTGTATATTCCTGTGGTATTTTAGCTTTGCTTTTTAAGAATATCTAATGGAGATTTAAACATTACTGAGATCACATGCATAATTATTTTTCAAGGTAAACACATGGACACCCATGGCAGATTCAAGTCAATGCTTATCTATTTTTCAAGATCACATCTTTGTTATAGCTTTGTCTACACAATTTGTCCTAACCTGATTGTTTACTCCATGATAAGTATTTCAATTTCTTAATGTGAACAAATGATTAAAAAGAACACATTTCAGGCATTAATAACTTGAAGAGGCCAAGAAAACTCATGAAATATTTTAAGAATCCTCATCTGAGGTACATGGAGTAAACATATAACAGAGAGGAAAATCTAACATGTATTAATAGACTGAAAGAGAGAATTCTTGGCCTCTTAGTTAGCAAATCTAGTCTCAGGGACATGTACACAGCATTCTGATTCTTGAAGTTGCCAAAGCATTGCTGACTGTACTTGAAATCTCCTCTTTCTCCAAATCTTTACAAGTTTAATTTCATGCATTAATTGTGTTGAAAGTTCTCAGAAGTAATAACATTAGCTTCCTGTTTCTCTTGTCATTTCCAGATTGCAAAGCCAGAGCTGCCTAAAAACAATCTCTCCTCTGATGGGGCCACACATGTATCTCACCCCTGACGTTTCACTGATGCAAGGACACTGTGATAAATCAACTTCTCATGTAATTACGGGACCTAAATGTGTAACATCCATCACACAACTGTTTCTGCTTTCTCTGTGTATGCTCTTTGTAGCCCCTATCTCTTAGGAATTCAAACAGACAGGCCAGATTTATACATTCCTCATAGAGCTTCCAGTGTTTCCTTAGGTACTCAGCTTCATTCCACACCTGCTCTGGGTTTCCCCTTGGGACTCTTTCTTGCCTCCTTCAGACTCTCCCTTCCAACTTGATTTGACTAGGCACACAGGACCTTAGAGGGAAAAGTTTAATCCTAAACAAACCCTCATTTGTGTTATTAAAATGAAATTTAAAGGAAACACAAGGAAGGACTATTTTGAAAACAAACAAACAAAAAAGTCGCCTTTAAAAAAGAAACAAATTGTAACTTAATTCACTCAAACTCACTCACTGCCCTATGCAAAAAGAGGGAGCTTCCTGCCACTCTGCAAGCCTTTCTCTGTGGACTCCTTGCCCCTGTGTTCTGATTCTCCAAAGGCAGAAAGAATGACATAATTTAGGTTGAACTGAAGGTCATTTGGAGCACCTCCAGCTGTCCAGTTAACTAAACTACAAGAGGAAAGGGTTTGGGGCTCCCTCTTAAATTTCATTTTCTGTATTGTGACTAACTTGAAGTTATGGATGTGTGAATTTCTTGATGAGCTTCCTCAGCCTCATCCCCAGTATTGTGAACCCCCCAGACGGCTCATCTGTGCTTCGTTCTCACCCCGCATGCTCTTTGTTTCTTTGTTTGGAATTGGTGGTGATGGATTCATGTGGCATTAAAAAAAAAAAAAAAAACCTACAAAATCACTCAAACAGAAGGAAGAGGAGAGGATTAGTGCGAACCAGCTGGCTAGAATGAAATTGGCAGGGTTCAGCCAATGAAAGTCAACTTGCCAAGATTTAGTCTTCAGTTAGGTCATCTGTTTCCCCCTCACTAAACAACTCTTGGATATTTATAGACATAAATGAATTTTTATTCTCTGCAATAGCCAATAACTTGTCATTTCTGGTATGTGAATGTCAGTCATGGGGAAAAACAAGGACTTGTATATGGAACACTCAAATGTAGTTGCCTTCAAGTGGAAAACAAGGAACAGATATATTATTTTTCTACACTGAATGCCAAACCAAAACAGAATTTGTGGAGACTTCATATGGTTGGCAGACATTATACATATTGCTGGACAGCTGCACATTATTTATAAGAGTTTCCAAAGTTTAAGTATTTCTTAATATGTACATTTCCAGCCCTCCAACTTGAGGCTTTCAAATTACCTCAATAGTCTATAATCACTTTAGGTGACAAGGTGTTTTCTCCACTAGTTTCAATCCAGGTATTAACGTCAGGAAATAAACATATTGCTCAAAGTTCGATTCATATTTCACCTGCTGAGACAGTTAGATTGTCTTTTATTTGTTTGCTTATTTTTAGTATATAGCACATAGCTCTAAACCTCGTTTTTACGTGATTTTCCCAAAGCCCATTACTATTTGATTGCACTTTTTTTTTTTCCAATTTTTTGTCAAGCTTTAAACATTTAAGGTGACTTTCCAGGCTTCCCTGGTGGCTCAGTGGTAAAGAATCCATCTGTCCATGCAGAAGACAGGAGTTCCATCCCTGAGCCGGGAAGATCCCATATGCCATAGAGCAACTAGGCCCATGTGCCAAACTATTGAGCCTGCGCTCTAGAGCCACAGAGCCCCAACTACGGGGCCCATGTGCTGCAACCTTTGAATCCATGTGCCCGAGAGCCTGGGCTCCCCAGCAAGAGATGCCACCGCCGTGAGAAGCCCGTGCACTGCAACTGCGGCAACTAGAGGAAAACTCAAGCAGTAATAAAGACGGAGCGCAGCCAAAAATAAAAAAGAATAGATTAAAAAATTCAAGGTGACTTTCAGTTTACTGTTTCCTAGAACCAAACTTTCTTTGTTTTATGTGGAGGTTGATAACACTGTGTGGGAAATGTGTATGTGGAAGATGCAGTAATGTGTTTACATACACAAAGAGACATACATAAAAGTACCTGCGAGTGAACAGCAAACTTCTGACTTTTCTACATTTAACTGCCCTGTTTTTATCTATGTGTGGACACATGGGTCCATGATCTACAGTAGTTTGTATTTCGTTGGACCATGAATTTAAGTCACCTGGGTTACAACTGTGATGTGTAAGAAACCAGATCAGTGGTCGCACAGAACTGTTCAATCCTACCTATCAGTAGGACCGCTATGGTTTACTCACGTCACAGAGTTCATATTATCCTTGAAAAAAAAAAAAATAATTTTTTTAAATAAAAATAACCACTATGTGAAAAACAAGCCTGTATAAGAGGAAAGGTTGTTAACTTATGATGTGAAAATATGCACAGAAAATGTGATGGGAGGCGGGAACATGCTTCAGACATAACTAATATAGCTCATAAAGCACTTTCTGACAATGTATTCAGAACCTCAGAGCTAGATAAAAGTCTTAATTATAACCTCTCTCAAGTTGTAGAAGCAGAGGTTATAAACTCTAACATCTCTAGGGCCCAGGAAGGTAATATCAATGAGCTAAGGGAACTAGGTGTAAGAGACATTCCGAGAGGTGAGGAGCTGTGAAAAACTTTTGTGAACACATGCCACGCCTAAAAGGGCAATGGATATCCAGATACAGCTATCATGGGAAATAGAGATTAGTGTTGACTGATCTTCAGTTTTCTAAGTGAAGCCAGAAACTCAAAATTATATGTAAAATCCTACTGACTCAAAAAGAAAAAGGATACTGTGCGGTGGGGGTAAGCCCAAAACAAAAACAAAAAGCCCACAGGAGCCAGCTAGTTGACATCTCCTGGCATAGGATCTACACAAATACATGTATATCTGCCTAGGAAAACTGATGAGAGTGTTTACAAACCTCTCAGTCAAAAACAGATGCACCATTAAAGGACACGTGTCAGAACACCTACTGTCATTTCAGCATCACTACCATCCTCTTCAGAGGTAGTTTCTGGAATTTCCAGAATATCCTCCATGAAAGAGTTTGCCAGTGAGAGTCACCTGTACAAAGCCCAGGAGGCAGAAGGAAAAGAGGGTCCATTACTCTCTGGAAGCAGACATTTAGGAAGATGTGATTTACGGGGGCTTCTTGGTAAGCTCTTGACAACCACTCTTCTGCTGCCTCAGACTGAAACAGTTGGTGGGAATTGCCCAGAAATTCTTCAGCAATGCCCAGCCTTCCCTTGAGAAGCAGATGGTTCGGTGCTTCAGGCTGAGGGGTTCCGCAGTGCCGCAGCCCCCACGGTCTCCTTCAGCTTTAAGGCGCTTTACGCCTCCCACCCCTGTACTTCACACACCTTCGTAACTAGAATAC
This sequence comes from Cervus canadensis, assembly GCF_019320065.1. Classification (NCBI taxonomy): domain Eukaryota; kingdom Metazoa; phylum Chordata; class Mammalia; order Artiodactyla; family Cervidae; genus Cervus; species Cervus canadensis. The sequence continues at coordinate 16,711,568 of NC_057399.1, forward strand.
GCTGACTGGCTTCCAACCAAACCACGACTGAGACGTACAGTATTTGAATGAAGAGAGATATGAAAACGGTTTTCTTAGATGAGTTAGAATCACAGAGCTAGAGAGCTACAAAGAATGTAGTCGTTGAAACTGATTTTATCAATTAATGTATAAGATTGGAGATCACTTATCTTCATAGATATTTAATCCATTTTTTGGTCAGGTACAGTTTGTTTATGCAATAAGATACTTTTACCTGTCTAAATGTGGTAGTTGAGGCAGGTGGGTACAGAATGAAGGGAAAGTGACACTAGAATTATTCTAGCCTAGTGTCTACCCATTTGTAAGGTGAACTAACCAACATATACTTCCTTTTATCTTTTTTTTTTCAGTGTCTGTTTCATTTTTTGCTGACACGAGTCAAAATAAAATGCCAAATATGGATTAAACTAATTCTAACTGATTGCTTAAAAAATCTGTATTTTCTTTTTTGCATTGCTGAATATCCCCCATTCTAAACAATATTCAACTATGTTTTCACTTTACATACACAAGGCACACATGCACACAGATGGCTATCTAATTGTCTTAATCACAACATGCTTGCAGTAACTCACTTTAATATATTTTGTTGTTGTCAATTCATTTATTCAACAAATATTTAATGAACACCTATGTGCCACATACTTTTCTAAGCACTTTGACTACAGTAATAAAACAAAATCCATGCCTTCATGAACTTACATCCATACCTGGGAAAATAGGTAATTAACAAAAGCATAAGTAAATATAGTCTAAGCTCAAAAGTCTATCTCATATAATAAGCAATATAAGGAGTTCAAGAGGCAGAGCATAAACAAAATGATATACTAGTGTAAAGAGCAGAGAGGAACAAGAAGGCAAATGTGGCTGCTTGACTGAAGATGAAGTCCCACCTTCAGAACCCAAGATCTTGTAAGGCTGTAGCCAGGACATTAGATTTTATTCTGAAGAAAGCGAAAGTCTTTGAAGTGTTCTATGCAGAGGAGTGATAGGATCTGATTTTCAGTTAACATGATCACTCTGAGAAGCTGTGTGAAAATGGGGGGCGAGGTCAAGAGCAGAAACTTATGAAATTAAAACTGAAATTTTCTATCTTCCCTGGGTCCAGGCATTAACGCTCTTAGAGCCTCATTTTCTTCACCTGTAAAACAGGAAAGGTTACTAATACTAATACTTATCTCAGAAGTGTGCCAAGGGGATGAGATGAGTTAATATATTTGGGGTAGTTAGAGCCTGGCAGGTATCAGCCAGCAAAAGCAGTGGGTGTAGTAGTAACAACATCAGCAGCAGTAGGAGGGCCACTCCAAACCCCTGCCAGATAGCAGATGCCACAAATAATTCCATTTTTGTCTTTCCAGATTTTCTACCTATACACAAAACTATCATACACATTATTTTTGCTCTTACGTTTTTCTTGGAAAGGGAATTGTACACACTGAATCTTTTATACACAATAATATTCATGGACATCCTATTATACCAGTGCAAGTAAATCTACTTAAATCGCTTAGTGTTGCACTGTACTGCATAGTTAGATGCACTGTGATTTAACATTTCTTATACATCTTCTAGGTTTTCTGTCTGTTTTCCTTCCTATGACACACACAGCTGTGATCATTGTATACTGTCCAGTACTATTTGTACACAAGCTACTGTGGGATAATTCTTATTGGTGGGGCTGATGGCTAGATAATTACTTGCATTTTAAATTTGGATTATCACATGTTACATGTCACAAAGCTATGGTAAACAAATCAGTGTGCTATTGGTACAAAAACAGGCATACGGATAAAGGGAACAGAACAGAGCACCTAGAAATAAACCCACACACCTATGGTCAATGAATCACTGACAAAGTCAGCAAGAATATAAAATGGGCAAAAGAGAGTTTCTCCAATCAGTGGTGCTGGGGAAGTTGGACAGCTGCATGTAGACCAATAAAGTTAGAATCCACCCTCACACCATGTAAAAATATAAACTCAAAATGACTTAAAAACATAATTTAACATAAGGCATGACACCATAAAACTCCTAGAAGAGAAAATAGGAAAACATTCTCTGAAATAAATCATATCAATGTTTTCTTAGGTCAGTCTCCCAAGGCATTAGAAATAAAAACAAAAATGAACAAATGGGACCTAATCAAACTTACAAGCTTCCGCATGGCAAAGAAAACCTTAAAAATTGAAAAGACAAACTACAGAATGGGAGAAAATATTTGCAAATGATGTGACAGACAAGAGTTTAATCTCCAAAATATATAAACAGCTCACACAACAACAACAAAAACAATAAAAAAAAAAAAAATGGGCAGAAGAACTTAATAGATATTTCTTTAAAGAAGACATAACAGATGGCCATTAGGCACATGAAATGATGTTCAACATAACTAATTATTAGAGAAATGCAAATCAAAACTACGTTGAGGTACCACCTCACACCAATCAGAATGGCCATCATTTAAAGTCTACAAATAACAAATGTTGGACAGGGTGTGGAGAAAAGGAGTCCTCTTACATGGTTGGTAGGAAAATAAGCTGGTGTAGTTACTACAGAAAACATATGGAGGTTTCTCAGAAAACTAAAAACAGAAATACCATAAGACCGAGTGATCCCATCCCTAGCATGTACCCAAAGAAAAGCATAGTTTTAAAGGATATATGCACCCCAATGTTCATTGCAGCACTGTTTACAATGTCAAGATGCAGAAGCAACCCAAATGTTCATTGGCATAGGAATGGAAAAAAAAGATGCGGTACATATATACAATGGAATATTACTCAATAGTTAAAGAGAACAAAATAATGTCACTTGCAGCAACATAGATTGATCTAGAGATTTCATACTCAGTGAAACAAGTCAGAGAGAGAAAGACAAATACGCTATCAGTTCAGTTCAATCGCTCAGTCGTATCCAACTCTTTGCAACCCCATGAACCACAGCACACCAGGCCTCCCTGTCCATCACCAAATCCCGGAGTCCACCCAAACCCATGTCCATTGTGTCAGTGATGCCATCCAACCATTCCATCCTCTGTCATCCCCTTTTCTTCCTGCCCTCAATCTTTCCCAGCATCAGGGTCTTTCCAAATGAGTCAACTCTCCACATCAGGCAGCCAAAGTATTGGAGTTTCAGCTTCAACATCAGTCCTTCCAATGAATATTCAGGGTTGATTTCCTTTAGGATTGACTGGTTGGATCTCCTTGCAGTCCAAGGGACTCTCAAGAGTCTTCTCCAACACCACACTTCAAAAGCATCAATTCTTCTGCACTCAGCTTTCTTTATAGTCCAACTCTCACATCCATACATGACCACTAGAAAAACCATAGCCTTGACTAGACGGACTTTTGTTGGCAAAGTAATGTCTCTGCTTTTTAATATGCTGTCTAGGTTGGTCATAACTTTCCTTATTGGAAGCAAGTGTCTTTTAATTTCATGGCTGCAATCACCATCCACAGTGATTTTGGAACTGAGAAAAACAAACTCAGCCACTGTTTGTTTCCCCATCTATTTGCCATGAAGTGATGGGACTGGATGCCATGATCTTAGTTTTCTGAATGTTGAGCTTTAAGTCAACTTTTTGACTCTCTTCTTTCACTTTCATTAAGAGGCTCTTTAGTTCTTCTTCACTTTCTGCCATAAGGGTGGTGTCATCTGCATATTTAAGGTTATTGATATTTCTCCCGGCAATCCTGATTCCAGCTTGTGCTTCATCCAGCCTAGTGTTTCTCATGATGTACTCTGCATATAAGTTAAATAAGCACAGTGACAATATACAGCCTTGACATACTCCTTTTCCTATTTGGAACCAGTCTGTTGTTCCATGTCCAGTTCTAACTGTCACTTCCTGACCTGCATATAGGTTTCTCAAGAGGCAGGTCAGGTGGTCTGGTATTCCCATCCCTTTCAGAATTTTCCACAGTTTATATACGAGATTATAATTACTATGTGGTATCACTTATATGCGGAATGTAAAATATGTCACCAATGAACCTATTTACTAAATAGAAACAAACCCACAGACACAGAGAACAGACTCATGGTTGCCAAGGGTGTGGGGAGGAAGAGGGACAGAATGGGAGTTTAGAGTGAGTATATGCAAACTGTTATATTTAGAGCAGATAAACAACAGGTTGTACTGTATAGTACAGGGAAACTATGTCCAAGCTTCTGGGATAAATCATAACAGAAAAGAAAAATTTTTAATGTATATATGTAAATAACTGATTCATTTTGCTATACATAGCAGAAATTAGCACATTGTAAATTAACTATACTTAAAAAAAAAAAAAGAAAAATTGGATTGCCACTACCAAATTACATTTTAAAAGGGTATTTTTGGTTATGTCCCAGAACCTTTCTTCACATAACCATAATAGTTGTATTATTTTAAAAATTTCGGTAAGTCTAAGGTCAGAACCACAGCTATGGTTTTTCCAGTGGTCATGCATGGATTTGAGAGTTCGACTGTGAAGAAAGCTGAGCGCCGAAAAATTGATGCTTTTGAACTATGGTGTTGGAGAAGACTCTTGAGAGTCCCTTGGACTGCAAGGAGATCCAACCAGTCCATCCTAAAGGAGATCAGTCCTGGGTGTTCACTGGAAGGACTGATGCTGAAGCTGAAACTCCAATACTTTGGCCACCTCATGTGAAAAGTTGACTCATTGGAAAAGACCCTGATGCTGGGAGGGATTGGGGGCAGGAGGAGAAGGGGACGACAGAGGATGAGACAGCTGGATGGCATCACCGACTCGATGGACATGAGTTTGAGTAAACTCTGGGAGTTGGTGATGGACAGGGAGGCCTGGTGTGCTGCGATTAATGGGGTTGCAGAGTCGGACACGACTGAGTGACTGAACTGACTGAAAGAACAGAAAAAATAGGCATTATTTTCTTACTTGTATTGGTTCACTTTTTCTTTGACTAGATTAAGACCATAGTGTTTTTTCCCCTATTTTTTTCCCTACTGCTTTCTAAGAGACATTTTTCACATGAGCAATATTGATTTTTTGTTTGTTTTATATTGTTCTTATCTCCTTCTGGTGTGTGATATGTTTTTAACCTTAATTTGGTGACAAGGTGATAATCTACTGCCTAACAGACTTCTAAAATATTTTGTTGTCAAATCTATGAACATTTTCTCTTTTAACTTCTTGCTCTTTTGTGTTACTGCACAAAGCCTTATGCCATCTTTAAGCAATATTCCTCTAACATTTTATAATTCATAAGCTTGGATGTATGGATCAATGATTAATCTGAAATGTATTTTTATCCTTGATGGAGTAAAGAGATGGGAATACCAGACCACCTTACCTGCCTCCTGAGGAATCTGTATGCAGGTCAAGAAGCAACAGTTAGAACTGGACATGGAACAGCAGACTGGTTCCAAATAGGGAAAGGAATACGTCAAGGTTGTATATTCTCACCCTGGTTATTTAACTTTTATGCAGAGTATATTACGTGAAATGCCAGGCTGGATGAAGCACAAGCTGGAATCAAGATTGCCCAGAGAAATATCAATAACATTAAATATGCAGATGACACCACCCTTATGGCAGAAAGTGAAGAGGAAGCAAAGAGCCTCTTGAAAGTGAAAAAGGAGAGTGAAAAAGTTAGCTTAAAACTCAACATTCAGAAAACTAAGATCATGGCATCTGCTCCCATCACTTCATAGTTAATAGATGGGGAAACAAGAGAAACAGTGAGAGACTTTAGTTTTGGGAGCTCTAAAATCACTGCAGATGGTGACTGCAGCCATGAAATTAAAAGATCCTTGCTCCTTGGAACAAAAGCTATGACCAATCTAGACAGCATATTAAAAAGCAGAGACATTACTTTGCCAACAAAGGTCCATCTAGCCAAAGCTATGGTTTTTCTAGTAGTCATATAAGGATGTGAGAGTTGGACTCTAAAGAAAGCTGAGCACTGAAGAATTGATGCTTTTGAACTGTGGTGTTGGAGAAGGCTCTTGAGAGTCCCTCGGACTGCAAGGCGATTCAACCAGTCAATCCTGAAGGAAATCAGTCCTGAATATTCACTGGAAGGACTGACACTGAAGCTCCAATACTTTGACTACCTGGTATGAAGAACTGACTCATCTGAAAAGACCCTGATGCTGGGAAAGATTAAAGGGAGAAGGGGAAGACAGAGGAGGAGATGGTTGGATGGCATCACCCACCGACTGGATGGACATGAGTTTGAGCAAGCTCTGGGAGTTGGTGATGGACCGGGAAGCCTGTTGTGCAGCAGTACATGGGTCACAAAGAGTCGGACATGTCTGAGTGACTGAACTGAACTGGAGTAGAGAGAGAATTACTTCAGTTGAAAAAGTACTAAAATATTTAAAAAATAATTCTCTTTTAAAGGAGCAATGTGCTCCGTTGGCTATGAAGTGTACTGGATAACAGTTCACACTTTCTTTCCCTTATGCCTACTTTGGAGGCCATATGTCCAATCCATCAGTGCACAGGTGGGAGGGGCCTGGATCCCTGAGCCAATACTAGGAAGGAAGTCACTTAAGAAAGCTCTAGATACAAACTGGGCTCTGAAAGCAGGAAACAAGACCTTGTTGACTAAGTCTTGTAACACGAGCGCTTATTTGTTACCACAGTATGAGGAAGCCTATCCTGACTGATGCAGGCCAACAAATAAGTAAACACACTCTGGCACAGGTTAAACCTGCTACCAGATTTCTGAGGGGAAAAAAAAAAAAAAAAAACACTGACAATAATGAATCATTTTTTTTCATAGAAGAGCTTAGAGATTTAAAAGGTAGAGAATGACAAGTGTATATAAAACACAGAGTCTATGTGAGTGCCACAGGTAGTAAAGAAAGAAAATAATAGGAAGCATATCAGGGAAATAAGTGGAAGTAACAATGTTAGAACATTCAAGTAGATTCACACTACTGATTAATTTGAAAAAGCTAGGTTAAAACAGGGACAGTTAAATCAAGCAAGCTGATCCAGAAAGTGTTTCTGGAAGGTACTTCTTTTCCTGACTTGAAGACGCTTCTCCTTTTCCTGATGATTTATTTTGCGTGGCGTTTCTGTGCACAATGCTTCAATACCAACTAAGAGAGCAGTAGCCCAGGCTGCCCCTCTATTGATTGCTGTCCTCTCGGCCTCAAGGGAACCACTTGTCACCTCATAGTGACTATGATGTCTACTACTGCAGAGAAGAAAAAAATCTTAGCTGTTGCAAAACATTTTCGAGTGATTTAAGGATCTAGCAGTCTACCAACTCACTGTTATAATGAGCTGTGTGGCTTTTCCCTTGGATTTTCCAGGACGTGCCCCTGAATTATTTATAACAGTGCAGCCACCTGCTTGCAACAATTTTCCATTTCGCCTTGTGCTCAACTGGGCTTGTCAGTGGACATTGCAGGTACAGGGCACTCGACACTTCACTCTCCAGCCCCCTGTAAGAACATGCTGACCAGAAGCTGCCACGTACCTTAAAAGTTCTTTTCCACTAAAGTCACGGTTTTTTATCTAAATAGATAGTCCTATAAGCTTTATTATAAAGAGCGGGGCTGGTTCAATTGTTCAACCAGGTGCTGTCAACTCCAGTGCTGCTTGTTTCTTCTGAAATATGGAAATTTATGAATATATGTGCCTGTGTTGACAAAAGCAATTTGGGTGGTGGGAAGGGAAAACGAAGTACAGCACTGAGCTGGCAAACAAGCAATGCCTTCGCTTTTTTCTCCCTCCACTTTAACAAAAAGAAACATTACATGTTTGAGTAGACAACAAGAGGCACCATTAGGATTCAGAAAATTGAATACCTAGACTGCAATAAAAAAAAGACAGTCACAGGGGAATCCATAATGGCTTCCCCACATTTAGTGGAATGCTTCCTTTTTTTATTCACCTTGCAAACAGTGTTCACAAACAACAGCAAAGAACAAAAGCTGTGATTTATATTTATGGACAGGTATACACGCACCCCTGACCTCCTGCTGCCTCTCTCACCCTCTGTACCAGAAGCAATTTATGGAGGCTGGTCTAAATAAACATTAAGGAGGCAAGGCCACAAACTGACAGTGAGGAAAATCAATGGTCTCCAGAAACCAGCGAAGAGGATCAATAAAAGAGATTAGGCATCACAAGCTGGTGTAAGGCAGTTACAGGTAAATGTGGCTTGCTCTTCATCTGACAGGGTTCTTGGCAACAGGATAAAAACTCATATAAACAGAAGCACACAGCGAGTAGCCAATGGAGACTCCTCCGGAATTGTAGAGACTGACAGATGACCCTAGAATGAAAGGGATTTATATACAGGCCGTTGGGAATTTTCAATTGCTTTTGCAGCATCATCTCAGACACCTGGGCAGCTGCTCACAGGAAGCAGTGCACATGGAGCTTCTGAAAATCTTGCTGCTTTTGCCTCTCATTAGTTAGCTTTCTCTGAAATTTTTTATTATTCCTCCCTGGACACATACCAGCCCTCTCTGTCCCCTTACAACACACACACGCACACACACACATGCGTGCACACACACACATCTTCAGCATGAGTGCATTATCAGGATTATTTATACTCAAATGAACAGTGAGCATGTATGGCAACTGGGACAGTGCAAACTGAACCCTACTTATCTATATCTCCAAAGAAGATTCATCCACTCATAATGTAAAGCATTGGACTGTTAACTGGAAAACTTGAATTAACAGAAGAATAAAGGATAATTACATTCTCAAGTTTTCAGGTTAATGTCCAAAGCTTCTCAACAAAAGAATGAAGGATAAACATGTTCTCGAGAAACAGAGACAATGAGAAAAGGAAGAACTGAGGCAGAATAGCCTTTTCCTGTTTATGGACCTGGGCAGTTAGAATGGAAAATTCAGTCTTAGCATAGTGGGAATGGTTACTTAAAAATAAAAACAAACAAACAAAACCAAAACAGTGCTTTATCTCGCTTCAGGAATTCCATTTAAAATTGGGGATAAGGCTTCTGTCTGACAAGAATATGATGGAATAATAGATGAATACAGGAAAAGAGGAAGTTCAATTATTCTAAACATTACAAGACAACTGGAATTTTAATTGAATTTTAATCTAAGGACAAGATGGATGTGAGGCTAACACTCTTGGTTGTAGGAGACTGAGATAATAACCACACTGGATTGAAGCATCTCCCACCTGTTGAGTGCAGGCTGACTTGGTGACTTGCTCTGACAATGTCAAGTGATAGAAATTGTCACTATATCTGAGATCTGAGTCTGGGTTTCAAGAAACCTTAAATAGTATTCTGGGTTTCAAGGAACCTTAAATAGTATTCTTCTGATGCTCCTGATTCCAAAAGTGGTCACAACTTGTTAGCATTAGCCTATCACTTCCAAAATGAACAGGAGGACTTTGTTCTGTTGGGAGGGATCTGGAAAGGGAAGATTAACATTAGAACCAAATAGTGGTCTCTATCCATTTCTTCAACATGTCTGACACTTGCAAATAAATGGGAATACTTCCGCATTGTTAAAAAGAGTAACCTGACAATATGCCTGCATGTCTCACAGAAACTTGTCAAAGAAATAAGATCATGGGACACTGGGTGCATCCAATCTGTCATATTAATGAAAATTCCCCAAAGCTTCAATGTTCATTTTTCCTTTGTGCTTCCAATAAGAAAATCATTTGAAAGGGAAGGTATGGGGGCACATGCTCTCAGAGGGCCCCACCATTTCATTAGAATGGTTTGTGCTAATTTTCCCTATGAAGGAAGACATTTTTTCCCTATCAGATCTCTCAACCATACGCTTATGTTGTCACCCTATTGCCATTATCTACAGCGTATAAGTTGTCTACAGTGCTGATACCACTCATCCCACTGTGATTGCAGCCCTTTGTCTAGCTTCCTAAATATGTCTATTTTCTAACTTGTATTTTATAATCTGTGATATCCCCATGAGCTGTTAGCACATTTATTTCCTGCTACATTCCCAAGGATGAAATGATAGGCATTGCCCCTTTATTTTAAGGAACAGTCATTAGTAGATACGGAGAAGGCAATGGCACCCCACTCCAGTACTCTTGCTTGGAAAATCCCATGGACGGAGGAGCCTGGTGGGCTGCAGTCCATGGGGTCACTAAGGGTCAGACAAGACTGAGCGACTTCACTTTCATGCATTGGAGAAGGAAATGGCAACCCACTCCAGTGTTCTTGCCTGAAGAATCCCAGGGACGGGGGAGCCTGGTGGGCTGCTGTCTATGGGGTCGCACAGAGTCAGACACGACTGAGCGACTTAGCGGCAGCAGCAGCATTAGTAGATACCATGCCAGGAATGTTTTACAGGTTCTTAGGTAAGTTGAACTATCTTATCTCCTCTGATACTTCCTAACGAGAGGGAGGAAATATAATTTTCCCTCCACCCTTCTAGGTTTCTGACTGAGACTGTCATAATCAGTTCAGTTCAGTCGCTCAGTGGTGTGATTATCACAATAGTTTTAGTGAATGTCCATCATCTCAAATGGACCAAAAAAATACAGGAATAAAGAAAATATTTTCCTTGTGATGAGAACTCTTGGGATTTACTCTCTTAATAACTATAACATATAACACAGTTAGTGCAGATGCTTGATCCTGTCTGCCTCTTTGTGACCTGATGGACTGCAGCATGTCAGGCTACCTTGTCCATCACCAACTCCTGGAGTTTACTCAAACTCATGTCCATAGCGTCAGTGATGCCATCCAACCATCTTATCCTCTATCATCCCCTTCTCCTCCCACATTCAATCTTTCCCACCATTAGGGTCTTTTCCAATGAGTTGTTTCTTCACATTGGGTGGCCAAAGAATTAGAGTTTCAGCTTCAGCATCAGTCCTTCCAATGAATATTCAGGACTGATTTCCTTTAGGATGGACTGGTTGGATCTCCTTGGAGTCCAGGGGACTCTCAAGAGTCTTCTCCAACACCACAGTTCAAAAACATCAATTCTTTGGTGCTCAGCTTTCTTTATAGTCCAGTTCTCACATCCGTACATAACTATTGGAAAAACTGTAGCTTTGACTAGGTGAAACTTTGTTGGTAAAGTAATGTCTCTGCTTTTTAACATAATGTCTAGGTTGCTTATATCTATTCTTCCAAGAAGCAAGCATCTTTTAATTTCATGGCTACAGTCACCATCTACAGTGATTTTGGAGTCCAAAAAACCACAGTCTCTTACTATTTCCATTGTTTCCCCATCTATTTCCCTTGAAGTGATGGGACCAGATGCCATGATTCTAGTTTTCTGAATGCTGAGTTTTAAGCTAACTTTTTCACTCTCCTGTTTCATCAAGATCTTTAGTTCTTCTTGCTTTCTGTGCTAAGTGTGGCATCATCTGCATATCTGAAGTTATTGATACTTCTCCCAGCAATCTTGATTCCAGCTTGTGCTTCATCCAGCCTGGCATTTCGCCTGATATATTCTGTGTATAAATAAGCAGAGTGACAATATACAGCCTTGACGTACTCCTTTACCAATCTGGAACCAGTCTGTTGTTCCATGTCCAGTTCAAACTGTTGCTTCTTGACCTGCATACAGATTTCTCAGGAGGCAGGTCAGGTGCTCTTGTATTCCCATGTCTTAAAGAATTTTCCACTCTGTTGTGATCTACACAGTCAAAGGTCTTGGAGTAGGCAATAAAGCAAAAGATCTTTTTCTGGAGCTCTCTTGCTTTTTCGCTGATTCAGTGGATGATGGAAATTTGACCTCTGGTTCTTCTGCCTTTTCTAAATTCAGCTTGAACATCTGGAAGTTCATGGTTCATGTACTCTTGAAGCCTGGCTTGGAGAACTTTGAGCATCACTTTGCCAGCATGTGAGATGAGTGATAGTGTGCAGTAGTTTGAACATTCTTTGGTATTGCCTTTCCTTGGGATTGGAATGAAAACTGACCTTTTCCAGTCCTGTGGCCATTTCTGAGTTTTCTAGATTTGCTGACATATTGAGTGCAGCACTTTCACAGAATCATCTTTTAAGCTTTGAAATAGCTCAACTGGAAATCCATTACCTCCACTAGCTTTGTTCTAAGTGATGTTTCCTAAGACCCACTTGACTTTACATTCCAGGATGTCTGGCTCTAGGTGAGTGATCACACTATCATGGTTATCCAGGTCATGAAGATCTTTTTTGTATGGTTCTTCTGTGTATTCTTGCCACCTCTTCTTAATATCTTCTGCTTCCCTTAAGTCTATATCATTTCTGTCCTTTATTGTGCCCATCTTTGCATGAAAATTTCCCTTGGTATCTCTAATTTTCTTGAAGAGCTCTCTAGTCTTTCCCATTCTATTGTTTTCCTCTATTTCTTTGCACTGATCACTGAGGAAGGCTTTCTTATCTCTCCTTGCTATTCTTTGGAACTCTGCATTCAAATGGGTATATCTTTCCTTTTCTCCTTTGCCTTTCACTTCTCTTCTCAGCTGTTTGTAAGGCCTCATCAGACCACCATTTTGCCTTTTTGCATTTCTTTTTCTTGGGGATGTTCTTGATCACTGCCTCCTATACAATGTCATGAACCTCCGTCCATAGTTCTTCAGGCACTCTATCAAATCCAATCACTTGAATCTACTTGTGACTTCCACTGTATAATCATAAGGGGTTTGATTTAGATCACACCTGAATGGACTAGTGGTTTTCCCTACTTTCTTTAATTTCAGTCTGAATTTGGCAATAAGGAATTCATGATCTGAGTCACAGTCAACTCCCAGTCTTGTTTTTGCTCCTGTAATAAAAAGACAGATTAACAGAAGAAAACAAACATAAGTAAAGAACATGTATACCTCCAGTATACATGGGAAATACCCAGAAAAACTGAGAAACTCCCCCAAATGGTCCAAAACATCACCTTAAATACCATCTCCTGTTAAAGACAAAAGAACAATGTTCGGGGAAGTACAAGACGTTTATGGAAAGTTATGTGGCAAACACAGTGAACAAGTTTATGATTCTTGTTGTTGCTGAGTTGCTCAGTTGTGTCTGACTCTTTGCAGCCCCATGGACTACAGCACATCAGGCTTCTCTTTCCTTCACTATCTCCTAGAGTTTGCTCAAACTCATGTCCACTGAGTCGGTGATGCCATCCAACCATCCCAATCTTCTGTCACCCCCTTCACCTCCTGTCCTCAATCTTTCCCAGCATCTGGGTCTTTTCCAGTGAGTCAGCTCTTCATATCAGGTCACCAAAGTATTGAAGCTTCATCTTCAGCATCAGTCCTTCCAACGAATATTCAGGGTTGATTTCCTTTAGGATTGACTGGTTTGATCTCCTTGCTGTCCAAGGGACTCTCAAGAGTCTTCTTCAGCACCACAATTTGAAAGCATCAATTCTTCAGTGCTAAGCCTTCTTTATGTCCAATTCTCACATTCATACATAACTACTGGAAAAACCATAGCTTTGGCCATATAGAGCTTCCGCAGCAAAGTGAAATTTCTGTTTTTTAATACAGTGCCTATGTTTCTCATAGCTTTTCTTCGAAGGAGCAGGCATCTTTTAATTTCATGGCTGCATTCACCATCCTCAGTGATTTTGGAGCTCAAGAAATAAAATCTGCCACTGTTTCCATGAAGTGATCAGACTAGATGCCATGGTTTTAGTTTTCTGAATGAAGAGTTTTAAGCCAACTTTTTCACTCTCCTCTTTCACCCTCATTAAGAGGTTCTTTAGTTCCTCTTCACTTTCTGCTATTAGAGTGGTATCGTATGCATATCTGATGTTGTTGATATTTCTCCTGGCAATCTTGATTCCAGTTTGTGATTCATCCAGGCCAGCATTTCACATGATGTACTCTGCATATAAGTAGGGTGACAAAATACATCTTGATGCACCCCTTTCCCAGTTTTGAACCAGTCTGTTGTTGCATGTCCAGTTCTAACTGCTGTTTCTTGATCTGCATACAGGTTTATCAGGAAGCAGGTCAGGTGGTCTGGTATTCACATCTCCTTACGAATTTTCCCATTTGTTGTGATCCACATAGTCAAAGTTTCCATTGTAGTCAATGAAGCAGATGCTTTTTGGAATTCGCTTGTTTTTTCTATGATTCAACGGATGTTGGCAATTTGATATCTGTTTCCTCTGCCTTTTCTAAACCCAGTCTGTACATTTGGAAGTTCTCAGTTCACATATTGTTGAAGTCTAGCTTGAAGGACTGTGAGCACTGTCTTGCTCGCACGTGAAATGAGCGCAATTGTACAGTAGTTTGAACATTCTTTGGCATTGCCTTTCCTTTAAGTCTAAGACTTTTCCAATGATAAAGAGTTTCTAGAGTTCTAGAGATTTCATCTAGCATCACCTCTAGATGACTAGGGAGGAGGACACTCTTATAAGTGGGGATTCTCTTATAAATGTAAACGCCTCTTACACAAGGGTAACTTTTACTTGCTTTCAGAGCTTCTTCTAGATCTGTGGTTTCTAAATAATAGGTAACCTAGAATAATCTTTAGGCCAAAGAGGCATACTTTGGAGTGACAGATTATGCTCCCCTTCACTTTATACCTGGAATGAAACATGAACATGATACCAGACCAAAGAGGTACCTGGAATACCCTATTAGCAAATGATCCTTGCTTCTCTGCACCTGGTGTCCTTGGTGAAGCACCAGCTCTTTCCAGCTTCTATTCTTTCAGGCCACATAATCTCCCAACACACAGCATCAGGCCAGTCTTATCTAACACTAAGGCCATACACATTGAAAAATCAAATACAGATTGTTAAATTCTCTGATTTACCCCTAACTCTGGTTTTAAATCCCTTCATGAGATATGTATACATAGCCCAGACAAATGTGAACATACATAGTTATGCTCTTGCAGTTTAAAAATATTTATGCTGCTATTGAAGGAGATCAGTCATCAGTCTAAAAGGCATTGACAAGACTTTCCATTTGGTATTGAGCTTGGTTTTCACAGCAAGCCAATTATTTTATGGATGATCACAGCCCATTTGGGCCTATGACAAAATCATTATTGAGGAAATCATTAAGTGCATCTTTCTGAAACCACACTGGCTACTTTTGTTCCCACTTTTCTGATGCTTGTATTCACGGATCAAATTGAAATTAAATAAAGGTATAATTGGAAGAAAGATGATGTGTTCTTAATACACCAAGGAAAGCACAACATAATCAGAAAATCATTTCTAAAATCTGTCATTTACTTGCTTATGTGGGCTAAGACAACTTGCTTAACTTCTCATCGTCTTTCCTTGGATTATGAATGTTTTGCATCTGTCTTACATGACTCATAAGATAGTTATGAAGCTCAAAATGAAGAGCACGAAGGAAGCTTTACATCAAATGTAAATGGTTATAACATGTAAAATACAGTATTTCAGTATTTATGAAGCTAAATGTTTAAAAAACAGCAGATAGTTACTATGCCAGAAAAAAAGAAAAGATAATTAGGATAGAGTTTTTATAAATGTGGGCTTGCATTCTTGCTTTAGAAACAAATAAATAAGCAAAACTGTTTGGAAAAAGTAAAGAAGATGGTGATCGTCCACTACTACTATTTCTACAGTTATTATGCAATAAGAATGAACACTTGTATCAAGCCCTGGGCTAAACTTTTTACACCCATTACCATAAGCCTCATAATCCTCTCTAAGTAGGAAATTATGTTCACCATTTTACAGATGTGGATATTAAAGTTTGAAATATTACAGCATTTTAGCATGACACTAGAGCTTGACTTGGAATGGAAAAGGCAGAGGCTTTAGATGTGAGTTTATTGTTAAATATTTCAGATCCTTTTGCCTCATCCAGGTAATTATTACAGCAAGCCTTTTGGAAAAATTTCTAAAACACCAATATGAGGAGCAGCTCAGAACATCATCAGTGGCTACTGTTGAGGCAGAAATTTTTTCTACCCTTCTAGGTTCCTCTGGTTGGTCTAAGAATTAGCTTGACATGGGACAGGTTGACAGGAGAAAAACACACAAATATTTAATAACATGTACACATGGGAGAAATCAACCCTGAATATTCATTGGAAGAAATGATAAAGTTGAAGCTCCAATAATTTGGCCACCTGATGCAAAGAGCTGACTCACTGGAAAAGACCCTGATGCTGGGGAAGATTGAAGACAGGAGGCAAATGGGGCGACAGATGATTATAGGTTAAATATGGACATCCTAGGCGAAATGCAGAAATTCCTAGAAATGTGCAAGCTCCAAGACTGAAGCAGGAAGAAAGAGAAAATATGAAAGCCCAATTACCAGTAATGAAACTGAATCAGTAATATACAGGAAACTATCAATAAACTAAAGTCCAGAAACAGAAGACTTCACAGGTGAATTCTAGAAAACATTTAGAGATGAGTTAATATTGTACCTAGACTCCTCAAATCATTTCAAACAAATACAGAGGAAAGAAGGAATACTTCTGAACTCATTAAGTGAGGCCAGCATCACTCTGATACCAAAACCAGACAAAGATATCTCTCTCTCTCTCTCTGTGTCACACACACACACACACACACACACACACCAATTACAGGCCAATATCACTGATGAATATACATATAAAAATCCTCAATAAAATATTAGCAAATCAAATTCAACAATACTTAAAAATAATCATACACCTTAAACAAGTAAGGTTTATCTTAGGATGCAAGGATGGTTCATTATACACAAATCTATCAATGTGATACACAACATAAACACATTAAAGAATAAAAATCAAATGATCATCTCAATGGACACAGAAAAAAAGCTTTTCACAAAATTTAACATCTATTTATGATAAAGGCTCTTCAGAAAAACAGATACAAGGGGGACATACTTCAACATCATAAAAGGCATATATAACCAGGTCACAGTTCACATTATAGTTAATGGTGAAAAGCTGAAAGTATTATCACTAAGATGAGGAACAAGACAAGTATGTCTACTCTAACCATCAGAAAAATGCAAATTAAAACCACCATAAGATATCACCTTATATTTGTCACAATGGTTATCACCCCAAAAGCAACAAATAACCAGTGTTGGTGAGGATATGGAGCAAACGGAAAAGGAAACCTCATGTGCTTTTAATGGGAATGAAACTTGGTATAACCATTGTAGGAAACAGTGTGGAGACTCCTTAGAGAGTTGAAAATAAAATTATGATGCCATCCAGCAATTCCACTCCTGGGTATTTATCCAAAGAAAAGGAAAACACTAATTATAAAAGATACAAAGATTGCTATATTCATTGCAGTATCATGTACAATAGCCAACATGGTATACACAAATAAAGAAGTGATTTTACATTGATATACACTCACACATACAGGCCTAAACACAGAGTGAAATATTACTCACCAATAAAAAAGGAAAAAAATCTTGCCATTTGTGACAACAATGGACAGCCCTAGAGTACATTATGCTAAGTGAAATACGTTTGGCAGAGGAATACAAATCTGTATAATCACATATATGTGGAATTAAAAATAAAACAAAACCAATGAATAGATACAACATACAGATATAAAAAAAAAAACACACAGGGAGTTGTCAGAGGGAAGTGAAGTAGGGGGAGAAAAGAAACAGCTGAAGGAAATTAGAAGCTTCCAGTTACAAAAAAAAAGTTATTCAGGGGTATGAAATAACTATGTAATATCTTTGTATGGTTACAGATGGTATCTAGACTTATTGTGGTGAAAAGGATAGAGATATGTTGAGAAGTATAGAGATATCGAATCACTATGCTGTGTAACAAAACTAACATGGTGTTGTAGGTCTATTATGCTTCAAAAACAAACAAGCAAGCAAGCAAACTCATAGAAAAAGAAATCAGATTTGTCATTACCAGAAGCAATTGGTAGGAGGAGATGGAATTAGAAGCAGGCAGTCAAAAGGTACAAGCTTCCAATGATAAAGATAAATAAGTACTAGGTATGTAATATACATGATAAATATAATTAACACTTCTCTAAGTTTGGCCACCTAATGCGAAGAACTAACTCATTGGAAAAGACCCTGATGCTAGGAAAGATTGAAGGCAGGAGGAGAAGGGGATGACAGAGGATGAAATGGTTGGATGGCATGGCCAACTCGATGGACCTGAGTTTGAGCAAGCTCCAGGAGCTGATGAAAGACAGGGAAGCCTGGGGTGCTGCAGTCCATAGGGTAAAAGATTCAGACACAACTGGGTGACTGAACTAACCATGTTATACATTAGACTTATTAAGAGAGTAAATCCCAAGAGTTCTCATCACAAGGGAAAAAAATTCATTCTATTTCTGTATTTTCTCTGTTCATTTGAGATGATGGACAGTCACGAAAATTATTGTGGTAATCATTTCATGAATCATGTATGTCAAATCACTATGTTTACCCCGTAAGGTTATATAGTACTGCATGTCAATTATATCTCAATAAAACTGAAAGAAAAAAAATGGGTACTCCATTGACATTGGCACATTCAATTCATTAAGAAACAGTTATTAATTCATTGACAAACAGTCACTTACAAACAGAAATAGTTAAAATCTTAAATTTTCTTTAGGCATATATTAGTCATTTGCTACATTTTAAAAATCATTTAGCACAGAAAATAGTGAGACAAAATGACAGTTTTCCATCTGTGATATTTGAGGTGTGAGGGAAATGTGTTGTACTTTTTTCCAACTTATGTAAAAGTGATCTTCGGTTGGTTTCCAAATAAAGAAAATATTTTTAAACAGTTGCAATGTAAGGATATTCTTGGAATGGACAGAGAAATAGTCTTTGTTTTTAAAGAGCTTGAAATTTGGAGCATAATTTCATGAACAATACACATTTGCAAGGATTTCACAATTTCCAAGGTACTTTTACATTCCTTATCTCTATTGAGCTTCATAATATCTTGAAAAGAGGGAGAAAGGTATCATTTCCATCCGTTATGAGTTCACTTCAGTCACTCAGTCATGTCCGACTCTTTGTGATGCCATGGAATGCATCACACCAGGCTTCCCTGTCCATCACCAACTCCTGGAGACTACTCAAACTCATGTCCATCGAGTCAGTGATGCCATTCAACCATTTCATCCTTTGTCGTCCCCTTCTCCTCCTGCCTTCAATCTTCCCCAGCATCAGGGTCTTTTCAGATGAGTCAGTTCTTCTCATCAGGTGGCCAAAGTATTGGAGTTTCAGCTTCAGCATCAGTCCTTCCAATGGATATTCAGGACTGATTTCCTTTAGGATGGATTGGTTGGATCTCCCTGCAGTCCAAGGGGCTCTCAAGAGTCTTCTCCAACGCCATGGTTCAAGATCATCAATTTTTCAGCGCTCAGCTTTCTTTATAGTCCAACTCTCACATCCATACATAACTACTGGAAAAACCATAGCTTGGACTAGACGGACTTTTGTTGGCAAAGTAATGTCTTTACTTTTTAACATGCTGTCTAGGTTGGTCATAGCTTTTCTTCCAAGAAGCAAGCATCTTTTAATTTCATGGCAGCAGTCATCATCTGCTGTGATTTTGGAGCCCAAAAAAATACAGTATCTCATTGTTTCAATTGTTTCCCCATCTATTTGCCATGAAGTGATGAGACCAGATGCCACCATCTTATTTTTCTGAATGTTGAATTTTAAGCCAACTTTTTCACTCTCCTCTTTCACTTTCAAGAGGCTCTTTAGTTCTTCCCTTTCTGTGATAAGGGTGGTGTCATCTGCATATCTGAGGTTATTGATATTTCTTCTGGCAACCTTGATTCAGCTTGTGCTTCATCCAGTCCAGCATTTCTCATGATGTACTGTGCATATGTTAAATATGCAGGGTGACAATATATGGCCTTTCCCAATTTGGAACCAGTCTGTTGTTCCATGTCCAGTTCTAACTGTTGCTTCTTGACCTGCATACAGATTTCTCAGAAGGCAGGGCAGATGGTCTGGTATTCCCATCTCTTGAATACTTTTCCACAGTTTGTTGTGATCCACACAGTCAAAGGTTTTGGCATAGTCAATAAAGCGGAAATAGATGTTTTTCTGGAACTCTCTTGCTTTCTCGAGGATCGAAAGGATATTGGCAATTTTATCTCTGGTTCCTCTGCCTTTTTTAAATCCAGCTTGAACATCTGAAGTTCATATTTCATGTACTATTGAAGCCTTGCTTGGAAAATATTGAGCATTACTTTGCTGGTGTGTAAGATGAGGGCAATTGTTCAGTAGTTTGAAAACTCTTTGGCATTGCCTTTCTTTGGGATTGGAATGAAAACTGACCTTTTCCAGTCCTGTGGCCCCTGCTGAGTTTTCCAAATTTGCTGGCATACTGAGTGTAGCACTTTCACAGCATCATCTTTTAGGATTTGAAATAGCTCAACTGTAATTCTATCACCTCCACTAGTTTTGTTCATAGTGATGCTTCCTAAGGCCCATTTGACTTCACATTCCAGGATGTCTAGCTCTAGGTGAGTGACCACACAATCATGGTTATCCAGGTCATGAAGATCTTTTTTGTATAGTTCTTCTGTGTATTCTTGCCACCTCTTCTTAATATTGCCTGCTTCTTTTAGGTCCATACCATTTCCGTCCTTAATTGTGCCCATCTTTGCCTGAAATGCTCCCTTGGTATCTCTAATTTTCTTGAAGGGATCTCTAGTCTTTTTCATTATACTGTTTGCCTGTAATTCTTTGCATTGATGGCTGAGGAGGGCTTTATTTTCTCTCCTTACTATTCTCTGGAACCCTGCCTTCAAATGGTATGTCTTTCCTTTGCTACTTTGCCATTAGCTTCTCTTCATTTCTCTGCTATTTGTAAGGCCTCGTCAGACCACCATTTTGCCTTTTTGCATTTCTTTTTCATGAGGATGTTCTTGATCACTGCCTCCTGTACAATGTCATGAACCTCCATCCATAGCTCTTCAAGTACTTTATCAGACCTAATCCTTTGAATCTATTTGTCACTTCTACTGTATAATCGTAAGGGATTTTATTTAGGTCATACCTGAAGGTCTAGTGGTTTTCCTTACTTTCTTCAATTTAAGTCTGAATTTGGCAAAAAGGCGTTCATGATCTGAACCACAGTCAGCTCCCCGTCTTGTTTTTGCTGACTGTATAGAGCTTCTCCATCTTTGGCTGCAGAGAATATAATCAGTCTGATCCCAGTGTTGACCGTCTGGTGATGTCCACGTGTAGAGCCGTCTCTCGTGTTTACCCCTTGACTTCCCACTTTTACACTCCAGTCCCCTATAATGAAAAGGGAATCTTTTATGGGTGTTAACTCTAGAAGGTCTTGTAGGTCTTCACAGAACTGTTTGACTTCAACTTCTTCAGCATTACTGGTAGGGGCATAGACTTGTATTACCGTAATATTGAATGGTTTTCCTTGGAAATGAACAGAGATCATTTTGTCATTTTTGAGCCTGCATCCAAGTACTGTATTTTGGACTCTTTTGTTGACTATGATGGCTACTCCATTTCTTCTAACGGATTCTTGCCCACAGTAGTAGATATAAAGGTCACCTGAGTTTAATTCACCCATTCCAGTCCATTTTATTTCATTGATTCCTAAAATGTCGATGCTCATTCTTTCCATCTCCTGTTTGACCACTTCCAATTTGCCTTGATTCATGGACCTAACATTCCAGGTTCCTATGCAATATTGTTCTTTAGAGCACTGGACCTTGCTTCCATCACCAGTCCCATCCACAACTGGGTGTTGTTTTTGCTTTGGCTTTGTCTCTTCATTCTTTCTGCACTTATTTCTCCACTGATCTCCAGTAGCATATTGGGCACCCACCGACCTGGGGAGTTCCTCTTTCAGTGTCTTATCTTTTTGCCTTTTCATACTGTTCATGGGGTTCTCAAGGCAAGAATACTGAAGTGGTTTGCTATTCCCTTCACTGGTAGACCACATTTTGTCAGAACTCTCCACCATGACCCATCTGTCTTGGGTAGCCCTAAATGGCATGGCTCATAGTTTCATTGAGTTTCATTGAGTGGTCCATGTGATCATGTTGGTTAGTTTTCTGTGATTGGTCTTTTCATTCTTGGCCCTCTGATGGATATAGGTAAGAAGCTTATCAAAGCTTCCTTATGGGAGAGACTGACTTAGGATGAAACTGGATTTTGTTCTGATGGGTGGGGACATGCTCAGTGAATCTTTAATCCAATTTTCTGTTATAAAGTACCTTAAATTTTAAAATAAAATTAGCTTATTTTACTATTGTGTGGAATTTCTGAACATTCAGAAAAACTATTTTAAACTAGAAATTCTTGACATCTCATTATGCAGATAACCAATGTAAATATCTCCAGGTATAGACTTAAAAACTTTTCCTAGTGATATTCAAAAATAGAGGATTATACTACATACACTGATTTGCAAGCCGCTTTTATTCATATCTCATTAGCATATATGTCCATTAGTTAGATATCTAAATCAGTTTTAAAATGGCTGATAATTTGATCTAAAATGCAATAAGTGTTTAAATATACTATTTTAGAAGACTCAAGTTGTTAAATAACCAATCACAATGAGATGGGTATTCTTTATTACTACTATTTAAATCAGTTGGTGTGTTAAATATTTTAAAAATATTTCACAAATATTGAATTATGTGTAAACTCAAAGGCAGTTCTTCATGACAAAAGAATAAAATAAAGGCTAAAAAGCTGCTGACTGAATTTTTGAAGTGTGAACACTTAACACAGACACCTTTAAACCAAAAGTGAACTGAAAAATAATGTGTCTGGAAAATAAATTACATTCTGTCCATTTCTGCCTAACATAATTTCCTTCATATTTCCTCATTATAAATAGAAATTAGTTTTGTTTGCCAGAATCAATCTCATAATTGATGAAGATAACTGTATTATTTTAAAATCTGCAGTGCAACTCAGCTTGATGACTTTTGTTGCCTTTGGACTGAGGAATAAATCAGCCTTGAGCAGCCTCCTTAAAAAAAATCCAAACTGGAGTCTAATCCTAAAATCCTAAAAATCCTGGAGTCTAATTTTAAAATATCTTAAAGCATTTCTTAGTTATCTGTCTCATTTTGTCTAAGGGTTTCGAAATGCTCTATAGACACTATCTCATTACTTCTTAGAGGATCCCTGGCCAGCAACTGTAGTAGAGGTTTTCCTATCACCATCACTGTTCCCATGAAATGGAAGCTCTGGGAAGTTCCACGAATTGCCCAAGATTATAAACTGAAGCAGAAGAGTAGCTAAACCTAGAATCTAGGCTCCAGGGCTCCCTTTCCATATGGCATTTTCTCTATGCAATAAATAATATTGCTGTCCGGGAAGGTGACTCTTCAATCATATTTCATGCAGTAGGATTCATATGATTATGAGCTGCTCAGTGCTATATTTATTTTAGATAGAGGCTGTGTATAGTTATGAAACACATGAAACACTGTACTCTCAATCCCATTGCCTTGCCCTTTTAATGATCTTTGGCAATTGCCCTGTGATTGGTATGAGTGTGGAGACTGGCATTATCACTGTGCGTGTGTGCATGCTCACTCACTCAGCTATGTCCAACTCTTTGTGGACCCATAGACTTGCAGTCCACCAGGCTCCTCTGTCCATGGGATTATCCCAGCAAGAACACTGGAATAGACAGCCATTTCCTCCTCCAGGGGAACTTCCCCATCCAGGGATTGAACCCCTGTCTCCTGCTGCTCCTACATTGGCCGGCAGATTCTTTACCACGGAGCCTAAGGAGACTGAAAGGCCAGCTGTCAGTGCATTTACAATTCTATCACCCACTGCATACAGACACAAGCAGAGTTTACATAAATTGAATGAAAGGTCCCTCAAAGTTTGCAAACTAAGTGACTCATCAGAAAAGTCAGATAGAAGGGTGTAAATTATTCTACGTCAGGTGGACAATTCTGAAAACGCTTGGAGAAGTAGGTTAGTATTTTCTTCCTTGAATTTAGTTCACTCATTTTAAAATAAGCTATAAAGTTGTTTCTGCTTTTTTAAATAGTAGACTTCCCATCACTGCTTCCCAGCGTGAATTCACAATTCTGTTTGTGGCATCATCATAATCTCTATAGCAACTAATGGTGATATCAGAGTCCAACACTGGAGCTTCAAGAGGAAAAGGAACTGTGGGGACAGATGATAACTTGCAAATAAAGATTATGTTTTCAAGCAGATGTTACTAAAAGAGTAGAAATGAATGGAAAGATTACCCACATTAAGGGAAAATCATAATTAGAATGCAGATGCTTATTAAGTAATCATTCAGCTAATGATCTCTTTTTCTAGAATAAAGGATAGAAATTGAAAAAGGGAAAAGAGGGAAATGCATCAATGAAAGGATCTTTTATGAACTGATCTATTATTTTAAGTACAGATGGCTATGTACTTTTTAAATATAGCTGAGGATACTTAGTGCTTACTGTACATTAAGGAGATAATCACCAGGCACTGCTGAATCTATGGGGAAATCTGAGTTGTGCATTTTCCTTGAGGTACTCTGAGGAAGGTATGCCATGGGCCATGTTCATTATTAGTGATATAAGTAGTTTCACACTAATTAACAGACATTGTATCTCATGTTTTATCATTATGTCATACCCTTGCCACACAAAGCATACTTTATATGTTTCAGAGTCATTTGATTCCTTCTTGTGTTGGTGAATATACATACCTAGGAGAGCACCAAGAAATGCTGACTTATGCTCTACGCAAAATAAAAATGTATTCTCTCAAGAACTGCTGTAGAGGTGAAAAGATAAGACAGGCGAGGATGGTATGGTAGGCGGTTTTCAAGTCAACGCACAGCTTCCTGGTGTTCACAGCCTTACATAATTTCCTGTTCGGTGTGGGTTGGACTTAATTTACATCCAATATAATATGGCAGGATTGATGAGATACAGATTCTAGGATAAGTTATAAACGGACTACAGCTTGAACAGTTGCTCTATTTTGGGAAAGCTAGCTGCCAAGTCTTGCCAGTGTGAGCACCTACCCAAGTTTTCCTGGAATTTTCCTGCTTTTAGCCCTGAAAGTCTCATCTATAGAGACTGTCCCTAGTTGTCTAGTCCCTGTTCCCACAAAACTTATTAAGCTGAAATCCTAGTCCTCAAAGGTGATGGTATTTGGAGATGTGGCCTTTGGAAAGTGGTTAAGGCGGGGGCCTCATGAATGTGGTGGTGGCGGTTCAGTCGCTAAGTTGTGTCCAACTCCTGTGACCCCATGGACTATAGCCTGCCAGGCTTCTCTGTCCATAGGATTTCCCAGGCAAGAATACTGGAGTGGGTTGCCATTTCCTTCTCCAGGCGATCTTCCCAACTCAGGAACTGAACCTGGGTCTCCTACGTTGCAGGCAGATTCTTTACTGACTGAGCTACAAGGTCAGTGCCTTTATTAAAGAAACTCCACAAAGACGCCCAGCCCCTTCCACCATGTAAGGCAGGAAGGCACTATTAAGGAACCAAGAAGTCTTCACTAAATACCATAACTGCTGGTAGCATGACTCTGGACTTTCAGCCTTCACAACTGTGAAATGCTGGTTGTTTATAAGCTACCCAGTTTGTTACAGCAGCCTAAAAGGACTAAGACGACCTCACAGTTTGCAATCTGTTTCACAGTTTTATATTTTAAACACAAATCCCCAAGTGGTCACAAAGAATGACAAAACTGTTGGGCCTCAAGTACTATTTATTCATCTTTCCAGTCACTCTACTAACATTGTTTATTTCAAATCTACTGTTTAATTGCAGGAATATGTAACCCACAGTGACTGAAGACACAGACTGAACCCAAGGCAAGCCTGAATGGTTCAGAACCATCAGGCTGCTGCTACTGCTGCTGCTAAGTCGCTTCAGTCGTGGCCGACTCTGTGCGACCCCGTAGACGGCAGCCCACCAGGCTCCCCCGTCCCTGGGATTCTCGAGGCAAGAACACTGGAGTGGGTTGCCATTTCCTTCTCCAATGCATGAAAGTGAAAAGTGAAAGTGAAGTCGCTCAGTTGTGTCCGTCCGACTCTTAGCGACCCCATAGACTGTAGCCCACCAGGCGCCTCCATCCATGGGATTTTCCAAGCTAGAGTACTGGAGGGGGTCACCATTGCCTTCTCCAAGAACCATCAGGAACTTACTCTACAAACCAATTTCTCTAAGTCTGTGTGTTCTGAGAATCAGAGTTTTCCAAATTAGCTTCCACACAGAATACAATGTTTACTGAAATATACATAATAAAACCAAGCCACTCTAAAGCTAGCATATTTATTATTAAAACCTAAGAGTAACTGCAACAATTATTTTGAACCCTGACCAACAAAAGCTTTTGGTGGTGAAGTATTTTTTTCACTGACATTGTTCAGACTTGCTGGCACAAAGTGATAATAAAAAGCAGACTAACATTTACTTGGTTTTATGATTATTTCTGAGTCACCCTAATGCCTTCATTTAGAGCCATTTTCCCTTGATATTTACCCTTGGAATCTCCCAGAAATGAGAAAAATCCTCTTTATAAATCTGGGGAGAGCAGAATTTCTCTTGTTAAATCTGGGCAGAGGGCTTCTACCATCTCAGCCTTGTATGGTTGGGGAGGGGTCAGTCAAGATCCACTTAAGGCATTTCTATAGAAGCACCAGGGCTCCACGAAGGAAATTGACAAATCAAAGTCAATCTTATCCAGATTAGGCTTCTTATTTGCACTGGAAGCAAGTCGGAATACTGGGGAAAGGCCTGAAATGCAGAGCATCAAAAACTGGCTTGTGGAAAAAGTTCTGAATTACCAATAATTAAAAACACCAAAGAGATGCAGGTTTGATTCCCTTGGGTGGAAGATCCCCTGGAGTAGGAACTGGCAACAGGCTCCAGTATTTACTTTACTTTATTTATTTCTAATTGAAGGATAATTGCTTTACAGTATTCTTGCCTGGAAAATTTCATAGTCAGAGGAACCTGGCAGGCTATAGTCGATGAGGTCCCAAGGAGTTGGACATGACTGAGTGACTAAGCAGAGCAAAAAAATACTACCTGACTATGATGGGGGAAAACCGAAGCATCTTTCTATTCTCTGTATCCTTATATTCTCTTCCTATATAAATACAGATGTGTATACTACAGTATGTTGTAATATGAAGAGTTGCTCACAGTCTGTATTCCCAAAATACAGACTAAAAAGTATCATAGAGGTATGTCAGGCAGCTAACTAATGAGGCCATTTTGGGTTTTTTCTTGGACTTTAGAATGATTTTAGGATTTGTCATTTTTTAAAGAATCGTCACTTGTGTGGCTTCTTTTTGGGAAAAACTAATAAACAGAAATCTCAATTAAACAGAGTCAGGAGACCAGATGGGGGAGCTCTCATGCTCTGTGAAGATAGCAGAGCCCTACAGGAAGAAAAAAGACTCTTCCTCTTTCCTGACAAGGACTCAGCCAACAAAAAGCCATGGACTCGGTTTACCATTGCCCTCTCAGCTTCCATTTACCCCAAAGTGTTCTCCTCACCTTCCTGCACAAGCACCTGGACATGGCCCACTACAATTACAGACCCCATATTGCAATTCTCTGCTGATCCCAAATAAACCCATCTTCACTAGAAAAAAATCGGAAATCTATTTAAATCAACAAATTACATCAACTTACATACCTAATTTTCTTTTCTTAAAGAGGGTCCTGAAATTATATAGGATTTAGATCTCTAGAAATCTGCACCACTCCTGTTGAAAAGCATCACCTGGGTCAAACTCTGTCTCTTCCCCTGCAACAATTAAGAAAATGGAGAAATAAAGATGTTCTAATCATCCTCTATCTATGCAAATAGATACACGGTGACCAGCTTCACAATTCCCAAAAAGCTTCACTTCTTATACTAAACTTTTTCTTCTTATACTAAACTTCCTCAGAGGCTCCTGCTATGTCTTCAGTCTGAAGTCAGTGCCAACAACGTAACAGTGCTCACATTTTCCTCCTGAATTATTTCTTCTTTAGTTGTTTCTCATACAATTTATTTTTTAGATCTCTAATATATAGTCCCATTTCCCTTTTATGGACATATTCCAGTTTACGGATGTCCCTTTCAAATTGTAGCACCCAAACCTGTTGTCTGTGATTTAAATTTTTATGTTTAATATTCACTAATTAAAATTCTCAACACTTCCCCCCTTCCTATAGATTCATTCCAGTTGCCATACCACACCATCCTCTTTGAATCCAACTTTTAAGAGAGGCCCAAGGTTTAACTGGAAACATGAGGCAAGATATGGATACTTATAAAACCATATCTTTCATTAAGAATAGTTTTTAAAAAGTCAACAATAGTTTCAATTCCACTGTTAGAATTATCCAACAAAGGCAGTTTTGGAATAGCAGTTCAAGCATGCTGGAAGGAAATAAAGAAATGTTTTATCATATATGACATATTTATATGATTACATTTCATAAGTGTATTGGTATTGTATATCACAAGTATCACATATTGCACTTGCCGCATCTCAGGCATTGGTCTACTGTACAGCTGCTCATGTCTTGTACACACTAAGAGACAAGTGCAAGGAGAAAGGGTGGGAACAGGCAGCTGAAGTCCCATCTTGTGCAGCTACTTCTGTCTGAATGAGGCGCCCTAAAGAGAGGATGTTTGGAAAATCAGAAACCTTTTTTAGTCACTAAAACTTCTGAGCCCTCTTCCTTGTCACTGCCAGAAGAGATCCTGGACTCTTCCTTGGTCTGTAATTTAGGAAGGCCCCTATCTTTTCATTCTTCACTTACAATCTGGCTTTGTTCTGATCTTCTGGCAATCCCACAGGGCTTGTCTGTGAGCGACACGAAGAAATAAGGCATTGTGTGCAGTGCAAATCCAATAAATGATGACTGGCCTAGGAACCAGGGATGCAGAACTACACATATGCAGTGACATCTCTGAGCTCTTGGATTTTCCATTATCAAGATGGTGCCTATCTAAAAATTCCTTAAATGTCAGTTATGGGTCTCCCTTTTGCAGCATTGAGTACCAAAGGGTAGACACACGCAGAACTCAGATGGGCCAAGATTGCCCATGAGACTCTCAACCCTTCTTTTTGCTAACCCTTTCCCATATAACATGCCTGTGACTACTGGGCTGAGGCTCTGTTGTTTTCATCTGGCTTTTTGGGATACTTTTCACCATTTATTTCTCCCAGTGTTTTGGTAGCTTTTTTGTTCCCCACCTCTTTTCCAAGATCCACCAAGTTATTCATCTCCAATATGTGTTTAGTTCATCTCTGTCTTCCATAAAGATTAAAGTTGATGAGGTAAGGAAATAAACCTATTCCAAGTCTTTAGACAGTTAAATTCAAGCAAGAAATCAAGGATGAATTGCCAGTACATTTCCCAAAATGTATCTGAGAACAGTAGTTTTCCAACTTTTCTTTTTAACCTGCTACTGCTGCTGCTGCTAAGTAAGTCACGTCAGTCGTGACTTACTTAGAGTCACAGTCCGACTCTGTGCGACCCCATGGACGGCAGCCCACCAGGCTCCTCCATCCATAGAATCTTCCAGGCAAGAGTGCTGGAGTGGGTTGCCATTTTAGACCCACTGTAATAAATCCATTCTGCACTGTGATGCATACATGCATCCATATATGCAAATGAAACAAAACCAAAGAACTCATAGAGCAATATCATAGAAGGCACACTCTAATGTTTTCTATTACACTTTTTCCTCCAATGCTGATAACTCCCCACCATTTTATTAATTACCCACTAGAGGGTCACAACCATCGTCTGAAAGAATGCTACCACAGAGGAGACATCAGCACTCTGCCCTCACCCGCAGCTGTGCGTGCACCCTATTAGGAATCGTGCCTCAGCCATGCCTGAACATACCTCAGGAGATTTGAGGGTTTGACAGAACATTGAGTCCCTTACCTCCCACCTCAGTAAAACAGCCTTCTCCTGCATTCTCAGGAACAATGTGATCACACCTTATGTACTATTGTGTGCTCCCCTGCCCTGCTCTCTGAAATATGCATAATAAGTAAAATGAATAGCACAAATGCCATTTTGTTAAATACGTCTATTATAGAGATGCTATGCTTCAGTGCTAATGGAGTTTTTTGGTCCTTTTGAGTTCCTGATGTTGCAAGCTATGGTGATTTATGGAAGGCCAAAGTGTTTTGCTATAACAAAGGTCTGTCGTATTAAAACACCCACCAGCTTCCTGCCCATTTTGTACCACAACTCACATTAATTTTCCTGTGACTCAGCCCCTACATTCAATCCATCACAAGGCCTATTGACTCTGTCTCCAAAACACATCCTCTGTGTGTGTGTGTGTATGTGTGTCTGTGTGTGTTAACATGGCATATCTCCTAAGCCCTCATCCTATTTCAAGCTGTCACCATCTCTTTCCTAGGATTCTGTAATGACCTCCTAATTGGTTTCCCTGACTTCAGTCTTGCCCTCCCACAAGCCATTGTTCATCCCATAGTCAAATGGTGAATTTCTAATGTAAATTAAACAAGGTCGTAGCCCTGCTACGAGAGATGTGGCATATGTGTGTATAATTGTGTGTATAATTGTGTGTGTGTGTGTGTACGTGTGTGAAAATGCTTCTCTCTCTCAAGTAGCATGGTTTCCTTCAGAGAGGAACTTCACCTAAAACGTGCAGCTCTCTCAGATGTTAAGATCTGCAGTTGCAGCTGTGTACAGCTCTGGGTGCATGCAAAATAAAGGTGGCAAGAAAATGAAAACCAATCATCTGGTTGCTCAACTGAAACACTCTCTCTCTCCCTCTCTCACACACTCACAGACACTCTCTCTCATCAGTGGCTTCCAAATCCTAACCCCTGCCCTGACCTGGCCCTACTTCCTCTCGGCGCCCAAGCCTCAGGTACTACCTGCCCCCTCCTCCCTATGCTCCAGCCGTGCTCTATGCCATTTCAGCCTCCAAACATCTGGAGCTTTCTCCAGCTGACGGCTTCCTCTGCTTGGCCAGTACCTTCCCATTCCTCATATCTTGGCTCAAAGGCACTTTGAAGAAGTGTTCCCTAAAACAGCATTTCCATACACATAAGACATTCTGTGTCATATTCTTCACAGTGTGAACCTATGTTGCTTACTTGTTTATTCCTTTATTGGCTTATTGTATTCCCTCCAAACATGCAAAATCTTAGAAGGCATGTTCTCCATTGAATTCTAGTTCTTATAGTAGTGCTAGTTACAGAGCAGACCTTCAATAAACAAGAAAATTAAGGCATGAATATATGCGTTATGTTCAAATGAAAGAGAATAGCACTTAACATTATTCTATATTAATAAAATAACAAAAGCTCATTGTGCTCTGTACTTCTCACAACTAAAAGTTATTTGCAGAACGTACAAAAATTCAGCTTACCAATTCGTTGTTTATTCACAAATGTTGACCCTTCAAATAATTGTGCTAATTCACAGAGATGAGGGAAAATTATTTATGCATGTGTGTGGTAAAAATTAACACTGATTTAGGATTTCTAGTCTCCCCACACTGATGTTCATAACAAAGTATTTTATATGACCTGTCAATATTATTTATAGCATTTTTTTAGTGACCAATATCCATATCAGTTAGATATAAAAGATTGCCAACCCAGAGTCTAGCTGAATATTTGACTCATTTTGTGACAGAAATATTTACTGAGAAATTTTCAAGGAAATACTATAGCATCACTGGGTTAACAGACACCAACTGCAGCCAGGATCCAAAATTCTTAGGCTCATTTCAGAACTGTGGAACTCCTGAGAATTCTCTATATGCTTAAGCAAAACAGTATGCTGCCTGGATATCTGCAATTATTCAAAAGCATTCTTTCTGGTTCAAGATGAGCTTTCCAATAGAAGCTGGACTTCACTTGGTTAGGAAAGCAAGTGTAATACATACTCCACATAAACTATGCTGAAGGCTCAACCAACTTATTTCTGTCCTTCATCAGTTTATTATTTTCCTATAGGTACATTCCTAAATACATTAAAATACTTGACCCCTTCAAGTCAAATAGGCAAAACACCTGTGTCTCTTGGTAAATATCCAGTTATACTTTCTGATCACATCACTGTTGATTAGGACAAGAAGTGTTGCCATTTTTATAATGTCTTTGCCTCCCAACATTAACAGGATCAGCAGCTGACTTCTAATGAACACTTACTAAATGCTAGTCATGCATCAATCTTTATTTCATTTCCCCTCAAAACTTCTGAAAACAGCTACCATTATTATCCCCATGTTGTAGATGAGAAAAATTGAGGCTCAAAGAAATTAACTAGATTTCCAGGGTCACATGGTTGAAGACTCAAGCCCAGTTATGTAAATCCTGCCCTGGGCTCCTGGCCAATCCATTCTCTTATTTCCACTGATAGTATCTGTGGAGGTTTATCCCTGTCCCCGGGGAGAAGCTCCTTCTTGTCACTGGTCTTCCCACTTCCTAGCTACTCTACTCACAAAACAGAAGAGTCATGCTCTAACTCATTGTGACATATTCAAAACTAGAGAGACAAACACATTCATCTCCTCACTGTGTCCACTCGCTGGGTACTTTCTCCCAGCCTTCCAATAAGCAGAAGACAAGGGAAACATCTGCTCTAAACCTCAGTTTCTCTCTTCCTTTCTTACTCTTCTTCAGGAGGTAGGAAGAGATAGGAATGACTACCACTCTCCTAAACCCTGAAAAGGAAAAGTGATCAGGGAGTGGCCACTCTGCACTTTCACCACGGCCTTTCCATCACTCGTGTAAGACTGTGTTGTCTCCCAGGAAGTAGGGGCAGAGAATGAGGCTTAAATGAGAAGCTGTCATAGTCTTTCTCGGTCTCACAGCTCAAGACAACTCCAAGGTCAATTTTCTTCCAGTATTAACTAAATAACTACTTGGAACAAGCAGAGGAGAGAGGAACAATCTATTTTCTTCCACGCAGATAAGCAAGCACGAAGGTTCATGACTGATTTAACATTTTGTATTTGGGTGCTGCTCTCAGCATAAAGGTGATGAACAGACTGCAAATTTATGTGAGGACGTAAATAGAGATGGCATTTTAAGGTGTGATGAGCAAAAGAACCTTCAGCCTGTGACCAAAGTCATTTTTTAATAAAACATTGACTATAATTCTTTACTAAAATAAGTAAAAATGCATTTGAAGAGAAAAGAAACCAAGCTTTGTCCAGCTTAAGCCATCCGGTTCCCCCAAGTATATTCTCCCCACAAAGAAGTGTTTATCACAGGCTTGCACACAGTTTGGGAACATATTAAGAATTCTATTTGTTTCTCCTCTATTATCCTATTCCTTTTACATACACTTGTTTTTTAGTCATACACTTTTAGAATCTATAATTTGTGAACTGTTTCTCAAAACTTCAAAGCCAATCCTAAGTAAATTTAATTTGTTATAGTTTCAAAGTTTCCAACAATATAAAAACAAACCAATAACATAAAGTAAAAAACTATAGGGAAGATTACCTAACAAATCAAATGGTTCAGGTAAGTCAGGCTACTGTGAGTTTAGGTGGGCAGACATCCATCCACACACCCATACACACATACATGCATGCATATGTCATATGTGTGTGCACATATATAGGTATCTTTTCTTAATGTCATGTTTATCTTTTCTTAAAGTCATATCATCTTCACACACACATATATACATGCATATATGTACATGCACATATATATATATATACACTTGTCATATATGTGTATGACTATATATAAAGATATTTGCATATATATTTTTTAATGTCATATCATCTATTGCACTATGTTTTAAGATGGCAATAAATTCAAGTTGGATGAAGAAGTTTTCCATATAAGTCCCTGAGGACAGCTGATTATAGGTCTGACCTTTTGAGATTCTGTGTATTTCCCACTTAATCAGTGCTGGAATGAGCTTCTGCTAAGTGGGATCTATAGGATTCCTATGGGAAAAGTGAAGTCATTTAAAAAATAATGAGCCTCTCTTCCACCCCCTCTCCCTTTCCATTTTGAGCTCTATTAGGCCATGATGACAGTCTTCATCTGGGCTACAAAAAAGCATAGCATAAGCATATACTGTTTGTAGTATACAGGGAAACAGTGGGCTAGGAAAGGTTTGGGGAGCTCAGAATATAAATGACACTTTGCAATGGGATAAAAATAATGCTTTACTTGTCCTTTTATAGATAGCAAAAAATAAAAAAAAAAGTGTTTGTCTCCAAAGAAGTCCTATGGGGCTTTTAAGCTCCCAGTGTTTCAGATTTTGACAGTGTAATTGGTTCCCTGTTGCCTGGGCAATCATGCACAACTGGAACCATCTCCACACTAGATAGTTTAGATACAATCTCACAACTACTCTAGTTTGGTCACCAGTTTATTTCTCAAAACCCATAACATGAGTGTGTGTGTAGATGTGTGTGTATGTGTGTGCGCATGTGTTACATGCCCCCAACCCGATCCCCTAATACCCCTAAAGTCTTTCCCCACCCTTCGGTGAAACTGAGCAGTATAACAGGTGTAATTAGACCTTCAGTAATAGGACCGAACGGAGAGAGCAATGAGACTCCTTCCACGGAAGCAGTCAGTGCCTTAGGTCCCCAGGACTGAAACCACTTTAACAAGGTTTGGGGCTTAGGGAATGTCAGTCTAGGCATCTACTGCTTCCCCAAGAGGATGCTCTACCCTGAATGCAAATCTTCATTTACCATTTCCAGAAAAGGGAGGAAAAGAATATTAGGTACTTTATTACATGCATAATGAAGCAAGCTGGAGTTGTGAATATTTTTTTATCAGCAGTAAATCAAATGTTCACATGTGCTCCAAAGTATAAACGCATATCTCTTCAGTATTTTTAAAGCATTCCTGATGTTTTCATCACCAACTGTTAAAAGAAGATAATACCAAAGAGTATTAAACAAAGTTAGCCTTTATGCCTTCAGGAGCAGGCTGAACTCCTACAAGGGTAGAAGATTTAATCAAACAATATTCTTGAGACATACTTCTAAATAGTCAGTTTCAATAATCACAGTTGGGTCTGCAGACTGAATACAACATAATTGGTATTATTATTCCACAGCATGTGCACTTTAGTAAACTCTTATGAAGAAAAAATGTGCATTCTATTCACAGCATATAATGTACCTTCGTAATGGCTCAAACTTTATCCTAGTCTAAAGGATAAAATTTTTCATCAGTTAGTTCAGTTCAGTCGCTCAGTCGTGTCTGACTCTTTGCAACCCCACGAAGCACAGCACGCCAGGCCTCCCTGTCCATCACCAGCTCCCGGAGTTTACTCAAGCTCATGTCCATCGAGTTGGTGATGTCATCCAGCCATCTCATCTTCTGTCGTCCCCTTCTCCTCCAGCCCCCAATCCCTCCCAGCATCTGGGTCTTTTCCAATGAGTCAACTCTTTGCATGAGGTGGCCAAAGTATTGGAGTTTCAGTTTCAACATCAGTCCTTCCAATGAACACCCCGGACTGAGCTCATTTAGGATGGACTAGTTGGATCTCCTTGCAGTCCAAAGGACTCTCAAGAGTCTTCTCCAACACCACAGTTCAAAAGCATCAATTTTTCGGTGCTCAGCTTTCTTCACAGTCCAACTCTCACATCCATACATGACCACTGGAAAAACCATAGCCTTGACTAGACAGACTTGTTGTGCAAGTAATGTCTCTACTTCTTAATATGCTATCTAGGTTGGTCATAACTTTCCTTCCAAGAGTAAGTGTCTTTTAATTTCATGGCTGCAATCACCATTCCACAGTGATTTTGGGAGCCCCCCAAAATAAAGTCTGCACGCTTCCACTGTTTTCCCCATCTATTTCCCATGAAGTGATGGGACCAGAATGCATGATCTTAGTTTTCTGAATGTGAGCTTTAAGCCACTTTTTCACCTCCTCCTCTTTCACTTCATCAAGAGGCTTTTTAGTTCTCTTTACTTTCTGCCATAAGTGGTGTGTCATCTGCATATCTGAGGTTATTGATATTTCTCCCGGCAATCCTGGATTCCAGCTTGTGCTTCACCCAGCCCGGATTTTCATGATGTACTTGGCATATAAGTTAAGCAAGCAGGGTGACAATATACAGCCTTGACATACTCCTCTTCATATTTGGAACCAGTCAAGTTGTTCTATATGTCCAGTTCTAACTGTTCTTCATTACCTGCATATGGTTTCTCAAGAGGCAGGTCAGGGTGGTCTGGTATGCCCCATCTTTTCAGAATTTTTCCAGTTTATGTGATCTACACAATTTAAGACTAGATCTGATAGACAGAGTTGTGATGAACTATGGACAGAGGTTCATGACATTGTACAGGAGACAGGGATCAAGACCATCCCCATGGAGAAGAAATGCAAAAAGGCAAAATAGTTGTTTGAGGAGGCCTTCAAATAGCTATGAAAAGAAGAGAAGCAAAAAGCAAAGGAGAAAGGGAAAGATATTCCCATTTGAATGCAGAGTTCCAAAGAACAGAAGGAGAGATAAGAAAGCCTTCCTCAGGGATCAATGCAAAGAAATAGAGGAAAACAACAGAATGGGAAAGACTAGAGAAATCTTCAAGAAAATTAGAGATACCAAGGGAACTTTTCATGCAAAGATGGGCTCAATAAAGGACAGAAATGGTATGGACCTAACAGAAGCAGAAGATATTAAGAAGAGGTGGCAAGAATACACAGAAGAACTGTACAAAAAAGAGCTTCATGACCCAGATAATCACGGTGTGATCACTCACCTAGAGCCAGATATCTTGGAGTTTG
Source organism: Cervus canadensis (assembly GCF_019320065.1). Classification (NCBI taxonomy): domain Eukaryota; kingdom Metazoa; phylum Chordata; class Mammalia; order Artiodactyla; family Cervidae; genus Cervus; species Cervus canadensis. The sequence goes on from NC_057399.1 coordinate 16,748,179, forward strand.
AAGTCAAATGGGCCTTAGAAAGTATCACTACGAACAAAGCTAGTGGAGGTGATGGAATTCCAGTTGAGCTATTTCAAATCCTGAAAGATGATGCTGTGAAAGTGCTGCATTCAATATGTCAGCAAATCTGAAAAACTCAGCAGTGGCCACAGGACTGGAAAAGGTCAGTTTTCATTCCAAACCCAAAGAAAGGCAATCCCAAAGAATGCTCAAACTACTGCACAACTGCACTCATCTCACACGCTAGTAAAGTAATGCTCAAAATTCTCCAAGCCAGGCTTCAGCAATACATGAACTGTGAACTTCCAGATGTTCAAGCTGGTTTTAGCAAAGACAGAGGAACCAGAAATCAAATTGCCAACATCTGCTGGATCATCAAAAAAGCAAGAGAGGTCCAGAAAAGCCTCTACTTCTGCTTTATTGACTATGCCAAAGCCTTTGACTGTGTAAATCACAATAAACTGTGGAAAATTCTGAAAGTTCTTCATAACTGGTGATAAAGTTTAAACTTTCTCACATAAAATATATTCTGTAAAATCTACATTGACCAATAGAAAAAAACTGCAATTATAATATTTAAAACTTTTAATTAATGGATTGGGTTAGATCTGGATATATTTTGGCTAGCTTTGCTGTTGAAAATTTCAAGACATACAGTTAAAACTATCAAAAGTTACTTGAACAACATGGATGAATCTTGTAAACATTACCCCCTCAAGCCAGGCATAAAGGACCACACAATATATGATTCCATGTATATGAAATGTCCAGTTTAGGCAAATCTACAGAGACAGAAGGTAGGTTAATGGCTGCCTTGGTTATGAGAGGATTGAGGGGTGATGGCTATACAGAGGTTTTTTTTTTTTTGTTGTTGTAGTAAAAATATTCTAGAATTGATTGCATTGATGGTTGCACAATCTGAATATAATAAAAAAACACTGAATTATACATTTTTAATTAGTGAATTATATAGTAAGTGAATTGCATTTTAATAAAACTGTTACCAAAAAGTTACTTGAGTGACTAAAAGGGACTTGGAAGAACAGAATTTACGATTATAATCCTTGGCTTAATTCTTTTAGTCCATATCTCTTCTTTCCCACTGAACTCATCCAAGTTGTAATGCATTTTTTTCATTAGTGACATGAATTTAACTATGATACATTATCAGGACTGATTTTAAGTGCTTACACTTAAGTGATATTTAAGTGTAATAGAGATCATGTTACACTACAGATTCTGGGAAGACAATGCAAAATGTAGAGACATGAGAGGTGATGATCAAAGATATTGAGAAGAAAGCATGAAGTTTGCATGTAATGTTAAGAAAAATTCAAGATAATTTAGGAGGAATATTTAGGTCAGTCTGTGGGAAGTAGAAAGATTCCTGGATGGTGTACTATCTAAGCAAAATTCCAAAGGATAAAACATAAACCAGGCAAACAAAGATTGGCAAGAAAAGTATTCAGGCAATGGGATTAGCAGATAAGACTGAAGACAATACAGAGGCTGGTTTTGGTGGACTCCTAGGAAGTTCAGACTAACTCTAGCCAGAATGCAAAAAAGCAATCAGAAAAAAAAAACTGAAAGATATAATCATTTATGGCTTAATGATTAAAGTTCTCTTAAGTTCTTTCTTATAAAGAATAGAGCTACCGTCTGACCCTGTAATCCCACTCCTGGGCATATATCCAGAGGAAAATATGGTCTGAAATGATACATGCACCCCAACATTCACTGCAGTACTGTTTACAATAGCCAAGACATGGAAGCAACATAAATGTTCATTGACAGAGGAATGCATAAATGAGATGAGGTACATATATACAGTGGAATACTATTCACCCATTAAAAAGAATAAAATAATGCCATTTGCTGCAACATGGATGGATTTATCAAATATGAATGGATCTAGAGATTGTCATACTGAGTGAAGTGAGTCAGAGAAGAAATATCATATGACATCCCTTATATGTGGAATCTTTTAAAAAAATATGATACAAATGAACTTATTTACAAAACAAAAATAGACTTACAAACTTAGAGAATGAATTTATGGTTGCCATGGTTGTAGGGGGGAGAAGAATAGGGGAAAGGAAGAATAGGGGAAAGGGAAGAATAGGGGAAAGTTTGGGATGGACACATACACACTGCTATATTTTAAATGGATAATCAACATGGTCCTACTGCATAGCACAGGAAACTCTGCTCAATGTTATGTGACCATCTGGATTCAAGAAGAGTATGAGGGAGAATGGATACATGTACGTATATGGCTGAGTCCCTTTGCTGTCTACCTAAAACTATCACAACATTGTTAGCTGACTATGTTTCAATGTAAAACAAAAAGTTAGAAAAAGAAAAAACAAGCTTGGAAATAGAAATCCAAAGAAGGGTTTTAAGCAGTATAATGACAAGATACATTTTGTATCAAAGAAAGCTTACTCTATCAATATTTTGAAGACTGCGTGATAGAAGGCCAACAAAAACAGCTGGAAAGTTACTGCAAAATCCAGGTAGAGATGATCTCTGCCGGAAAATGGCAATAACATTGAAAAACAAATAAAACTGAAAGCAGTTTAGAACACTGAATCCTTGCACTGAATGAATGAAGAGTGGGTATGAAGAAAGAGGAAGACACAAGAACAATCCCCATATATCTGGCTTATGTTTTTAGATTATCTTAAAAAATAGACCGCTTTTTAAAGAACAGTGTTAGATCTACAGAAAAATTGACAAAGTCCCCATATGTCCAAGGTCTAAATGTCCTCATAAATAAATTGTAGTACATTTGTTAAATACCAGTGAACAATATTGATACATTATTTCAGTACTTAAAGTACATAATTTGCATTAAGATATACTCTTGTACAGTTCTATAGGTTTTGACAAATACATGATGTCATTCATTCACTACTGTGGTTTCATTCCTACCATTTCCACTACTGAACAAATCTCTCTGGCCTCTCCACTCTGGTCCATTGGCCTATTTGTCTGTTCCTTCATTAACACCATGGTGTATTGATTACTGCAGATGCTCAATAAGCCTTGAAGTTGGGTAATATCAGTCTTCTGACTTTGTTCTTGTTTGTTGGCTTTGTGCTGGATATCCTGAGTCCTTTGCCTTTCCATAAACTTCAGTGTCATTTTGTTAATATCCACAAAATAACCTGCTAAAATTTTGAGTGGGATTGTATCGAATCTGTAGATCAAATTGGGAAGAACTGACATTTTAACAGTATTAGTTTTCCTATTCATAAACATAGAATATCTCTCTATGTATTTAAATCTTCTTTGAGTTTCTTCTTTGGAGTTTTGTAGGTTTATTTTTATAGATCCTATGTATATTTTGTTAGCTTTGTATCTATTTAATTATTTTTGCTTTTAATGTAAATACATTGCATTTTAAAATTTCAAACTTTAATCATTTATTGTTGCTATAAGCAGCTGACTTTTCTACCCTAACCATGTATCATGCAAACTTGTTATAAACACTTAGTAGTTCTGGAGGCTTTTTTGTTGATTCTTTGGGAATTCTACATAGATAATCATGTCATTTGTGAAAAAAGACCATTTTATTGTTCCTTTTCAGTCTGCATGTGTTTATTTCCTTTTCTTATCTAATTGCATTAGCTAAGATTTCTAATAGGTTGCTGAACGGCAGAGTCAAGAAGGAACTTCCTTGCATCATTTTAGATCTTCAGGGGAAAGCATCTGGTTTTTCACCATTAAGTATGTAGTTAGATGCAGGGTTTTTGTATGTTTTCTTTATTAAGTTGAGGAAACTCCCCTCTATTCAAAGTTTTCTGAAACTTTATCATCTACTGACGAGGCATACGATGTTTCTTATTTAACTTGTTGCTGTGATGAATTAAATTAGTTAATTTTCAAATGTTGAGTCGGCCTGGCAAACTAAGAATAAATTCCTCTTGATTATGGCATAAAATTATTTTTGCATATTACTGGATTTACATTCTTAATCTTTTGTTGAGCTGTTGAGGTTTTTGTATTCATAAGCATTAAAGTTATTAGTCTGTAGTTTTCCTTTCTTTCAATGTCTTTATTGGTTTTGACAACCCTCACTTTTTAAGATAAACATGAGTATAGTTGGAAACAGATGCAGAAAAGATGTATGTGTGCCTGCATGCAGCTTCTCAATGATGTTCACTATTCTCTTTCCTTGCAGTTTGAACTGGCTGCAACTGGATTATCTTTCCTAACTTCCCAGTCTCTCTTTGTCTGAAATTAGAAGGTTATAAAGTTAGACCTACTGAGACCTTAGTCTCACAAATCTGACACTAGTGATATGGGAAATCTTCTGAAAGATTCCCTTTTCCTAAAACAAATGTGAGAAAACAGACACATCTTCCCTATTCTAGTCCTTCCACAGATATTCATTATTATGCACACATTCTTTGCACAAACATATTTGGCTGTCTAAGTAATGGAACTGTTTCTGCTCACATGCCAATTTTTTTTGAGATTGATGAACTTAACAAGAGAACTTGATACTGCATATTTCCTGAACTCTCCTTTTCTGTGACTCCTTTATTTCTAGCTAGAAGGCTAACTCTACAATAGTTAAAGGTATAGAAAATGATATTGAATCATGAAAAGACAAATAAAGTGCCTTGGCTGCCATCTTTGTCTTTATCTCTTTACTTTATATGTACATGAATAATTTCAGATGGCTGGAGAATTTTGGTTCTCAAATTGCCTCAGACTAGTCATCTTAGTTTAGTAGAATGTTGATGCTGAGGAATAGAAACTACAAAATATGAAGTATACAATAAAGAATGTGAATTGTTCTACCTCTAAGAATGAAATATAGTGGTTCCAAACTACATGCAGTAGGAAAACATAAGTGAATACCATTAGACCTCCATTTGGTCAAGATCATCAAAGATTGTTGGGGAAATAGACAATTCAGAGCACAAGTTTTACATTTGGAACCTCTTTTTAATCAGGTTTTAAGAAATGGTAGAGTCCCACAGAAATAAATCAAATCCAACACACACATAAATAAATTGTAACTCATAAAACTTGCATAATAATGAAAAGAAAATAACACTCACTGGAAGTAAAACAGAAAAGAGTCAAACAAACCTTTTATAAAAACAGATGATTAGTACTAACATCTCAGCTTAAATCACATGAAAATTTAACAATGATGTTTCTTTTATGCCCATTATGTGCACTGTCACTGTATTTGGTTATTGTTCGTGTAGTCTGGAAAGATTTCAATCATGACCAATTGTTACAGCCTCTAAAATGTGAAGAGGTGAATAGAGTAAGAAGAGAAATAATCTCGGTGCTTTTCCCAGAGAGTCTTAAGAGTAGAAGAGCCCATCAAGAGGTTTAGGAAGCCTAGACAAATAGAAGTGGGACAATAATAGCTCTGCGTATTATCTATTACATTTTCTTTTAAAGGATTTCCCCCCTTTCTACTTTTATCTCTCTCTTTTTTAATAACCTCTTAGGATTTCATCAGTTAAAATCCATTTATTTTTCTTTTCACATGCATTGGCTCATGGTTTATTGTTGCAGCACTGATTTATAATCTCAGACTGCTATGACAAAGGATATTAACAAATATAGTAAAATAGCCTCTCTTGTTTCTAAAAGTATACAAAAAATTTATTTTACATGAATTTAAGAAAAACAATACTGTCTATGAATAAACTGTCATACTGATTTCTTCTAAGAAACATAATACATGTGCTCCAACATCCATAGCCACAATATCAACTGAGGGGAATCCAAGCAATCCAATTCAGGGACTGAGATAATGACTTGTTCAGTTGGATCAGGTGCCAGTCCCAGCTTGGACTAGAGGAATGCTTTTGCCCAGCATGCATATGGATTCAAGGTCCCTCCACTGTGTATCATGTGAGTTTGACACTGAAAGGGTTGCTATGAAAAGGCATGGTTTGGGGAGATCCAGAGTATTTACTCCAACTTGAAAATACCAGTCTTCTCACTAAAGTTCATCTTACCAGAGTATTTAGATGATACCATAAATTCTTTGACAAATCACTTATTCTGCTCTGGCTTTATCTATGTAGATAGGAAAATAAATACCTTTACAGTGTAAGTCTCTATTATGCTAGAAAGTAGTTAAATACCAGCTCCTTACCAGAACTCTCAACTAGACAGAGCCATTCACAGAATACAGTCTATTTACTAAACTGAAACGAAATTCTGGTGAGACATTCATGGTCTTTGCTCAGCAAGGGACCAAGGAAATTCAGAAAAAAGAGTCATTAAGAATACTTTCTCATGGAGTTGTGTTACCTAGAGTCATGATATAAATTTCAAACTCAGGGCATATTATTTAGAGGGTCTTGATACTATTCTGTTTGTATGTCAGATATTTTTTTTTACCAGAGATTTAGGAAATATATTTGATTTTAAAAATATGTTTGACTTCTGCTTCCCTCTTAAAATGCCAAAGAGAAACATTTCCCTCTTACAATAAAAAGTTTAATAATCTGAAAACTTATAACTCCTACTGAAACCATGAGAAAACTGGGGTTATAAGGTAACCAATCAAGTGAAACTCAAAGGAAGACAGGAGTCTGCATGGTAGGATGAGAAGTGGGTAATTGTTTGGCTGGGGTGGATGTCAGATATTGGATACCATGTGAGGTTACTGCCAGAGGAGAAATGAGCAGGAAGAGAGACCCTCTCTAAGAGACAAGGGAAGACCTAAAGTTGAGCGGGAAAGATTGAAAACAAAACTTCTGGCAAACCAACCCACATCTTACCTGTAACACTGTACTAGAGTAATTTTAAAACTAGGATGCACTAGGGTAACTATAACAACAACAAAATCCAAAACTAACTCAACTCCTGACAAGATTAACTAAATTTATATAATGAAGTTCTGACCAAAAAAAAAAAAAGTGCCATTAGTATGAGGTAATACTAGTTACCTCAGTCTCTACTGTCTTACAACAAATGTTCACCAAATATAAGATATGCAAAGAATTCAGACCAATAAAAAACAACATCATGTCAAGTGATAAAGCAATACACACAACTAGACTCAGATATGATCCCAATATTTGAGTATCAGACAAGGAATTAAAAATAGCAATGATTAATATGTTAAAAGATCTAGCTGAAAAATCGACAATATACATGAACAAGTGGGGACCAGCAGAAAGATGAAAAACATATGATAGAATGAAACAAAAATAATCAAAAAGAAACACATACTAACAAAGATGAAGAATCACATCAATAGACTCATCAGTAGGTTTCACAAAGCTAAGGAAATAATTACCTTGAAGATACATCTCAATAGAAATTATCCACACAGAAACAAAGAATAAAACATTAGAAAAAAAAGGAGCATCCAAGAGCTGCGGGAAATACCAAAATTGTAAAAGACAACAGAGATAATGGAGAAGAAATATTTGAAGGGATAATAGTACAATTGAGAATTTTCCAAAATTAATCAAGATAATAACCACAATTCCCAGATCTCAGAAAACATCAAGCAAAATAATTACCAACATACAAACATTCACACACACACATACCCATTATAATATAAGATAAGCAGACTGAAGAACAAGAAATATTACATAATGGTAAAAAGTTCAACTCACCGAGAAGAAAGTGCACAATTCTAAATCTATAAGCACATGATACCAGAACTTTAAAATGCAGAGAAAAAAATTTCTAAATTATAAAAAGGGAAGAGAAGGCCACAATTATTGTTAAAGACTTCAACACTCTTCTTAGTAATCAATGAAACAAATACACAGAAAATCAACAAAGATGCAGAGGGTCTGAATAATATGTCACCAATTTGGCTTAAATGCATTTATACAAAACTTCACCTAACAATAGTATATAACACGTTACATAACACATTCTTTTCCTGTGGACATTCACTGAGACCATATTCTAGACCATAAAATACACCTTAGTAAACTTAACATAACTGAAACCATACAAAGTTTATATTGTGATTCATTCACCAATGAATGTCTCTTTGGCTATTTGCTAGGTTTCTGATAGTACCTTGATGATGATACTAATATTAGGTTGGTGCAAATGGTTTGCGCATTGTTGAAATTTGCCATTGGTACTGGAATACATTCTAAACAAATGTGGTTATGTTATATATCATTTTAATGTGCATTTATCACTATTTTTTTTTGCTAATGACTTACAACTACATGCTGCTTATTTTATATTTAATTTATACTATGGAAAGCTCTTAAGGAGATGGGAATACCAGACCATCTTACCTGTCTCCTGAGAAACCTGTACGCAGGTTAAGAAGCAGCAGTTAGAACCCTGTATGGAAGAACTGATTGGTTCAGGATTGAGAAAGGAGTATGGCAGGGCTGTCTGCTGCCACCCTGTCTGTTTAACCACTACGCTGAGCACATCATGAGAAATGCCAGGCTGGATGAGTTACAAGTTGGAGTCAAGATAGGCAGGAGAAACATCAACAGCCTCAGATATGCGGATGATACCACTCTAATGGCAGAAAGCAGAGAGGAATTAGAGAGCCCCTTGATGAGGGTGAAGGAGGAGAGGGGAAAAGCCAGCTTAAAACTAAACAGTTAAAAAAACTGAGATATTGGTATCCGGCCCCATTTCTGCATGGCAAACAGAAGGGGAAAAAGTGGAAGCAGTGACAGATATCCTCTTTGTGAGCTCTAAAATCACTGCGGATGGTGACTGTGGCCATGAAATCAGAAGACAACCATTTCTTGGAAGGAAAGCAACAACAAACCTAGACAGTATGTTGAAAAACAGAGACATCACTCTTCTGACAAGGGTCATATAGTCAAGGCTATGGTCTTCCCAGTGGTCATATATGATTGTGAGAACTACATCATAAATAAGGCAGAGCACTGAAGAATTGATGCCTTCAAACTGTGGTGCTGGAGAAAACTCCTGAGAGTCCCTTGGACAGCAAGGAGATCAAACCAGTCAATCTTAAGGGAAATCAACCCTGAATACTCATTGAAAGGATTGATGCTGAAGCTGAAAACTCCAGTATTTTGCTCATCTGATGAGAACAGCTGATTCCCTGGAAAAGTCCCTGATGCTGGGAAAGATTGAGGGCAGAAGGAGAAGAGTGCATCAGAGGCTGAGATGGCTGGGATGGCATCACTGATGCAATGGACATAAACTTGGGCAAACTTTTGGAGACGGTGAGGGGCAGGGAGGCCTGCCCCTCATGCTACAGTCCACAGGTTTGCAAAGAGTCGAACATTATTGGGCAACTGAACAACACATGGAAATGATGTTAGACAAAAAGCAAATTTGAATGACTTTCTTATTTGAGTTCAAACTGGGTCAAAAAGCAACAGAGACAACTCACACCATCAACAACGCATTTGGCCCAGGAACTGCTAATGAACAGACAGTGCAGTGGTGGTTCAAGAAGTTCTGCAAAAGAGATCAGTCTTAAAGATGAGGAGCACAGTGGCTTGGTGTCAGAAGTTAACAATGACAAACTGAGAGAATCACTGAAGCTGATTCTCTTACAACTACAAGAAGTTGCCCAAGAACTCAACATCAACCATTCTACAGTCATTCGACATTTCAAGCAAACTGAAAAGGTAAAAAAGCTTGATAGGTGGGTGCCTCATGAGCTGACCGCAAATTGAAAAGATCATCATTTTGAAGTGTCACTTTCTCTTATTTTATGCAGTGACAACGAGCCATTTCTCAATTGGATTGTGACGTGCGATGATAAGAGGATTTTATATGACGACCAGCAACAACCACCTCAGTGTTCGAATGGAGAATAAGCTCCAGAGCACTTCCCAAAACCAAACTTGCACCAAAAAAAGGTCATGGTCACTGTTTGGTGGTCTGATCTACTACAGCTTTCTTAGTCCCGGTGAAGCCATTATATCCGAGTAATATGCTCAGTAAATCAATGAGCTGCACGGAAAACTGCAAGGCCTGAAGCCAGAGTTGATCAACAGATAGGGCCCAATTCTTCTCCAAGACAACATCCAAATACATGTTGCGCAACCAACACTTCAAAAGTTAAACAATTTGGACCATGAAGTTTTTCCTCATCCACCACATTCACCTGACCTCTCGCCAACCAACTACCACTTCTTCAAGCATCTTGACAACTTTTTGCAGAGAAAATGCTTCCTCAACCAGCAGGAGGCAGAAAATGCTTTCCAGGAGTCTGTCAAATCCCAAAGCACGAATTTTTATGCTACAGCAATAAACAAACTTATTTTTCACTGGCAAAAATGTATTGATTGTAATGGTTCCCATTTTGATTAATAAAGATGTATGTGAACCTACTTACAATGATTTAAAATTCACAGTCCGAAACTATAATTATGTTTGCACTGAACTAATAATTTGCCTAAGTCACAAGCTTCAACAAAATTCCCACGCAATAAAAGATTTAATTAATGCCAATGAGGAGCTTATTCTGGAAGTAAAGACTGTAGCTTTATCACCCATAACTACCATCATGTGTATTGCTGAGTGAGGCTAAGAAAAATTAAAGTTGGTGTGTGCTCAGCTGCTCAGTCATGTCTGAGTCTCTGCAACGCCATGAACTATAGCCTACCAGGCTCCTCTGTCCATGGGATTTTCCAGGCAAGAACACTGGAGTGGGTTGCCATTTTCTACTCTAGGATATCTTCCCAACCCAGGGATGGAACCTGTCTCTTTCATCTCCTACAGTGGCAGGCAGATTCTTTAACACTGTGCCACCTGGGAAGCCTAAATACTAAAGTTGGTCTCTGCTAAAGCTACTGTTGAGAGATGCAGGCTTCCCCTCCATATCAGGATCCAGAATGGAAACACCAAGTGTTCCATGTTATGCCCATATCTGTCAGCAACCCTTTGGCTCCTCAAACTAGAGCACTCACACTGCATACATGATTGGTCTTTTGGCTTTTCACAGCCTGGCTATCACTTTAGGTGATAGTTTGGACCTGGGATACTATAGTCCGTTGTACAGACCTCGCTGCTGCTGCTGCTGCTAAGTCCCTTCAGTCGTGTCCGACTCTGTGTGACCCCATAGACAGCAGACCACCAGGCTCCCCCGTCCCTGGGATTCTCCAGGCAAGAGTACTGGAGTGGGTTGCCACTTCCTTCTCCAACGCATGAAGTGAAAAGTGAAAGTGAAGTCAGTCAGTCATGTCCGACTCTTAGCGACCCCATGGACTGCAGCCTACCAGGCTCCTCCGTCCATGGGATTTTCCAAGCTAGAGTACTGGAGTGGGGTGCCATTGCCTTCTCCGTACAGACCTCGAATGTCAATGCAGAAACTGTTGGGCTATACTATGACCATGCTGCCACCCACACTTATTCAGGCTTGATAACACTAT